>NW_028297193.1:875000-1475000 GCF_055798465.1 Pogonomyrmex barbatus
TCACTTGTTGTTTAGCATTAAATATAAACAATTATAAATATAATATTTTGAATATTATTAACATTATTAAAATAAATAAAAGTCATTTCCATCGGCTTTTCCTCTCTTTTCGACAGCATTATATAAGAAAGAGAAGCGATATGATGGTAGAATATTATGATATTGATGACAATCTCAGTAAGAGGAATCTACACAAGTCAATTTATAAAAGCAGCGCGTGATTTATTAACTGAATAGCGGTAGATCTATTTTGAGAAGAAAAACAGAAGTATTAATGGCAAATGCGGATCGTAACATTTAAAACTGAACTTGCTTTAAATTTATAGATGCAAATGTCCAGCGCATGGTAATCCAGGAGCTACCAGTGTGCAGGAACACGGGAAATCTCGAAGCACTGCAACAAACGTCGCGGCCGACAAAGAATATGCCTTTGAGGTACAATTTGTATAAGGAGAAAGAAGTTATTAGCAATCTTTCTTGCAAGCTTATTAATGCGTTGATTTTATCACACCGAGCGATTATGAAATCAAAGACCTCCTGCATACGTTGTGTACTCAGATAAGAAATGTTTTTAAAGCAACCATACTCAATTACTGCTTTTCAAACTTCTGATAATAATTTTAATAATTTTGATAATTTATCATATCGTATCGTATCGTATGAGATAGAATACAAATATTTTAACAAAGTTATTTTATAACAAAATTTTTAGGTAAAATAAAAAAATTTTATTTTAGATCAAATATAATATATATCTTTAAAAAAATTTTAGTAACGTCAAGAATATATAAAAGACTGAACCTCTTTGAATAGTTTATTTATTTTCTTATCATTAAGACTTTTGATGATAAAAATGTAATAATAGATTTCTATTAATTTATACATTATGTTAATTATTAAAATTTATTATAATTTTAGATGGCATGTTCTACAGTGCGATATGGAATAGGAGTAACAAGAGAATTAGGAATGGACATACAAAATTTGGGAGCGAAGAAAACTTGTCTAATGACGGATCCTAATTTGATAAATTTAGCCCCTATGAAAACTGCTATTAACAGTCTCTCCAAATATGGAGTTCATTTCGAAATTTATGACAAAGTACGTGTGGAACCAACTGAAAAAAGCCTACAGGATTCAATCGAATTTGCTAAGCGGGGGAATTTCGACGCTTTTATTGCGGTACGTATGCAAAAAGTGATAAAAGCGATAGAAAAAGATAAAGTTTTGATATATCTTAATATCGCGTTCTTTGTAAAATACATATAAATATTTACATGTAATACATATAATAATACATGTAATATGTAATATGTAATACATATACATTATTTTTATATATTAATTTTTAAAGTAATTTTTTTTTTTATCTCGATTATATATTAATACAGGTTGGCGGTGGTTCCGTGATGGATACTTGCAAAGCGGCAAATCTGTACAGCTGCGATCCAGATGCCGAATTCTTAGATTACGTAAATGCGCCAATTGGAAAAGGAAAACCAATTCAGATCCCTCTAAAACCACTCATCGCCATTCCGACTACCTCTGGTACCGGTTCCGAGACTACTGGTGTATCTATTTTCGACTATCGGCCACTGAAGGCCAAAACGGGTATCGCAAATAGGTAATATTCATTATATATATATATATATATATATATATATATATATATATATCATTGGAAAAGGAAAATATAAAAAAATTAATTCATTAATCGTAGATCTCTGCGCCCAACATTGGGAATTATCGATCCTCAACATACCTTGACTTTACCGGAGAGAGTATGCGCTTACTCTGGTTTCGATGTGCTTTGTCACGCTTTGGAATCTTTCACGGCAATACCCTATACAGAAAGGACACCATGCCCATCGAATCCAATTCTGAGACCAGCTTATCAAGGCAGTAATCCTGTCAGTGATGTCTGGGCGAGATACGCTCTTCAAGTTATGCGCAAGTAATTAATCAATCAATTATGCAAAATTATGTACCCAAATTATGCAAATTATGTATATCTGCGTATCTCTATTTTAAAAATATAGTCTAGATCAAAAGAATTTTCGTGATTAAATTTTTATCACAAATTAGAAAAATAAAATCACAAAATTTTATATTAATAATTTTTTTAGATATTTTTTAGAATTAAATCTCAATAATAGTTTATTGCTTACACAGATACTTTAAACGAGCAGTTTACAATCAAGACGATTTGGAAGCAAGGAGCCACATGCATTTAGCAAGTACAATGGCAGGCGTTGGTTTTGGAAACGCTGGTGTTCATCTCTGTCATGGACTTTCGTATCCTATTAGTGGAAACGTTCGAAACTTCCTACCAAAAGTAATTACAAATTTGAATTTATATATAATCCTTTTACTATAGCACTATATTTTAACTTGCACAATATATATATATTTTAGATTTCATTATTTTTTATATCTTAAATATAATTAAATATTTGTAAAATTTTTTAATGTTTATTTTATATATTTATTGTATATCACAATGTTATTTAGGGATATAGCAAGGATCATCCTATAATTCCTCATGGTTTATCTGTGGTAATCTCCGCACCAGCCGTATTTTCCTTTACCGGAAGTGCATGTCCAGAGAGGCATCTGGAAGCTGCAGAATTGCTCGGTGTAGACATCAAAAATGCCAAACGAGCAGATGCGGGCAAAATTTTAGCCGACACGGTGAAAGAATACATGCGCGTTATGAAAATCGAAAATGGTTTGACAGAACTTGGTTTTAAGAAAGAAGACATTCCTACGCTAATTCAGGGCACTTTGCCTCAGGTAAATATAATTAACGCGTGACATATACTTTACTAAACAAAAGAAAGTAACATATAAAACATAGTAACCCCCAATATTTTACATTCTGTCTTTTAAAAACGTATATTAAATTTATTTTTTTCTTTTCTTTGCAGCATCGAATTACCAAATTAGCGCCACGTGAGCAGTCTGAAGAGGATCTTGCACAATTATTTGAAAATTCATTCACCATTTTTTGATAATTATTAAACGTTTAACAAGATAAACATTTTGTTAATTGTATATAAATAAATTGTAACACATAAAAATTTTTATACAATAAAAATAAGATTTTATTTTTAAAAAAGCATGTATTTTAATATAATTGTAATCAATTATGGATTTAATATATATTCGTAAAGTTACTAGAACGGCCGATTAGTAATCGGCGGTACAAAGTTCAAATCCGGCCCTCATTCTACATATTTGCGAAACTTTAAATCTCGCAATTTTTCAGCAATATTCAGAAAATATATAATAAAAGAACCTTATTAATATCCTATCACTCCACATTTGAAAAAATAAACGGCACTTCCTTCATTCCTAAGGAAGATATCTACTACGCCAACGTAAATTATAGTAATTATATACTTTGTCCTATTCTAGAATAGAACCCGGCCTATTTGTAAAATATTTGATTTCCTCACTCAAATAAAATGCACAGAAATTGAACATTGTAATCTTGAATTATGAAACAACACACATATATAATATAAGGGAACAAATATTTAACTTATAATGTACACCCATAGCTATGTTTATTAAAATAATTCTAGCGGAATACAAAAGAATGATATTGTATCAGTAGAAGGAAGATATATGGATACGCTTTTTGTACGTATTGATGCGTAAAATAGCAATATAAAGGTCAATTACAGTACGTACGATGTATCAGAGGAGGAGTATAGGAATCCCTGTGAGGCTATGTTCCGTTTGAGCAAACGCTATAAGCATTTCCATCTTCCTTTGGCATATAACGAATAATAAAGTTAGAATGATGCTTATAACGTGTGAACATCAAACAGAACATAGAATGTCTAGGTATCAACATATGCTACATCTCTTTCCGAAGTTGGCTTATTGTTTATAGATTCATTTAAACCTGTCTTTTTTATATTGCTATCTGTAATGCCTGAATCATCGTACATTACTCGAGATGTATTATTATTAGCATCGAAGACATTAATATGATCGAATTTTTTTGGCTCATTATCTCGTGATAGCATGGTATTAACTGTAATTTCCTATTCAAATATTCGAATGTATCAACTAACAAACACTGTTCATTTTAAAATTCGACAATTACTCATATAATTTATACATCATACAATTTTATATTAATCTGTCAAAATTTGATAGATATAGAAAAAGAAATAACTTCTAGTAGTATTCTTTTCATCATACCTTGATTATATGTATCAGCTTTTTTTACTTGTTTCGTCTCAGTTTCCTATAAAACAAATATATAACAAAATGAAATACAAGTCATACTCAGCAAGGCAGAATCTTAGATACCTAATTTTATTTATATATATATATATATATAATTGTAAATTAAAAAATATTACATATGTATGTATGTATATGTGTGTATATATATATATATATATATGTGTGTGTGTAAATTCAAGATAAATATTGCTTATGTATCGCAAATGCAGTTATTTTTAGTAGACTTGCAATTTAATGACTCAGAGATAAAGATACATCTTTAACAAAAAAATATATGTGTACAAGATGTGTACAAGATAGAAGAATTTTTCAATTAAAAAAAAATTATGAATTGATCAAATTATGAATTTTGATCAAAAAATGTCTACTCACACATTCAATTTAGGTTCTGTCAAGTTTATTGGTGCTTTTCTTCGTTTAGGGCGATTCGCACATACATTGCTTTCCATGCTTTGTGGACTTTTTTCCTCGAACGTGGATTCTTTTCTGTAGTATTATAAATCCAAAACGTGAAATTGTGCAACTTACGACTTACAAAAAATATTTTATTATGTAATATAATTATACATACTCGAGATTATTAGCATTTTGGGTATCATTAGGTGTCAATATCTTCGGCTTAACATGAGATTCATTTAACTTCTCCAATACGACTTTTGCTGTGCTCGGATCTCGACTGTTCTTCGATTTATTTCTTTTCTTCACTTTATTGTTAACTGTCACCGAGTCTTTAGAATTTTTCATTTGTTCTTCCATATTTGATGTTTTCGATTTCTTATTTTTGGAATGATTCTTCTCTAGCGATGTTGACATTCGTTTGTGATCATTAATAACGATTAATGGCAGTTTTATTGTGATATGATCGTATTCGGATTGATTTAAATTACGATTTGATACTGATGCTACTGGAATATTTGTAACCCTTGGTATTGTGACGGTTACTTCGGAATCAATTTCATTCTTAATTCTTGAGGAATCATTTATCGCGGAGTCCTCTAAAACAGGCAGTCGTAATTCGTCGATATTGAATTGCGTGTTTTGTGCTGGTTGACGCAACAACAATGTAAAGTCTTCCAATGCTTCAGAATGTTCTTGTCTCATCGTTACAAAGTTCGTAAATTTCATTACATTGTCTTCTGCATTATCTAAATTTCTCTCATGATTGTATATAGATTCTGTCGGAAGTATCTCGCAGAAATTACTATCTATGTCCTCATGCAGATAAGATTTATACTCAGTGTCATCGGCAACGCCTCTTCCCGAAGTTGGCGTATTGTTTATAGATTCATTTAAATGTGATATCTCTTCTATATTATTGTCTGTAACGTTCGAACCATCATACATTATTATTCGAGATGTATTATTGTTAGCGTCGGAGACATTAACATGATCGAGTTCTTCTGGTTCATTATCCCGTGATGGTATAGTATTGTTAAACAGCCAACTTGGACCCTCTAACGGATCCTCTTCTTCCCAAACTCTAGTATTATTCCGCGACAGTCGCGAGTTTTCTGTTAAATTTAAATTCCTATTAAAATCTTTATTAGAGATCTTGTTATTAATTTGAATATCCGAATCCTTTTTCGATGTATTTGCATGCGTCTCATCCTCTTCCTCATTCGAATTAGTAGATTGCGATTCTGGCACTGTGATATTTCTAGTTGATAAATCTTGAGGCGCATCATTGTTTTCCTGATTGTCAACGTTAATCTGGCTTCCAATTATCTGTAAAGAAGTTATAATAAAAATTACTGCGATAATAATTTAAATACATGCAATATTTCGAGATAAAAAAATAAATTGCCTTTGTGATTGAATTGGTAAAGACATCTATCGCGAAAAGAATAGAGATATTTAAATTTAAATCTTGACCAAAGTGATATTTTTCGCAATGGATTATTTACAAATTTACGAAATAACATACTTAATATCAGTAATAAAATTGATTATATTAATTTACAATAAAAAATTATTTTGAACCAGATAAAATGTTTCTTATAGATTTTTGGATGTTGAAACAAAATTTTTCCAGCACGTCAGATTTCTAATATCGCAAATAATTGAAGTTTTTAATATAAAAAAAAATAACTTTTTTGTGATATTTGAAAATTTTTTTTATAAAGATATTTAACAATGCTGATATTTATCTCTTATTGTTTAAAAAATAAATATTGGGCATACATTATATAGAAATAACTCTCCTACAATAACAATTTAAATATTTCGCAGTAATATGTTTTTAAATTTTACTATAAGTTATACTTACAGTAATATGTCCCGCAGTTGTTGGAGTTTCATCGGACCATCTATTTCGTGACCGCGAAAAGGATACCGATAATCTTTTCGAATGATGACTTCTTTTTCTTCTTAATCTTTGTTCGTTTTCTGCATATGTAAATATTAATTAATAATTATAATATTATTAATGATAAAATATAGAATGTTTTTATAATATACTATACCATTAACTCTGGGTGAAGAGATCCTTATTCTTTCTGGTAGTCTGCACGGGCGACCATTTTCCTAATTATATTTAGAAATTTCATTATCTTTCAATTTATGTCATTTTTTATAACATATATAAATAAGTTAAATATATATATATATATATATATATATATATATATATAGAGAGAGAGAGAGAGAGAGAGAAAGAGAGAATATAAAATAAATATATACATACGTATCTAAGAGGAGTAGTGGCTAAAGGAACGGTAATTGGTGATCTAGTATCATTAATCTCTTGACTTCTATTAGGTGTAGCTACTTCTTGTATATCACTTAGTCTTGATATATTAATATTTTCCATATTAACTCGGCTTAAATTAATCGTGGGCTTAGTAATAGTGTGCCCACCTACCATAGGTTTTACCACACCTTTAGCTGGCGATTTTGTTGAAAATCTGTTGGTTGACTCTTTGTCTAAAATATATTTCAATAAAATGAAAATAAAAATTATATATAAAATGATCTAGAACATAAACAAAAATACAGATTGTGAAAAGTTAAGATAAGATTCCTTACTTCCAGCTAGAGTAGTAGATGACAACCTAACAGTAGCATTGGAAGCAACAAGTTCTTGACACATAGAGATAGTATTTGTCATATAACCAGTCATTGTGACTAACATTTTCAATACTTCTTTTGCATTAGTCAGAACATTGGAAATCACAGTCTAGAACAGACAATAAATTTAATTAAGAAAATTATAGAAAAAGACAAATCAAAACAGACAAATCAAAATTTAAAAATAAAAGATATATAAATATAATTTAAATATATTTCATCTGTTTTAATTTAATTGCAATTCATTTTGATCATGATAAAACATCTGATATATGCATGAATAATTCTTATTTCTACTTTTCTTCAATTTATAAATAAGCACAAGATCAAATTTTATAAAAGAAAATTTTGTGAAAATTTATATAAAAAATTTATCCTATTTTATATAAATATATATAATATTGAAAATATCTAAATACTTTTCTACATTTAAATATCTTTTTCCTTTTTTTCTTTTTCAATGTATGTTTCTTTGTATAATTTCAAATATTTTATAATCAAATTTATACCTTTATTTCTATCTTTTGATAAATAAGTTTTCATTTTACAAAATCATCTCCTTATATATATAAAATTCCTTTTTTTCAATCAATTAATATAGACAATACATGCTTACATTCTGTGTATCGCATATTAGATTTAATTGTTGATTTTCTCCAATTAGCTGTATATTTTGTGTAAATAATGATTGATTGTTCTGTTTCTCTTCTGAAAGTGCCTTGGCCAAATAACAATTATTGTTCTTGATTTTTTCATATACTAGAAGAAAATGATTTTATTAATTAAATGATAAGTGATTAGTTAAATATCAAGAAAAATATGTTGAGAAAAACATGAGATGAATAAAAATTCACTGAAAAAATTTAATTCTCTTACATGGTCTATAAGACTGTTCCTTGTAATGTCTCCTCAAGCATTGCGTCCTTTTGGTAAGCACGCCAACTCTTTTAGCCTTTCGAATCGGCATTTTCGGCATGTTGCAGTTACTATTTGATGACTCGTCCAACGAATCTAATATAAAGACAACCAAATGAAATAGAAATTATAGTGACTGTTTCTGTATCCTAAAAATTTTATCGTTCTCTTTTGACATTTTACTGTAGGTAATGAATCAATTACCCGAAACATATCCAAATTTATCGAAAATTACGTAAAATAAATCTTATTGTCGTACTTTAATATTGATAAAAATACAATATGCATCCCCCTTCTAATAATTCTGGGGATACTTACCTTGTAGCTCTCCGACTTTTCTAGCGTACAGAAAAATCGTCGTTAGATATCCTTTTGCTTCGCAAGCGATCAGTCCAACATGATGATCATGAATATCACAACGATACCTCGTCCTTTTTTTGAGTTTGATTTTTCTGTTCTGACTTTTAACGAGGCACAATACGGATAAGATAAATATGGAAGAATAGAAAACTAAACGACGGCTATGTTCAGCAGAAAAAAAAGTTTTGTGACTGTTGTAAGATTCTTTAATATGATTGGTTTATACATTTAGGACCGGTGAGGAACTAAAAGCAAGAACCAATGACTGCGTTCAGCAGAATAAAACGTTCAATAAGCGATTATTAATTTATTACAGTTGGAAATGACTGAATTCAGAAAACATAATAGTTGAATAATTCGTCAATGTAATTAGTATAAATTTATAAAAAAAAAACTTCTTAAGTAAGTTCGTTTTAATATACTAATACGTTTTAATACGGCTCTGTGACAATTATGAATAACCGTTCTTATAACATATGACACGAACTATGTATTTTCAATACTAGCAGTGACTATCAGTTAATATTATATATTTATATTATATATTTACATCTGTGAAAGCCATTGCGTGAAAAAATTTTAATCATAATTGTAAAGGTGCCTTTTCATGCTGACGCTCGACACTCATTTTTAGCGATTACATGATCAAAATTAAACAGAATAGTGAAATCTGAATGATCATTTTTACTTTAAAGTATCTTAAAGTTGTAAGTAAATTGACCAATCAGAGTTCATCTATCCTCTTTACAATCCAAAAAATAATCGAATGTCATTGGTCAATTTGCTTACGTCTTACGACTAAAATTTTTTACATGCAATGGTGTTTAAATACATAAGTGTCGGTTCACAATAAGTATTTAATCTTTAAACCGTAAGAAATTGACCAATCATAGTCGATTATTCTTTTTATATTCGATTATAATTGATCAATTTCTTACTTCTTAAAGCTTAAATCACCTATTGTGGGCCGACACTAACGTGGGACGTCTGCGTTTTGCGTCAGCAATAGTCAGCAGTTCGAGATTTTATATCGTTGCTAATTAGTCCTAAAACACTTACAGATATGGTAATTTCAATTTGAAGTATAAATTGGAAATTGGGTATATGATTGGATCAATAATCCATAAATTTTTTCGTATTCCTTTTTTTAGATATTAAACATTACAAGAAAATTGTATTCTTCAAATATCAGTTCTACAGTCGCACGTGCTACTGTTAGGTGGTTATCAACGACAGGTATCTCAGGTAAGGCTGCAATTCTTGTATTTCGGGTATTTTTATTACTAATAATTTTATTCTTTTTTTCACATAAAAGAGATAATGTATTTTTATAAATCATAAAATATTTTTTTATTTATCACATATAAGTAACAATTTTTCTTCTTAGCACATAAGTTTATGTTGTATAATTAAAAAAAAATACGCAAAATATTTTTATTTTTATATTTACTTTTTAACACAAAGTTTAATCACAAAGATTCAAAATTAATCTTAATTCTAGCATTTAAAAACACCAAGGAAGGAGTCAATGCACAAACAATCATGGATGATGAGATTCTTATAAAAGATGTATGTTTATACATTGTTATATATCAAAATTTTTATTGTTAGTGTTATTTTGAAATTAAGATTTATATTATATGTTATATATTAAATAGATTGATGATAATGGTGTGATAGTTTTGAATCGACCTAAGGTATTGAATACTATAAATTTGCCTATGGTTGAAAAGATATATTCCATTCTCAAACAATGGGAATCTTCGAAAAAACTAGTAATAGTAGAGGGTGCAGGTGACAAGGCATTTTGTGCAGGTGGCGATGTCAAATCACTTGTCTTGGCATTGAATGACCCAAAAGGAAATATTCAGGGTGAAGAATTTTTTAGAAGAGAATATACGTAAGTCATAAGAACACATTTTAAGAAATAAAATGTGTTTTTATCTATATGAATAAAGGGATTTTGTTCACAGCTTAAATCATTTGATTGGAACATACAAAAAGCCTTATATTGCTATTATTAATGGGATAACAATGGGAGGTGGTGTTGGATTATCTATACATGGCAAATATAGAATTGCCACAGAAAAAACTCTCTTTGCAATGCCAGAAACAGCAATAGGATTGTTTCCTGATGTAGGCGCGACTTATTTTCTATCTAGAATGAAAGGAAAACTAGGTATCTACTTAGGATTGACGGGACATAGGTTGAAAGGTAATCTGGATTACATTTTATATTTATGTTATATATTTATAAATTAGAGTTGGATAAATAATGGTTTATATTTTTAACTAACAAATTAAAGTTAATGGTCTATAAAATTGAATTACAAAAATTGCATGAGTAAAAAAGTAAAATTAATTAAAAATTACATTAAAATTACATTAAAATATTAATTAAATTAAAAGTTAACTTTAAAAATATTATTTATATTAGACTATAAAACATCAAATTTTATTGATAAAACGATTACGAAATAAAATAAAATTGTTATTTGGTAATACATTAAAAAGTTACAATATATTCTAAAAAGTAAATAAAATTAATAAATTAAGTTACTAACTTTGTAATTTTATTACTTTAACTGATTAATTAGCCAGTTACTATCCAACCTTGTTATGAATATATATTTCGTCCAGGTGTCGACGTTCTCCTTGCTGGAATTGCGACACATTTTGTGCCATCGGAAAAACTCGCTGATTTGAAATGCGATTTGTTAACATTGCGAGAAGTTGACATTGAATTGATTTTAAACAAGTATCAACCGAAATTAAATCATGAATTTAGTTTGGCGCCTCATATGTCGCAGATAGAAAATTGTTTTTCTGCTCCATCTGTTGAAGAAATAATTGAGAGGTAAAATGCAGCTATATATAAATTAATCGAATGAATATCTTTTTATCTATAATATAACATTGTGTAATCTTTATAAAGGCTAAAGAAGGACAATTCGGATTGGGCACGAAAGAATATGGAAATATTACTCAAAGTATCTCCATCTTCACTGAAAATTACTAAAAAAGCGATTGATGAAGGAAGTGGAAAATCCTTAGCGGAATGTTTAAAGGTTGAATATAGATTGGCATGTTCTGCCCTAAGCAAAGAAGACGATTTCTTTGAAGGTAATAGAATTTGGTATATTTGTGCACTTGTTTTTGGACCAATATTTTAATTTAATTTCAGGTGTCAGAGCACTTCTAATCGATAAAGATCAGAAACCAGTGTGGAAATCGACGTCTTTAACTGATGTTACAGATGAATATATAAATAAACGATTTGCAGCACTTCCTATGGAAAAAGAATTACAGCTTTGCACCAGCAAACTATAGGAATTAAGAGAAAAGTTTTTATATATATATATATATATATATACTATTAATGTACTGTTATGAAAATGTGTCCTTACAGGTTTTATTTTTGTACTCTAATTTTGTACAGATGAGATTTATATTAAAATTGTTGATATTAATGATTTTCAGATTTAATTTTTTATATTTCTCTTCGTAAATTAATCTATTTATCAGAAGCCACTTTACAAATGGCACAATGTACAATGTAATATATAAAATGTTTCATCAGAATAAAATAAATGAAACAAACGTAAGTACAACTTAAGTATCACGTAAAATATTTATTTTTGTGTTTGTAAGTTTGATCTTTTTATTTTGGAAACAACTCCAGAATCGTTATAAACTAGATTCACCATAAAAATTAACAAAATTTTCCCGCTATCTACATAATTATAAACAATTTCAATTTATAACAATAATTAATAATTAATTTATCCATTATACATAATTGAAAAATTATTTTGAAATATTAAGCATGGTATGCTAATTTTTAAATAATATATTAGCTAAAATGAAGATACACAATTTCGCAATTTGCTATCTAAAAAATGGTATATATGGTAATAGTAAAAACGGTAAAAAATGGTAATAGTCCTATTCAATAATTTCAATTAAGTTTAATAGATTTTGTAATATTGTTTCCTAAAGGGAAGTTATTTGTACGTATCCCACGTCTTTTGAATAATGAAATATTTCAAATAATATATAAAACATTGGCACAAATAGAAAATTGTATAGGTAAAAAAAAAACAAAGATAAACAACAGCAATTAAATATAAAACAGCATTCAGCAGCGTCGTTATGGTTCTAAGTTTTACATTTTAAATAAAGAGAAGAAAAAGAGCACCAATTAACAAATCAATCCAACTTTGATAAATTATACATGCTGTAAACTTACAAATTTTCAGAAATTATGACACATGTGATACATTACTTTGCATCATGACTTTTTTTTCATTACGTATAACATTATTAAAAATAAATCACCAAAAATAAATCTACAAAACACTTGGAATTCTTAAATAGTTTATTAGTTTTATTTTATCAAAACGTTTTTATTTCATTCTTCAGCACGTTCGATGACCATTCCCCTAATATGTGTGACTCGTAAAATGATAGGACCTCACGGAATATGTATGGGACTCGAAGTATCCAGATAAAGAGACATTGTGTTTGCCGGATTTTCCATGTATCAACGTCGAAGAAAGGAAATTAATCCTATTCTTCGCATGTACAATGTTCTCGATAATATTCATCTCGTGTCTAGTTGTGAAAATCGTCTCGAATTTTGGTTACTGCTTGTCCTTTTTTTTTCGATGAAATGGTATTTCCTCTCCTACTGCTGAATACACGTGAAGATTACAGTTCTGGTAACGGCATCGTTACCATAGGAAAGGGAAATGTATGATGAAACTGTTGAATCTGTCATGCGTATAATAATATATATGTTCAATCAATATACTGTGCAAGCCAACGGAAGCCTTCCCCATATCCCTGTCGCTTCAAAACTGAGCACATGAACAGTTCTAGCGGACGGCCGGGTATCTCACTGCGAGCAACTTTACCCTAAAAGTTTTCACAATTGCATCTCTCAATAAAAATTCTATTCATAAACTTTTTTTGCCAATCTACTAATGTAGCTTTATTAATATAGTAGAATTTGTATTCGTATTTATTCGGATTTGTGTAGTCGTACCTTTCCTGTTGTTTGTCCGTATAAATTAAAGAAATTTCTGAGCTCATCTTCTGAAGCCGCTGATGGTTTGTCAATTTTATTGCCTAGCACGAGAACCGGACACGCACTGAGTTGCTCATCAGTTAGCAACGCATCCAACTCTGCTTTTGATTCCCATAATCTTGTTCTGTCGCTTGCGTCGACGAGAAATACTATCGCGTCGACAGCTGGGAAATAATCCTTCCATACACGACGTGCTGCAAAGATATGATTTGCAAAGGTATAAATAATTGTTCAATTATAAAAAAAAATGTTTTAATATACATATGTTTTTTATAAAATATTTTTATTATATATATATTATATATATTATATATATATATATATATATATATATATATATATATATATATAGAATTCTTGTATACCTTGAGTGTGACCCCCAAGATCAAAGGTTGTGAATCTCATATTTCCGATAGACAATTCTTCCGATGCTACAATATAAAAAGAAAATTATAATTAATTAATATAAACAATAAATATTTTTATTTCTATTATTTATTCATTGTAATATGATAAAAATACTTTATATCTTGTAGTTTAAAGTAAAAGTAAAGATATATGTATATATTTAATCACATTATATGTATCAAGGAAATTGAAATTTTTATTGAAAAATGATTAAAACATTTAAGAAAAATTCATAAAAGTATAAATGTAAAGTGCATGCAAACATATATACAAATATATTTTTATAAAATAAAAACTGTCTATCTATTTAGATAGAAACTTAGAAGCACAAAATAAAATAAAAGTTAGTTACTTGGATGTAGTGTGGGCACATGTTGAGCTAAACGATCATCCTTGAGCATGTGAAGCAATGTGGTTTTGCCTGCGTTATCCAAACCTAAAAAGAGGAGCTTGCCACTCTTCTTCCATAATCCTGAAATCAACAGGAAAAGATTAAATGTAACAAACATGTAACAAACTTACAGGAAACTAGAAATAATTTTTTGAGATATAATGTTGCTAATAAAGAATGTCACATGAAATCATACAAATAAATCAATAATTTTTTATAATTTCTATATTCATTCATTTAGATACTAAATATATTTATCTAATAAATAATATTACTCCTTTAAAAATAATTAAAATAGTTTATTTGTATACGAGATTATAAATAATGGTTATAGTTCATGCAAATAAAAATATTACTACAAAGAGTCATACATGATTTAT
Source organism: Pogonomyrmex barbatus (assembly GCF_055798465.1). Classification (NCBI taxonomy): domain Eukaryota; kingdom Metazoa; phylum Arthropoda; class Insecta; order Hymenoptera; family Formicidae; genus Pogonomyrmex; species Pogonomyrmex barbatus. The sequence continues at coordinate 889,873 of NW_028297193.1, forward strand.
AAATACAAATGCTATTTAAGATTATTAAAGAGTCCTATATCTTTTTTAAAAAAATCTCTTTTGAATGAAGGAGGATTATTGTTATCTTTGAGTTATATGATACAAAAAGAGTTTTATTTTATAATTGTTCTCTCAATGAAAACTCTAATTCAATGAATATTACCCCAATGAATATTACTCCAAATTAAATTCTAGACAATCATTCCAGTGAAAAAATCTTATTAACAACAGATATTTATAATCTCTGAATGCTCCGACTGTTATTATAATGGAGTACAATTATGATATTGTAAACAGATTGAGATTTCCTCAATCATTGAATTATCAAATAGCAGTGAATTAATGCGAGAAAAGTTGTACTCACCAAGATAATTCAGTACTCCGGCGAACCAATCCCAAATAAACATATTTGTAGCTGCGATAATACGTCGTGTACCGTGCTGCGTACGTATTAACTAACGAATGACTCTGCAACAATAGTGAAGGCAAGTTAACAAGATACCACTGTCTGGCAGCGTGACCGATTGACCGACACTCGACCGCCACTGATTCTTCTTAAATCTATTCTCGCAACCTTGAACGCAGAGAAAGCGGTATGAGGAGAGAATGTAAAGACAGATACCAGTACGTCGTGAGCGTGATCGTCGTCGAGACAGTCGCACGCGTTCGCTCGCGTGTCCCAGCGATTTAATTCCTCTCGCGGCTGCACTTCTCTCCACCTGCCCGGGGACCTCGTGTTTCTTCCCCCCCCCCCCCGCTGCTGACAGCTTAATTAAGACGTTTGTTTAACTTTAACACGCGAGAGGTACAGAAAAGTGCAGCCGAAGTCGGAGCGGAACTGCGATGTGGAATTTATGACGATTCACTATTCTTCTCTGCCATATGATTGATGGGTGATTTATGAACCCAAGACGACAGCTCACACACCAGATTTTTGTCTCTTTCTCTCTCATACACACTCTCTTTCTCGTTTACTGACAGACGATTATAGCCTCTCGTGAATCGATGAGACACGAGATCGGCGACCGATCATTCGGGGAATCACGCGCATCACGTTGAAAAGCGATAGCTGGAGGCTTATTATTAGCCTACGTCGACGTATGTTTCACGTACCCACTGTGAAAAAGGCGTACGGAGGCCGCGGGGACGGAGAAAAGTACTTTTCCTCCCATAGAAAGAGCAGTCCGACCACAGAGCCCCGTTGGCTGGCAGTTGGCACTGGATGACGTCTACTTCCGTTCGCCATATTGCTGTGAAATGATTGCTGCATCATAAGCGCGAAACTTTAAAACATCTCTATTTTTTTTTTTCATCCTATTTCTAATCGTATATAAGCCTATTTTTTATTTTATTATTATTAATTTTTCTCTACATATATGCTAATTTTGTTTCGTGTCACATGATATATAAACATCCCAATTCTCAAAACACAAAGCTATCTTTTCTACAAGAAAATTACAAATTTAATAATCATTCTGAAAAAGAAATTTTTCAGAATAAAAGTAAAAAAGTAGATCCTATCCTGACATATTTTATCCTTTTAATTTATGAAAAAGAGCATTCAGAATTTAAAGGCATATTCAGTACAAACTTCACATCTGCTTGATAATTTAATTTTTTTATTAATAAACGTGTTGAAAATTATTTGCTTCTCGCATTATAAATTAGCGCACTAGTTAATCGAGAAAAAAAAATTTTTATAAATACTTATCTGCTTTACAACATCAATCTTTATGTCAGAAGCACTGAGAGGTTTTATTGCAAAAATAATTTTTATCTTATCTGACGTCTTCCAAGTGTGTGTATAGAGAACGAGAAACAGAGAAGTTATGAAATGTGTAATTAGAAAAGTAACGTTATCGAATTTCAAAACAAATAGCTCATATTTAAAACTCAAATAGCTCATATTTATGCTAATTATGATATTACAAAATGTGTTATCGGCTCATATCTTAATATATCTTTTTTCAAGCGTATTCGTAGTTTATTACATTTTTCATATAACGCTATATAATGAATTATAATACTATTCTACAATAATTATTAAATTAATACTTTCTAACACTTAAATTAAGAAAGTACCGTTAAGAAAATTAATAATTTTATTACAAATGTTAATAAAGTTTGTATTATCTTCGAGCTATTTGTAACTTAATGTATCGACATGGTGCCAAAAATTACAAGAATATTGTAACTGCTACAATTATTTACATCGCATAAGCGAAGGAATTTAAAAAAAAAAGAAATTCGCTACATACAACATTCACGATGTCAGATTGTGAAATGTACAAGTTTTAGTTGTTTGAATCAAAAGATTTGCTTAATTGCAGATATTAAATTTATCTACAATATTATCTGTTCATGTTATTTGCACCAATATCGAATTGGATAAATAAGTTACAATTTGTCTACAGCGCGTTTGGATTGGTTTTATTTTTATGAGATGAAGTAGACGATGGCATCCCACTTAATTTACTGGGTGATACAGGATATGTCTTGCCCGTCGAATCATGCACTGTGTTGTTATTCTGAAACGTAAATATATTTAAATTATTGCAGTATTGCGTGCTTTTATCGCGTTATAAAAACAATTTAGGATCAATTTTATCTTTGAAGCGTCCAAAGTATCAATAATATAAATTATTATAAATTAAATCCTGAATATTAAACTTCGAGAGAAACAAACAAAACATAACTTGCATAAACAAATACAGATTATCAAATTAGACTACAGTATTTCTTCATTCACATTTTTATTTTTCTCACAAATATTATGTAATTAATAATGTTAATTATTCCTTCAAATATTTCCTTCAAATTAAACAAACAAGAAAAGCTCTTTTTACATAGAATAAAATTGAAATAGTATTGTAATATTCATGTTTGTATTATATTACATAATTTTCAAGTTATCAAATTTTCAAGTCTTTTTTTTTTGTTGAGCGTTTACATCAACGTTACAACTTATTTAAAATTTTCCAAATTCAAATTTTACGATCCACGCTTGCCTGGCATTACCTGCTGCAGATTCGGATTTGCATCCGAATTTGCAATGGCATTATACGTGGGCTGCCAATAATGGGAACAGGTTTGCATGTGTGTTGTCCAATGTGACTGCTGGCACGGATAATTACAATAAGCAGTGTTCCAGCAACAGTAAAACATTGCTTCCTGTCCGCACTTGGCGCACCATTGCTTCCGCTTGGTCTCCTCAATACATCGAATCTTTTCTTCTTCGACTTCCCTGCGAGCTTCCTCGACTGATCGCAGTTTCTCCGCTTCTAAACTCGCGCGCATCTCACGCAGAGTACGATCTGAAATTTATAACATTTCTTGAGGTGTTTTTGCAATAATTATCTGTCGAACGATTTTGCAAGAGAGAATAGGAACATACCGGCATTGTGTTTCAATTCAGCTAATTGTTGTTGGTGTTGCCATTTCATATGTTCAATCTGCATCCGCAAGAAAAATATCGTCGACTGATAATTATCAGCAGTACCATTCTCACCATTGCTGCTTTCTTGAGCCAAATCCTTGTATGCCTCTTCCATCAAATGGCCCATTTTTCTCGCGAGTTCGTGCGCATCATGATGCAAACGTGCGCTAATCGGCCCGGCTTCTGGAGGTAATAATTGATATGTGGACGACGTTTCTCGTCTAACTGAAGAAATTGGAACGGTTTCATCCGTGTCTGGTAAGGGATGTTGAATGTTTTGTGAACCATGTAATCTAACAGGGAGACTTTTCCTAGCCTTGCTTTCCCTTTTTAAAGGCGAATTCTGATGTCCCTCCTTTGTCATCTTGTCGGTGATTACATCTTTCTTACTCTGATAATCGACTGTCGATGTTTGTTTCGTAAAGTCAGATTTCTCATTCACCATGAGAACCACGGATTTATCCGTCACGGGAATGATCGGATTCATCGGTGAAACGGCGTGAATGACAGTCATATTTGGTGCAGTAGAGAGCGGCGATTGGGAAATGTCGGGTATGCTCTTTTGTGTATCCAATGATTCTTTGTTATTTTTCAACAGAGACATTTTAGGCATGACTTTGCTCGAATTTGATTTCTCATTTTCTTTGCTCGCGGAAGCAGAGTTTAACTCTTTTTCTGCATTCAATTTATCAACAATCCGCGTTTTTGGCTTCAGCACTTTACTCTTTGTATTCTTCGTACTAACCTTCGCGTTTTCCATTTGGGAGAGAGCCAGTTTGGGATTAATAATATTTTTTAAAAGGTTTCTCTTTTGCACTCGCGTCATAGTCATATCGGTCGGTGGTATAGCAAGTTTAGGCAAATTTTCCGTAGATGATTTTACTGCATTCTTCGTTTTCTGTGAATTGTTCTTAATACTAGTGTTAGGACTTGTCCTGTTATTTTCTGTGATATTATCCTTAGGCAGACTACTTGCTCGAAGCGTTGATGTCTTCGAATTTCTTGATTTTTCATCTTTCATTGTTTTATTTTGAGCAAGTTCTTGAGGGCTTGATTTTACCCCTTGATCTATTTTCTTATCTAATTTACTAGTACTACTATCTACATTAGTCTGTGAGATTGAAGTATCCTTAACATCAATATCTAATTTTTGTACTTTTGGCGCTGCAGCTTCACTCTGCTTTTCACGGTCAACAATGGTCTTTATATTACGTTTCGAATCAATATCCGTTTCACTTATATCAATCGACTCTTCACTCTGTAATTTACCTTTAATGAAACTCCGTTTTTTCTGAGGAAGTTTTTTCTTTGGAGAAGTTGGAGAAATATCAGGATTAGAAAAATGATTATTAGGTTCTAGAGGATTGTAATTCGGTAGCATTAGCTGTATCTGCATTGGATCGTTTGGATTGTACTGGATTTTAGGCGGTGCAAATTTGAACTGGCCGAACATAAGCGCCAGTTTTCTGCAATGCCGAGTGATCTCTCGCACACATTCGTCCATATCAGTTTTCCGTTTACGAGGCTGTGGTGCGGGTGGCTCTTCGGAATACAAGTAGAGATCTTTTGGTGACACCCAAGCACGGTCGTGTTCACCGAAAAAGCGAACGTCTACGAATCCTTGAGAGTTCACGCGAGGCATTGCTTTTGCTGGCCAGAACGGGAAACCCTTCAATTTGGCCCATACAAGTGGATGCGGTCGACGACAGGGCTCGACAAACCACGAAGGTTGAGGCCTCGACAAGTTCCGACCGTGCGCATAACAATCGGGACAGGCTTCGATCTCCGAGACTTCCTGACGTGCTACTTTAATAAGCTGCTTTGCCGCATTTGTCAGTTTCGATGTGTCTGTGTAAACTCCGCCACCTATAAATATCAACAGTGAATAAACTTTGTCTATTCAATTTTAATATTCATGATCTGTATAATTTAAAAGGACAATGAGTTTACATACATGTGTTGAACACGATACAATTGTGTTGAATCCACTTTGCATCAGCCATGAACGCATCGGTACTGCCGTAAAGTTTAGATTGTACATTTGATTCCAACAGGCTTAAGTCCATTGGTTTAATAACATAATCCAGATAATTTGGCACTTCTACGAGATCCACTGGTTTGCAAAATGGTTCAGACTGTATAAAAAATAGAATTTAATTAGAAATATACTAAATAAATGAATTACAATGACATTACAATACTTAATAAAATACTTAATAAGAGGATATACGTACACCTGGATAATCGCATAACCTCTCAACCACATGTTTGAGCAACATACACAATTGATCGATTGACAATTGTGCCATAGCCAAGGAACGCGTCTCAGCATTTTCTGCTTTCAAGATGGTAGCGCATTCTCCACATATCCACTTCTCCAAGGATGATGGCATACCACCTATACATTTGCGATGCCATGAACGAGGACAGGCAGTGCAGAAAGCATCAACCTTCTCTTTGTGACATCGCCAACAAAATCGATCATTGCCAGGCTTCAGCTTTTTCCTCTTGCTTCTAGTCCCACTCTCCTCCATAAGAGATTCCATCGTCGTCGGATTGCTGGAAATATCAATTTTTTTTACATCTAAGATATAATATCAAAATTATTTGTTTTTTATGCAAGTGTAAATTTTTATAAAGATGTAATATTCTATGCTAACCTTGTAGGTTTTCGCTTTCGTTTTGAAACGGTTCCTTCCTTAGTCGAAGTATCCTTACCACTCTCACTCTTGATACTCCTTTCTTCATCTGTATTTTTTGCTTCTAAGGCTACATTTTGTGTCTCCTGTTTCTTTTCCATCTTATCATCGTCTTGCTTATTCGTATCAATTATCGACGACTTTAAATCTTCTCCATTTTCATTTTTTACATTCAGAACCTCACATTTCGTTTCTGAATTATTTTTTTGTATTATATTTTGATCGGTTGTATCTAATATTGAATTCTTCTCTTTTATATCGGTTGTATTATTCAGCTCATGCTTATGCTGAACTAGTGGTAAAGTAATTGGTGATTTTTTCTCATCTGTCTTTGATTGTGCCGTTGCACTTGCTTTATCTGTGACAGAAGACTTTACCAACTCTTCGCTATTCTCATGGGACGCCATTTTGATCACCTTTTGTAACAATGCGTCCAGTTGATTTCATTCAGTTAGTTTAAAAAAAATTAAGCCTACTCTTTCTAGCTAAACTTCTTGCACCGTTCATCTTTCCTCTTTTTTTTCTCTAAACATAAAGAGATAAAGAGGAAAGATGAATCGTACAAAAAATTCAGTTAAAACGAACAGGTCTCTTATTAATGCAGATATATGCTTCATATGGATCCATATATATTATCTATTTATACAAACAGTACTTATGTTATCACAGCAATATAGTCGATAATAGCTATTATAATAAACTATTAAACTAGACTGTATGGATATAGATTTATTTCATTAATACTGATACAAAGATAAACGGTAACAATATTATTTCGTTAACTTTATGCCTGCAAGATTACCTATAAACTGCTGCATTACTAGAGGTAATTCAGGAAGCCTTCACCCATCCCGGGTACAAACTCAATTGTGAGATATTAGCATCCACGCAACCATAAAGTATCAGCGTGTGGAAGGTACTGCGAGAACGCACGCGAATGCGCACGAGATGTCGAGCGTAAACAGATCCTTTACCTTACGGTGATTCTAGGATTCCTAGGATGCGTCCCTGATCGTGTAGTTGACCGTCTCAGAATATCCTCGAAATCGCTCCTAGCGCGGCCTAGTGGATTGCAAACGTTAACGAACGTCGTATCCCAACGTCAATCGAGTCGTATCACTTACTGTCTTGTTCTTGTTCCGCTCGGTTCGACTCGACACCACACTAGTAAAGCTCGCCGTCTCTCTCTCTCTCTCTCTCTCTCCGTACACTGGCGCCACCCATCGATGGTGTCCCTGACGTCGCGTCCCGATCACGTGACGCTCCGTCCGTCTCTCGCCTATTTTTCAATCCCGTGTTTTTCTATCCGCCCTTCATCAAGAGATCGCTTCTATTAGAAGCCTAAGAAGTCAAACGCACGAGTGACAGATATTATTCATGTCTCCATACAATCCGTAGCGATTAGCGTGATTTCTTCTCAATCGCATCTTCCACACGTCTCTCGAGATTCTCCGATGCTACTCGCTCCGTTTCTTCTCCCATTCGAGCCTCGATCTCACTTGAAATGCAGAAAATGTAACGCGAAAGAATTCCAAAGAACGCATCGTTTATCATGACTTACCATTTTCTTTTTTCTTTCGAAAATTTCCGATCGATTATTATCGATGACGGAGTCTTCCCTTTTTAAGATGAAGCATCGTGCCTGCCATTGACAGCAGCGAAAATCGAACGGTCGCGCCTAGGAGACTCGTTCGATTAATCAGCTACACATCCTGACAAAGGCGATGATCTTCAGGTAACGCATTACATCGTGTCGGCCTCGCGAAAAATTTCTTCCTGATTGTGGCATTCTCGCTATTCAATTGAAAACGAGGCGAAATTAGATCGTGCGACTGGATCGATGGAATCATCAAATCGCCTCAATGATGTAAACGCGAAACGTTCTCCTCGTTTGCGGATTCGCTGATTAAAATGTGACAGATCGAAGCTCTGATTACACCGCAACTTCTACGTCGCTCCGTGCGTGTCCGCAGGTTATGTGACCACGGTCACGTGGTGCGTGCGATAACCATAACCTAATCTTTCTTTCTCGCTTTTCTCTCTCCTTCTCTTTCTCTCTTTGTTTCTCCACTGCGGCGAAGCAAAAGGGATGCAATACGATGCACAGTGAATGGTGTGACAGATTATGGATCGTGTAGAGCGTAGAGATAGTAAACAAGTCGCACAACAGCTGCGATTTTATCTAGTCCGTGCGACAAAGATAAATGGGGACTGTCGCAGATGAGTCAGTCGTCAGAAACGAGACTGAAGTGTAAATTTCTAAAAGGGAAACGTTCGAGCCTGGCGAAGCGAATTATGTCTCGAGTATCCCCTCGTGATACTCGTCTGCAGGCTACTTAGGTTATGTCGTTCCGTCAGTTTGTACTGAGAGACTCGTCGGTCGCCACGTAGAGAGGAATTAAAACTGTCCATAATGGGCGATCACATCGGCGATAACATATTAATTCCGCAGGTCGACAACGTCGTGTTGATCGACAAGAGTGATGGCAATAACAAGAGCATGGATGGGACCCTATGTATTAGTGGTCACCATCTCATCTTATCATCCAGGCAAGACGATGGACAGGAACTTTGGGTAGGCATCGATAAATTTTTAAATAATTTTTTTTATTTAATTGTCTATCTATGAAATAAGATTAAATTTGAATCTCTCTGGTATAGATAATTCAGATTTAATCTTATTTATTTCGACACAAATTTTTAATTAAAAAAAATCAATTTTTTTTTAATACTAGCATATTTCTTTAAAAAAGATTTATCTTTACTCTTTTTTTCTCATCAATATTGTCAAATATATTTTTCTTAAATCAATTCTCAATCTTATCAATCTTATCAAGTTTCTCTTTTTTGTTAGCTGATGAACAGGAATATTGACGTCGTAGAAAAAAAATTAAATGCTCAAAGTCCTGGTGGTAGCATAATATTGAAGTGCAAGGACTTTCAAATTCTTCAGTTAGATATTGGTTCTACCAATGATTTAATCAATGCCATATTATCCATAGAAAAGCTGATATCACTAGGTAATTTGTTAACATTTGCAACCACTTGACCATGAGATGTAATCATTGCTTATTTTGCAGACCAAACTCTACAATATCCATTTTTCTATCGACCACAGACAACCAACAATGCCATGGTACAGGTAGAAGATGGATGGACAGCATTTGCACCTGTCTCTGAATGGTCTAGATTGCTAGCGGCTCATGGAGACGAGTGGCGCATCAGTTACTTGAACAAGGATTATAAAATTTGTAATTCATATCCATCAGCAGTCATAGTACCACGTCAAGTAGAAGATAAAATTGTTATAGCTTCAGCTATTTTTAGAGATGGTGGGAGGTTCCCTGTTTTATGTTACAGACACGAGGGAGGGGTAAGTGATATATATTATATTAAATTATAAAATAACATTTAATAATCCTCACGATTTCTTTCTTTTCTTTTTTTACAGAGTATATTAATGAGAAGCAGTCAACCGTTATGTGGTGCTACTGGTAAGAGATGCAAAGAAGATGAAAAACTGTTAAATGCAGTTTTAGGGCCTGGAAGACGTGGGTAAATACAAAATACTAATCTAGTCTTCTTGATTTACAAATATCATTTTTTGTGAACACTTATTACAATCATTAAATTTTACTTATAGTTATATAGTGGACACACGATCAGTTAGTCAGGCACAGAGTGCTCGAGCTAGAGGCGGAGGCACAGAAATGGACACGGCTTATCCACAATGGCGAAAAGTGCATAAACCAGTTCCTCGGCCGCACGATTTAGCCGATAGCTTTTATAAATTAATAGAGGCATGCAATGACGTAAACAATTCTACTTCGCAATGGCTGTCGAAGTTGGATAGCAGCGGATGGCTAACCGCTGTGCAGAGTGCTTTAAACGCTGCCTGTGTCACCGCTCAATGTCTGCATCAAGAAGCCGCAGCTGTGCTAGTGCATGGTTTGTGTATATTACATTAACATTAATATTGCGGAAACACGTCGAGTTTGTTTAATCTCCTCCGAAATATCAATAATAATCATATTGTTAATTTTGGTTTATAGGAAGCACAGGCAGAGACTCTACATTGGTGGTAACCAGTTTGGCTCAGGTAATATTGAATCCTGATTGTCGGACGGTGCGAGGACTTCAGGCTCTCATAGAGCGCGAATGGTTGCAAGCCGGCCATCAATTCTTCAGCCGGACTCGCTGCGGAGCGTATCAGTCTTCGAACTCACAAAATCCGACGCACGCGCCGACTTTCCTGCTTTTCTTGGATTGCCTCTATCAGCTACATTATCAATTCCAATTTAGCTTTGAGTATACTGTGGATTTGCTCATTAAATTGTACAAGCACGCCTATTCCTCGAACTACGGTACATTTTTAGGTATGTCAAGTGCTAATCACACTTTCTTTTTATTTCTTTTGCTTTAAATTATAGGCCTATTTTACTTAGCTGAACTTAGTTGAAGATATAATGTAACGTTTTGAATTTATTGTCATATTTATATCCAACATATCTAAGTCTAAATAAATGCGATCTTTTATTTCAAAACAAATCAAAATGTTATTTGCTTATTTATTCATTGCTACATATATTATTCGTTTTATAGGCGATTCCGAAGCTGAGAGGATAAAATTACGACTATCTGAGCGAACTTACAGTTTATGGTCATACGTGAATCAACCAGATGTTTTAGAGCAGTGGATAAATCCATTATATGAGCCGAATCCGGGAGTGGTTTGGCCTAGTGTTGCACCCATTAGTATTCAATTGTGGAGAGAACTATATCTCGCACATACAAGCGCAGCTCTATGGGATGGCATGCTCTCTTACGCGAAACAGATCAAGCAAAATCACACAGCGGTTCGCAAAGTGGCCGGTCAATTGCAGGCACAAATCAAGCAAGCCTTGGAAGAAATCCGATCGGATCCAGATATATCACGGACAGACATAGACAATCAAGAGGACCATCCCTGTATAGCACATTTAAGCCTGGAGTCCCAGAGTACTTGATACAGATTGTAGATGTCGTAGAAAACCGAAATTCGTGCTGCTATTCAACGATCTTGTCAATATGCCTTTAATTATACAATACCACGTTAATCCGCAAGGATCAACAATCTTCACAGTAACCTGCCACGAATGCTAAAGCCTTCGTAATGAATTCTTGATGCGGTTCTTTCGTCTTTTTGTTGAGATGAAAAGAAAGGGTCTACTAGTCTAAGAATAGCTCTACGAGAGAAAGAGAGAGAAAGAGAGAGATATTCATGGAGTGATTATCTTTGTCAATATAGATTTAAATATTGTGTACATTTTAAAAAGTATTTCTCTCACACAATCAACATTATTATACAACGTTATTATTATGATCACACGATTTTCGCCTAAATAGTAAAACTCATTACATTGAAAGGACATTACACTCTATTTAAACAATTTAAACAAAATGAGATAAATTGTGATATTTTTTATTTCATGACAAATGCATAATTTATATCATAAAACAGAGCTACAATGTCATACAACACACACACACACACACACACACACACACACACACACACGTGTGTGTGTGTGTGTATATATATATATATATATGTAATTTATTTATCCAAAGGTAAAATAATATAAAGAAATAAAAATGGATTGTATATTGTAAATCCATCATTAAAAAGTACAATTGCAAGGATAGAAGTTGCAAATTTTTTATTCGAGCGCATGAAGAGAAGGAAATCTCGCTCGTTCGGGGGTACGGACGAGTTTTTACCGTTATTCGGGAAGGATGGCGGGAAGGCGAGGGAGAAGAGGGGGGAGAGGTTAAGGGCAGGATTGTTGCCACTGCTCTGGCAAAAGGGGGAGAAGATTGGAGGGGAAAGCGCGGCAGGTGTTCACACACAAAGAAACTGAAAGGGAATCCCACGGCCATTGGCTCCGCCACTCAGGAATGCATCGAGTTTCGTCAGTATTCGCATTTCGCGATCAAATATACGTGCAGGTACGCACGTATGTGCATCCTCTTGATCGTGAGACAAGAGGAAAGATAGCATGTTCGTATGCTGCATAAAGCTGTAAACAAAAGCCTAGGAAGACAAAGCCTAGGAAGGCAAAGTCGACAATCAAGGCGATCACAGAACTTTAAACGAAACCAAAGCGAACGAAGATCATCGGTGCACGATCTTAATCTAATGCGAAAGTAGCATTATTTATAGTTTATATCCTTAATGTACTTTAAAGGTCCCAAGATTACATCTCTAAACATAATGAATAAATTCGCACGTCGTCTGGAAGGTCTCGAACATGGCAAGAGCTTTCCCGCCCTCAATCGAGGCTGGTATAATCGTCAGATTTGATTCCCGACGTTTTATCCCCGCATTTCCGTTCGCCGCGAATGAACGTGGAGATCATTTCGGAGCACACGTCTATGGAAAATCCAGGAACTCTTGATCGACGAGGAACGGACGAGGAACCATGCAAAAGATCTTCAAAGTCGGCTTCGCGAATACATAAATATGTTATTCGCTCGCGCAAATCCAAATATCTCCGATTAGAACACGTCCTTCGACGCGTCCACGACGCCATTTAGGCTCGACGGCAACGGCGACGACGCGCGCGAGCGCGCGCGAAGATTATTATACCGGTTTCGAATTTGTGCAATGGAGGAGATCCATGAGAAATCGCGATCTCGCGCTTGCGATCGTTACCTCATGATACCGCTGTGTAACTTGAAAATGTAGTATGCCTTTCTCTATTTCTTTCCCTCTTTCGCTTCCCGTCACTTTGGCTTTTATTTACCTCGCGATATTTCACTATTTCTAGAAGCTGAGGATGAGAAGAACAGGTGTGTTGGTCCACGCGTGCGCGCGCGCGTGTTCTCTCTCCTCGCCTCAGCACAGGTCCAGTATCCTTGGATGAGTGTGGATCTAGTCACGCATATTATCATGAAACGTGGACTGAATTCAAACCCATCCAGGGCCGCTGGACGGGCGTATCAGACAAACGTATCCCGCGTTGCCCAATCTTCCTTTTCTTCTGCCGGAAGTGTGCTCTTCTTCTCAGGACCGATTCTCGCGGAAATTTCCTTATTCTCGTCCAAAGAAACACAAACGTCGTCGACGGAGCCGAAGAGCAGAGTGATGTGCAGCGTTTGTCGGGAATGGCATTAGCAGTCTCACTCTGTGGTAGGGGCATTCTCGGAGAAGGGGCCCATACCGCTGTTCTCCATCTCTTTCTCTCTCTTTCTCTCTCCTCTCTTTCTTTCTCTTTCGATCTTCGTCTTACAATCTCTGCTCTCTCTCTCTCTCTCCCTTTCTATCTTCCTCACAGGCAGGCAGTTATCGTCCATGAGGCCCTTACGGAGGGGCAAGAGAAGGGACGCTTTTTCCCAAGGCGTCCGAGGATCACAACAAAGAAAGATGCGATTTTCGAAGCGAAGAATGGAGAAGCGAAGCGACCGCGAGGAGACGTTTCTGGATAGCAGTCTGAAAGCGGTGGTAGAACGGTGATCTTTCTCTCTTCCTCTCTCTTTTTTTTCTCTCTTGCTATTAGAGCGGAGATATATACCGGAAAGCGATGATGTTTTCTCGAACAAAATGCGTTACAATTTCCGCGAATCGGCGAGATGAATGCCAGCTTCTTTTATCAATACGCGAGAAGAAAGCGGCGTCCTTACAAAGACGTTGTATTAAGCGGTTGCTGCAAAGTTTCGGCTTCGGATTCGAGCACGTAAAATATTCACGCGATCTCGAGTCTTGATTTTGAAAAATTTGAGCACCACTGTGAACTCCAGGATCAAAGAGCTCTAAAAGTGGATGGACGTCTCCTTCTTACCTGAAATGAAAATTCAAAGAATTTCGATCACGCACTCGTGAACGAATAGAAAAGAAATTTTTTTTACTTGGATTCAGTTCGTAAAAACAAATTGATTTTTTTTGATATTTAACAAGATAAAGGAATAACAATCCTTTCCAATTTGATATTAAATGAGTCCCAAAATTATGGAGCACTTAAGATTCTTTAAAGAAGACAATGATGTAAAATTTAAAAACCTATTTGACGATACATCCTTTGATCGCTCTAAGAATTCGAGTCCTTTGTGGCAACTTCTTTATGTCTTACGCATTGTTGTACCTCGGATATCCTCGATATCGCGTATTCCCAGGTACGGGATGAATGTGTTGCGCAACAGCGAGCGTATGCGTGACCTTGAACTTCATCTTTCTTTTATCTTACTTCTGCAGCATCCTAAGAGAAAAGCTAGCGCAGCGGTGGTTCGTTTACGGGATGCGGCGTCCGTTTCGTCAATTTATACGCGAATAATTCCGAGCTCGGAAAACTTCATTCCTTCGTTAGACAAGAAATCTAGATAATAACAAGGCAATGTTATTAATTTCAACGTCAAATTCTCAAAATATTGATGAAGAAAACAAATATAGTCTTTCCGTCTAATCTTTTTCCAACTTTTGTCTCTTGAAGCTTCTTGAAGAAGCTTCTTGAAGCCTCTTCGCTTCTTGAACAACGTAAATTTCTTAGGAATTCTATAAGCATAATTCTACAAGCTAATTCTACAAGCATTTTTTTAGATTTTAAATAAATTTCCAAAAAGTGGATAAAAAACATAAGATTATGTTGCATGCAATATTCAATAATTCTTAGAGTTCAACATTTTAAAGTACATAACTCTAAATGCTTAAAAATCAACTAAATAAATTTTAATTTCATTAATGTGATTTCTTAAGTGAAACGATTTTATCTGTAGATGCTTCTTTAGTCTCGGACATTATTTTTTTACGAATCTCTAAGGGGTAAATATCACATAAGAGTGTTAAGCATTCTAAAATCTATTTGTGAACTGCTTGGGATGTTAAAGGATTGCTAGAAACCGAGGAAAATCGTGATAAAAAAAAAGCAACAACATAGGTAGATGCAAACGGAGAATGCGTTATAACACCGAACCGCAAGACAATCGACAATTTACGGAATGAACTTATTCTCCGCAATCGAACTGAAGTTGTTTGGAAGAAACATTATTTCATTCTCGATATATTCGAAAAAAAGGCTAAAACACGCGTAATCAATGTTGAGCACGAGATGAAGTTCGATCGAGAATTCAAAATTATTTGAATTAACTATTTATTAATTTCTCGGATTAAATTTGAATTAATATCTTTGATTTTTTTGAGAATAAATGATTTACTTGCGCGAATAGCAGTGGCGTCGGAAGTTCGAGAATACGAAATCGCAATCTCGAAGTTATCATTTTTACAGGAAAAATCAGAGCACCACTGTTGAAAGCTACGGATATTCTAAGACGGTTGAGAATAGAAGGGGAAGGGAGAGAGAAAGAGAGAGAAAAAGAGAGAGAGAGAGAGAGAGAGAGAGAGAGAGCGAAAAGGAAGGATAGAAAGCGCGCTAGGTCGTGAAAAGCGAAGGGGAAGGAACGAGGTGAAGCTCTCAGCTCTGCTCAGCTCGCAATTGTCGTTTCCATAGTGATTTATAGAGCCTCAAGAGCCCCGGCCTGGAGCATTCTAACTATTCTAAAGCGAAAAACCGGACCGGTGTGAACCGATCCGAGAAATAGGCACAGGTGCATTCTATCGGCGACATCACGAACCTACGACAAATCATACGTCAGATTCAAAATCGCAAAATGTAATTACAGCGCCATCTGATGAGATTAAAATTTAGATAATGATTGAAAATAACTGTAAATTAATTAGCGAATTCCTGAATGTTCACAGAGGTGTCGTTAGAACAACTCCGAAGCCTTGACAAGTTTTTGTATTTTAGTATAAATTTTAGTATAAATTTAATAAACATTTTGTTTGAATCTTATCTACATCATAAACAAAAATGTCTATTGGCGCACAAACAAAAAAATATACAATTATTTAATCATTACAGTAACTGTAATATGTGTAAAGATAAACTTTATAAATACTTCTGAAAAACATGGATAAAAAACAAAATTATATCACATTCCTATACAATTCTTAGTTTGGAATTTTAAATTGCAAAAATCTAAATTCTAAAAATCGACAAAATAGTTATTAATTTAATTTTTAAGCGACATTTTTAATTATATAATTCATGTATACTTTATATTATTATAGTGTAACAATAAAATTAAAAAAAAAACTTGATATTCCTTTATTGAAAAGTACAAAATACAAAATATTTTTCAAAAATATATAAAAGCTTATTAGATTCTGCAGAAGATATCGCTCTTAAGGCAAAAATTAAATAAAAGTAATTAATCTTCTGGTTTGATTGACCTGCCATACGTTTAACGCTTCGTATTCTTCGATGCATTTGTACACTGGATCGGGTTTGAACCCTTTGCTCGTACATCGCTCCAGAATATCCGATACTTTAACGGTTTTTTTATCGCCAGCGAGTTCCCGTATAAGTTGGAAGATTCTATTGATTGGATTCTGTTGCGCGTTAATGTTGCGTTGTTCAGAATAATTGATTGAATGTTTAGACATCTCCACTAATCTATTTGCTTCCGCTATGTCATCCTTATCGACCACGTTCGATAACCGCAATCGTGCTAATGCCGTCGACAATCGAAGAATAGCAAGTAGATTACGAGCAGAAGTAAATGTCTTGTCATGGCTGTTACGTGCCTCTTTACGCATTTCCACATAAGAATCTGTAATAATGATATTCCAAAGTATTAATTCATATGTGGAATAAATTTAATACATTGAGTATTAAAAACTCTCAATATGATGTAAAAATGAAATTTTAATAATATTTGTAATTGTATAGACAAAGAAAAAATCCAATTAAATTCGGCATTCAATGTATTAATACATAATGTAATAAAAATAATACAATACTAATATTTTATAATTCATATTAAAATAACATGAGGTTATATATACATAAGATTATTATAAGTACATACCCACAATGTATTCTGTTAATTCTTCTGATACTACAGGTTCCTTCGTTTTACACAGGTTTATATACTTTCTTATCAATTTCATGTCTATAGCTTCCGTTTCCGTTGGAGGTTGCGAACAATGTTGGTGAACATACGTAATATGCTTTGCGAGTCTAAAAAGGACGAAGGGGGGGAATACTAGTATTTAATAGCAACATACAAATATCACATATTATTAAAGCTATTATTTAATTCAAAATAAGAAATAATAGCGATTTGTAATACAAAGATTAATAAATATTACTTCTTTCTCTCAATGCTCAATACTTACTTAAGATCATTACTTCGATCAGCGCGGTCTTGAATAAGCCACAATAAGTCAAATCGCGACAGCAATGCAGCAGGCAATTGAATATTTTGTTCAACCGTTCTCTGCGGATTGTATCTACCATACGCCGGATTAGCAGCGGCCAATATAGAGACTCTGGCATTTAAACGAGCCATTATACCAGCTTTGGCAATAGAAATAGTTTGTTGTTCCATCACCTCGTGGATTGCTGTTCTATCAGCATCAGCCATTTTATCAAACTCATCGATGCAACAGACTCCTTGATCGGCCAATACTAAAGCTCCACCTTCCAGCACCATTTGGCCTGTTAAAGGATCCTTCATGATAGCAGCAGTCAAACCCACGCCGGATGATCCACGTCCTGTGGTATACTGCGATCTTGGAGCCAATCGTGTAATATAGGATAATAATTGTGACTTTGCCACACCAGGATCTCCCATTAAGCAAATGTTAATATTGCCTGAAAGGGCAATAAAATTATTTTGATATTTACTGATATTATAAAAGATATAGGTACATTAAGACATATATTAAGTTTTTATATTGCATAAATCATAATATTTTTACCTCGAATTTTAATATCGCCTTTCTTCTTGTCCGTTCCACCAACGAGAAGCAAAAGCAACGCCTTCTTCACATCCTCAAGTCCATAAATTTCAGGAGCTAAGGAACAAGCCAATTTGTTGTAAAAATCATCTTGCACTAACAGACTCAATTCTTCATCGGTTAATTCTGCATTACTTTCATCTACTGTATCTACATTATTCAAGCATATTACTTTCTGAAATCAAACAAAAAATTAATTTTGTATCAATAAAAGACTATGGTAATTTTCAAGAATTAATATAATTTATTCTCACATGTGCATCCAAGTAAGTTTCACTGGAAAGCGCAGGACCTGATCGAGCGTTAAACCCGGTTTTCAGAAAAGGCAGAAATACACCGGTTATAATAACATGATCCCCGGGCAGACAAGTTCTCGTCGTTTCACCGCGACAAAAAATAGTCAACGATCGTGGTATATGACCAACCGGGACTTGCTCGCTCTATAAAATGTAAAGGTTAATATAAAAGAATTCATTTAAAAAATGAATAAGAATTTATTTTAACAAAATGTACTTAAATATTGTTTATAACTTTACTTACGTGTTCTTGTAACTTTATTTCTTGAAATTTGATAAATTTGGAACCCTTTGTCTGCAAATACAATCTGCCACCAGATTTGTTAACGCGACATCCATCACTCGGACATGTTCGTATTGGCATAAAGCTTAAAGAATGCACCTATAATAATCAATTATGTAAAAATTAAAAAAGAAAATATTGTTTGATTATATTTTAGATATATAAAAAAAAAATAATCCAAGAAAATATCAACTTTTTTTACCGGCTGGCTCACTTCTGAACCACATTCATCACATGTATATGTCGCCACAACTATCATCGGTTTTACCTCAGTAGCTTTAGTAACAATACCTCTAACTGTTACCAGTTTTCCAATCTTATCTGCTTTGATATCTCTCACTGAATATGCCTTTGCATCAGAGAAATTTTTAAAATATACTTCACTAAAAGATTTAGATTACATTCATGATTTAAAATAAATCTTCAAATTGATAAATATTAATAATTTTTCTTACAAACGGCGCATCAATTCAGGAGCATAATTAACTTTAACATTATTTTGAGGTACACCCTGAGGTCTATTACGTAATTCCATCATTAATCTATGCTCAGTGTATACATCCAAAGGATCCTTAGATAGGACAACTCCTTCCTTAAAATCAGGTAGCATTTCCTGAACTAGCTGCATTAAAAAAATCCACAATTAATCTTTGCAACAAACTTATTTATTTATATAATAGATATTTAAATTCATTTATATAATAGATATTTAAACAATAAATGTAAACTTTCTTAAGAATTAAATATCTATAATTTATATACAACAATCTTACATTCAAAACTAAATTAGTATATCTCCGCGTATTATTGGCAATAGATGTGGCTAATTCCTCATCAAACGACTGTACATCGTCTAGATCAATCTCAAAACTAATTTGTTCCCTATGTGCTATCTTGGTAAGCTGCTGTCTATACTTAAAAATCTTATTTTCTGTTGTATCTTCCATTGTTACGAATTCCAGAAAAAAGGTTTTCATTTGTTCTAAAATATATTTGTAATAAATATTTGTAATAAATATTTGTAAATTAATAAATTAGTATTGTCAAAAATTGGGTACACAATTAATCAGTCTGAGAAATTTTACAAAAACTTTACCTTTGTCTTTTGTATAATCTCTTGCTACTTTATTCGCCATTGTTTATGAGTTTTAATAAACACAGCTGTATTTAAAATTTATTCTGTCAAATACACACTTTCCTTTTTCTTAAGTGTTTTCTCTCTCGACGAGTATTATAAAACATTCGTCTCACTATCCCGCGCAAATTGAAAGCATAAATTGTAAAATATCTTGATAAGAAACTCTAATAAATGAAACGAACCTTGAAAAAGGCTTCCATAGATCTTATATATCTGGATGCGCTTTGTCACTAAAATCAAGGAACCGAGTTGATAGAGCGAGAAAGGAATTATTTTTTTTGAATGAGATACTGCGCAAGCGCATATTTTATCTTTTTTTAATATTTAGTAAATAATAAGGAATAAAAGATAAATAAAAGATAATAGATCTATAGATAATAGATCTATTCTATATAATAGGTCTATTCTTTGCTGAATTTCTTGCACGGTTCATCTTTTCTCTTTTTTCCATATGTCGTATTTGCGATGAAAGCGCCGCTTGAAGATTATCACTAGTCGATAAATATCGATTGGTAATGCTCTAACTTCATGTGCCTCGTGTATACACATGGCACATGTTTTGTTGATTAGCACGTTGATACTTCAAGATTTGATATAAAAGTCCCGTTAAGATGGGTAAAGCGAAGAAGATTAAGATATCTAAGGGTGAAACCAAAGAACCGAAAATAGGTTTGGCGGAACAAATTGAACGCGAGAAAGCAGTGAAGGTTAAAAATCGACAAAAATTTAGACGTCGAGCCGATGATGATGAAGAGGTTGGTTCTTTTAGAGCATTTTCTTTTATTGTATTTTTTATTCCTGTGAAGTTAAATAAAAATAAATAGAAATTTCTTGAAAAACATATTAAAAATTCTTTTATTTAATGTGCACCTACATTTTTATTTTAATTGTAATTTATTCGAATTATTTCTTTGTTCAGTACGTAGCATCTACTCTGACGAAAAAGATCTTATCGCAAGCTAGACAACAGCAACTAGAGTTAGAGGATGAGATTGGCCCTAGCGATTCTAAGAATACGAAAAAGCCAACGGTGAAACTTGATACTAATTTCAGTGATGACGAAGATCAATCTAATGATGACGAGCCAGTGGAGAATATATATTACTATGAGAATATTGAGATTGATGAAGATGATGAGCGTGCGTTGCAGATGTTCATGTCAAAGGATCCAGCACCTACAAGAACATTGGCTGACATAATAATGGAAAAACTGACAGAGAAGAAAACAGAGATTGAAACACAATTCTCTGATGCAGGAACTATTCAGCTACAGGATCTAGATCCACGGGTGAAAACAATGTACGAGGGTGTTAGAGATGTCTTGATGAAATATCGTAGTGGCAAACTACCAAAGGCATTTAAAATAGTACCTACTTTGAAAAACTGGGAACAAATACTATATATCACAGAACCACCAAAGTGGTCTGCTGCTGCCATGTATCAAGCAACAAGAATATTTGCTTCAAACTTGAAAGAAAAAATGGCTCAAAGATTCTATAATTTGGTCCTGTTACCACGAATCAGGGATGATTTAGCAGAATATAAAAGATTGAATTTCCACTTATACCAAGCACTGAGGAAAGCATTATTCAAGCCAGCTGGATTTATGAAGGGAATCCTTTTACCGCTTTTAGAATCAGGAACATGCACACTCAGAGAAGCTGTTATCATTGGATCTGTGATTGCAAAAAATTCTATACCGATTCTGCACTCCTCGGCAGCTATACTGAAAATCGCGGAGATGGATTACACGGGAGCTAACAGCATCTTTCTTAGGATATTTTTGGATAA
Organism: Pogonomyrmex barbatus; assembly: GCF_055798465.1. Taxonomy (NCBI): domain Eukaryota; kingdom Metazoa; phylum Arthropoda; class Insecta; order Hymenoptera; family Formicidae; genus Pogonomyrmex; species Pogonomyrmex barbatus. The sequence continues at coordinate 911,352 of NW_028297193.1, forward strand.
GAAATACGCGCTTCCATACAGAGTAGTGGACGGGGTAGTATTTCATTTTCTTAGGTAAGACACTTTCTTATGACAAATAAATAAATAAATTATTAACCTATTTATGTTAAATGTAAATATAATCTATTAGATTCGAGAGAGATACAAGAGAGCTGCCAGTATTGTGGCATCAAGCGCTCTTAACATTTGTGCAACGATACAAGAGTGATATTAGTTCTGAACAAAAAGAAGCCCTCCTAGGATTATTAAGGAAACAGTCGCATCATTCAATTACTCCTGAAATCAGAAGAGAATTACAACACGCGAAATGCAGAGACATAGAAGTTACAGAACCCAAATTAGAGTCAATGGATATTAAGGATACATAACACAATATATGTATATTGGAATATTGAAGCTCTTGTATAAAAATATTTGTTAACAATAATTATTGTTATAGGAGATATATTATTATTAACAAACATGTAAATCAAATTGAAGTTTTCGACAAATGACAGTTTGCAACAATTGCAAGATTTGAATTGTGTAAAAATACAGCTATATTTGGTCCTATACCTAATCAAATATTCTCGACTAATATTCGTATTATTTTTACAATTGCCACGTGTTGTAGACAGAAAAATATAGTATATAGAATAGCATATATAGCAGTCTCGTTAAAGATCGCGCACATTTGTACAATTATATTACATATTATAAATATATTGTGTATAAATATATTGTGATATCTTAATATATACACGCACACATCTGAAAATAAATTTCCATTGCACTTAACAGTAATTCAATAATCATAAACAAAAATAACACAACTTGGAAAGTAATGAATGATCACAATTTACAAATTCACTTTGTATTATGTCGTTCATTTGATTTTTTTTTTTTTTTTATATTATTAGCTATTTATATTTCGGTTTTATCTTTAGGACTGAATATTTTTGAATCTTCATGTTTCATATCCTGAAATGCATGCTCTGAATCTAGAGCAATCTGTTGCTCCATAGAAATCGTTTTCGTTATTCTTTGCTCGGATAAATAAAGATTTGTATTAATCAGAGGCACTTCGGTTGTACTCGATTTAATTATTTTTTTTTCAGATTCTGGCTCTGCCTCTGATTTTTTTGAACTATCCTGCAATTTCGAGCAGGTTTCGCCGTTCGTATTGTCAGCATCTTTATTAAGAGACTCAGATTTTTCAGTCAAAACGCTATTTATTTTCACGTCGTTCATATTCACTTCTATATCGACATCTCTTTTTTCTCGTTCATTATTCTCCAAAATATCTCGACGTATAACGAGAACTTCTGGTTCACTTTTGTTTGGTGATGAAATGATTGCCTTATCCAATTTCGATTGATTTGTCATTTTTAATGCTATAGGTATTAAATATTTATCATCATATTTTCCTTGCAATTTGTCTGATGCGTTAGCAATTTCATTTATAAAAACTTCTCTCTTCTCTTCCTTCATCTGATTATCGTTCTCTTTAGCTAATCCTCCTTCCACAATAGATCTCTGTAAAACTCCTTTTGATAAAACGTTCAAGATAGGACCTTTCATATTTTTCGAGTTGTTAAATTCTATTCTTTTTATTTTTGTTTTATTTTGCTGTTCTTTTTGTAATAATTTCTCTGATGCTTCACGATCGGCTATTATTTCTTTAACAGCATTAGATTTATCTAACGTATTTTCTAATATTTTCTGTGTTTCTCCTATATCTTTATTTTGAATAATTTCCTTAAATGAATCTAATTTTTTCTTGTTATTTTCAACCATGGTGTTCGCATTATTTTCATCTCGAAGCTGTGATTTTTCGTTTAACTTTATTTTATCTGCAATATCCCATTTCTTTTCTTCTAAAACTTCTTTATTATTTTCAATAATAATTTCATTGTGCTCCGCAACTTTTTCATTATTTTCTTTCAAGTTATTTTTGCTCTCCGGCAAGACATCTTTCGTATTAATCTTGTTCTTATTCTTTTTGAGAACCTCGTCCTGTGCCATTCTCTGTTTCTCCCTTTCAAACTCTTGTTTTTGTTCCTTGATGTCCTTTAAAATCTCCTTTTGCTCTTGCATCATCTGACGTTGTTCCAATTTATGTTTCTCCAATGTTTTTCTGAGTTGTTCATGTCGTTCCGCGGCTCTGGCATTAGCAATGTCTCCGTCAGCTGCCAACTCTGACTCCTCTTTCTTTATCGCGTCTAAATTAATAAGATTATCATTCTTCTGCAAATCCATAGACTGTTCTTTCTCCTCGATTATCTTTATCTTTTCTTCTGCTTTCAAAGTAACGGATTCATCGATTTTAGCGATTTCGGTATTTATGGCAACTTGTGATTGCTCATTTAAATTATCGTTTTTAATTGGTTCAGCTATATTTTTTATTTCTGGCATAAAAGAGCCTACTACTATTTTATCAGACTTTTCGACATTTGGCTTTTCGGTAACAATTATACGTTCTACAGGTATTGGCGGCTCTTGTCGAACATCCTTCGCCTTTAAATCCAACGTTTTTTCGAGACTGTTTATTTCAGATAGTTGATTAATTTTGTCTGGAATAAAATTAAAATTAAGAAAAACATAATAAGAAAGTAAAAAGTAAGAGTAAGATAAATTTGCATAATTCTGTACCTTTTGCTCTGGGTATGAGTTCTAGACTATTAGGAATATCGGGAATGATATGCAAATCGTCCTTAATTAAATCTAATGGTAAATTATTGATTGGAACGAGCGGTTTATTAGTCACTGCTAATTTTATATTTGTAGATTCCTCCATGGCATATAAATTCGCGTATGTACCAAGAATCATAATCCAAACGCCGACGATTAAAATGCCCTAAATGCAAAATACATGTACAGAAAATTACAAGAAAAAAAACTTGGATTTGAGATTAAGGATAAAATTAACTTTACCTGTGCCACTAATCTTTCATTAGTATTTTTGCTACTTATAGATACGAAGAATACTGCCGGGAATATTAAACAAATCATTACTCCGATCGTTGAACCAACAATGCCGAGAACAAATTCTATGTTTGGTACTAAAATACCGATGAGCAGAGAAATGCTAACTATCACAATAGTCAAACATCGGAATCTGGATTCTGGTAAATAATTGACAGATGGTTCATGTGTATACACCTAACATAGCAGTAAAACATAAATAAGAAGTCGGAGCAATAACATGTACTTCTACATGTGCTTCTAAATTTATTTTAGAATATACATACTCGGCGAAATAAAAGAGAATTCAAGCTCGCACGACATGGAAATATGACTAGAGGAAAACTGAATGCGACCGAAAATACAAATCCCAGTTTAATCAGTTCTGATGTTATGCTAGGTTCTAAACTCAATAAAATATTTCCTGCAATGTAACGATAAGAGAGATTAATATGAAAATGATGACGTTGTAAATTGTTTATTGTGTGATACGACATATAGCAATTCTATTGAATTACCTGTGAATGATTGGGTACAGAATGCAACGTAACCAAACAAGCCAACACACATATATACAAGTGTACATATATTTAACGCTCCTCGTACAACGTCGTTCATCTTTTCTAAAGATACATTTGGAATGGTTTCATATATCTCAAATAATTGTGTTTGACAGAAAAGAGCCATAGAAAATATTGGCAAACATTGGAGGATACCTGCTGGTCTCCAATAATTAACACTGTTAAACCAATCTCCCATAAAAATGTGTAAAGTTGATTCACCTATGATCTGTTGAATGAAGGATAAAATATATTATTATTAGTGCTTGGATTCATATATATTTATGAATTGTAATTTGTGCAAAATTATACCTTCAACACAAGACAGAGATAGAAGACAATAGTAGCAGTGCAAATGCTAGACAGACTATCAATATTACGAAGTAGTCCCAAGGGAAGGACTATAAAGACTCCAGTAAAGATAAGCAAACTAGTACGAATGTCTGCTGGATTTTTGCTCATCATCTTGCCGATTATCTGTGGTCCCAGATCGCCAACAACGACGAAATAGGCAATACATGTTCCCAACATGAAGCCAATAATAAACAGTTCTGCCAAGAACTTTCCCATATGGCCGAATGCATGGAAGGCAAGCAGCTCAAAGTTGCGCCTTCTCGATATTACAGCCGATTTGACAAGAAAATGACAGGCCAGTCGAGACAAGGCACTGCACAGAAGCAGCACTAGAACTGCCAGTACAATACCACATTGTTTAAAGCAAAAGGGCATCGCCAGGACGCTCACACCTATAATGCTATTAGCGAGGGTCATCACATGCGACATTTGAGAAATCATTTTGAATATTCAGCTCGATCATCTGCGTTATAATTTTTCCTTATCCAACATGTGATAGGTTTTCTTTGAATATCACATTTCTATGAACTTCTGCAAATAGAAATGATATTATCAATAAAAGCGCTTAGAATCACTCTTGGTTAATCTCTCTTGGTTTATCAAAATAAATGTTTTACTAACAGAAAATATTGCGTTGCGTTGTTCTTCTAATTCGCAAACTGATTTCACATCAGTTTCATGCGAGTGACCGCGCGGCATAAATTATTTTCCCGTCTGTGAACGAGGTTAATCTTGCGAGATGATCAACATAAATGCCACGCACCTCGAATCAATTTGCGCCAGTCGCGCTAAAATCCTTATCATTTTTTTTCTTATTAAATTATACGTCATACCTTGGTAGTAAAGTATACCGTACCAATGACAATTGTCAAGACACCTGCCGGCTTCTCGAGACTGCCACCACTTTCGTCATTGAGCGTCATCAGATGTAAAGCGACAATGTGCATACACATACATGATACATATGTGTCATGCGTGTATATAATACTTACGAAGAATGTTTAGCTATACATATGCTTAAACATGTGTTTAACTATTAGCGAATTCGGTCACATACATCATACTATATTGGATTAATGCACATTAAAGACTGCTGCATGTAAAATCTTATGTAAAAAATAATAATACAATCTCTTTAATGATGAAATTATTAATCATATTCTGTTAAATAACATAACATAAATTATTATTGATAAATTATTTATATAATTATTTAAAATATTTATGTAGTTTTATATTTCCATAACAGCATTTCCTAACAGCTTCTAGAGTGCATTAATCTAGTGCAGTACAGGTAATCAAATTCGCTACATAAATTTTAATTTGTCAGAAATCCTTTCGGATTTGTAAAAAAAAAAACATTCAAATCCCAAAACTACATATATAGATTTCTTTATTTTTTTATTATAAATATTTAAAAACGTCCATATATGTACTCTTATGTGTGGACATAAATACCTAATACTTGATCTGTACTGTATCTCGAATTGACTTACATGAAATACACGAAATATCCTTTATGAATTTGCTTTCGTGTGTCATGTCGATCAATTACATATTACAGATTATTACAGGTAAAACCGACAACGGTCGCTAGTACAATCTGATTGAGTACTCTGGCATTGCAGAAAGGAGGACGAATTTTATGTACATAAAATGATCAGTACATAATTATTGCTCTCGTAAATGAGTAATGAGAACATAATATAGAGATGTTGTAATAAAACTTTCATCAATCTACATATGCAAACTTGACTTTTGAAATGACATCATGTCTTTGAGTTCTTGTTACAAAGATTGATTTAGATGCCATGAATAATTTTTTTTTTTCATATTTCCCTTTTATATATAAATATAAATTAAGATAAATCTTACCTAATGTACGTTTAAGATACTACAATTATATATTCGAAATTGATTACATAATTTCTCAACTGCCCTAGTCTTACATTTTCTTTTCAATTTCGTTTCTGTTTGTCGATTTTATTTCTCTCTTACATATACATTACTCAAAAATATCAGAAGGATATCTCTTTCTTAGACATCTCTCTAATTTATTTAATCAGTAAATTAACTAGTAACAAGTTTGCTAGAAAGTGTAATCCAACAGATATAAACTGTCAATTCTGTCAGATTACAGTTATTTCATCTAGCCTTTTTTTTCTGAAATATATTACGAGCTAATATTACTGCAATTCATAAAATAGAAGGATGACCAAAATATTTGTTAATCTTTTGAGTAATGTAAGATACATAGTACTTTACATTTTCATAAAGATTATCATTACAGTATAATTATTGCATGCAAAGATCAATTTTCCTTAAGATCAATTTGCGTATTATGTACAAGAATAGGAAGCGAACAAATTTAACATATGATTTTTAAGAGCGAGGATTAAGGAATAAGCTTGTTCCAACTATAGTACATAAATTATGATCTCTGTTGAGCGGTTAATCAATCGCGAGAGCAATAACACGTATGAAATGATGTCGCATATGAATAAAACGCATATTATCAACATGCATTTACATACGTATCGTTCTATGTATTTTATATATGAATTTGATTGCAGCATTCGAGCAATAGAATTTCATATTCTAAACAGACCATCAATATTTTATAACCCAATCTTGGAATATTCATATGTGTATGTATGTATGTAAAATCCTTAGAATATTTATATAAAATCCTGTAACAGTCGCGATTTATCATGAATGATATCTTGTATGAAAATTAATTGAGTTATAAGTTGAAATGACAAATCACAAACAAATATGTATTTAAAAAAACCATGGTCAGATTATAAAATTCTGATGAATTGATCGCGGGACACTCTTAGTTCCGTAAATGCTGGGTACTTTAATCTTTGTGCGATACTTTCAATCACCTCCTGGAGAAACATATTTGAAAATATTCACAAATACGCTTCAAGATTCCCAACGGTCTAAATTGCAGGATATTATAAGCTACATACACGCTCATACGTGCAATTTCGACGAAGCTGGATGACGCTTCGTGAATGAAACTGATATTTCTAAATATCTAAACATTTTCAAGATTTTCAATAAAAACATGATTTTGAATTAAAGGGCGCGCGCGAGGTAGAGGCAGCAGACATTTATGCACATTATGTGCTGCCATTATGTAAGTTATTTAAACTTATTCATTACTTAATTTAAATAAGAGCTTCTCCATTTTCTCAGATGCTCCGGGGCAATCATCTATCAGGGATTCGCGCCACCATCTTTCTTGGTTTCCTCATTTGTGGGGTTTATTTTTTCATCCTTTTCATTATCTATGTAAAAAAAAAAAATTATATTTTTTTCTCTACTATATTTGTTTATAATTTAATATATACCTTTCGGTTCTGTCTTTATATCTTCTTCTTTCTTTATATCAATATCCATGGCTTCTTGACCTTTTTCTAAACGGGGCCGCTTTCTAGATCCCTAAATGATCCCCATAATTAACATGAGAAACAAAATAAGAATATCTATGTATCTATTTTTTTCTGTATCTCTGTTGAATTTTGTGTGTGTATAAAATTAAATTTACATTTATTTAGCAGATTCATACCTTATATGATCTATTATCTCTTCGCCCACCTTCGCCTTCATCTTCACTATCACTATATTCATTTTCATGTTGTATTCTTTTATCTAGATCGCGTTGAGGCAATCTATCATCCGGATTTATCTTTTCTTCAGCTTCCGAATCCTCAATAACAGCACCATCCTCTGGTATTGCCTGGATTTGTACGCCAGGTGCATGAGGTAGCATTCTTAAATTGTCGAAGAGCCTTGTTCTATAATTAAATATAATCATGAATTAATTCACTTATAATATACATAAAATTGAACACACAGAAATACAAAAATGCTTACTTTATTTTCTCCAAGTATTCAGGAGTATTTTGATTTGCCATATTTGAAGGACTAATATGTAATTTAAAGTCGGGACCAAAATATTCAAAGTAATCATTGTACGGCAATTCATTAGCAATTTCGCAACCAAGAGCTACCGATGTTTCATATGTCCAACATCTGGATACATTTCGGATGGTATAACCACCACCACCGACCATCAAAAACGGCAGATTATATTTTTTTACAAATTCAACACATTTGCCGTGACCCCTCACGGTCAAATTAAAACATCCTAATCGATCGCCTACATTAATTAATATTTATATTAGTTGTTGTGCAATTTGTATTGTAATAATAATTTCTTTTAAATAATCTTGCCTGTCAATGAATCAGCTCCACACTGTAAAACAACAGCAGAAGGCTGAAACGTTTCCATAACTTTTGAGATAATAGGGACGAAGATTGATTCATAGCTCTCGTCATCCATACCATCTCTTAAAGGTATATTAACCGCGTAATACTTTCCCTTAATAATAAAAATATACAATAATAATAATTTATGATTTGATAGTTTTATATAAATAATTATTTCCAATAAATAAAGTTGTACCTTTCCTGCTCCAATATCACGAAGATCTCCCGTTCCAGGGAAATACTCTCCATATTTGTGAAATGAGACTGTCATCACTCTATCCGTTGTATAAAAAGCTTCCTCTACACCATCACCATGATGAACATCAATATCAATATACAAAACTCTCTGATGATATTTCAGTAATTCCAAGATTCCAAGTACAATATCATTTACATAACAAAAACCAGAAGCTTCACTCTTCTTCGCATGATGTAAACCACCACCCCAATTGATACAAATTTCTGAAGCTTGCTTGTTGAGCTTCACAGCAGCAGCTACAGATCCACCAGCTGATAATTGACAAAACTCATACAAACCGTCAAAAACAGGGCAGTCTTCTCCTACGTTAACTAATGGATCGAGAAGAAAAAATTATAAATATTTTCAATTTGGATATTATAGGCTTAGGCTGGGATAAGCTTAAGACTTACATCGTTGCATTTGCTTGTTGTATTCTGACATATTATCTGGCCGTATTGATCTCAAAAATCTAATGTATTCATCACTATGAAATTTTGTCATTTCATCTGCAGTTGCTTTATGAGGCCGCTAATCAGGAATAGAATATGATTACAATACTCTGTTATATTCAACAATATAATAAAATATAGTTAATAGAAAAATATATTTACATATATTTCCATCTTTCTATAAAGACCATAGTTCAAAAGTAGATTGTGCGTCATCCTTATGCGATGCGGCTTCATAGGATGTCCTTGACCATAATAATAATTTCCAATATCGCCTAGAGAAATTAAAGAAATACGTATATAAATAAAATATGTATATAAGTAAATCAGCGTGGTATCGAAAAATCACGAAATATTTGTCCGAGATTAAGCAATACGACTTCGATGCGCTGGAGTGCACTTGAGAATCTCTCATCGTTATCTACGTGAAAACTGTATTAACTTGTAAGACATTCACCAAAATACTGATTTTAACGGAAAACATTAATGACAAGCGTGAATTATATTCGAGAGATAACTTTTTGTAATTCATATTAGTCAATAATCTCATAAAATCTCAAATTTCTCATAACTTAACCTATCATCACCTGAAATTTAAACTATCTGTTCCGTTTTTCATAACAAAACATTGTCTCATAATTAAGAGGAATCACAGTTTTAAGCATAATGTATGTAATTATCGTTACATATGGCGAAATATATTTGAAAATTCACGGCTTATGGAATGTTGACGTTCAATTACATGATCCGGTTTTTATACAAAGCCTATGAATAGGCCGAATTTCATTGATTATCAGTCACTATCGTGAAATAAATTATAAAATTGTTAGTATAGTAAGAGATATTGATTTGATAACATCAAAGGTTCTCGAATATACGATAGATATACACGTAAGATATATATTGCTCTATATATATAGCAATGGCCGACGCTCTTGCAAGCTTGACTATGATCGCACGTAGATACACCTGAGAATCTGTCGGTTTAACTCTATAAAAATCGTATTATCTACATTGAGAAGTGTGAGAATAACGATGTAGCGTGCCATAACAACTACGTTTGAACGTATTTATCATTGGCAAGTCGTAGATGAGCCACTATATGATTGATTGCTGAACTAGATCATACGAAATAAACGCGGTACGCATGGACAGCGCAAACACATTTCACAAGCTTCCCCCAACGCGTGCGTGTATATGTATGTGTGTGCGTGTATATGACGGCGTTTTTCGCGGGATCACGAAGTGCGGTGAATTCTCTCGGTAACTTACTGTCATAATAGTAGCAAACACGTTTCTTGTTGTGCGGCTGCATGGACATTTTTACGGGATCCATTTCAATGAAATTGACTAAACGCTCGACACGGGGAATTAAACGGGGACCGCGGAGTGTCGCTGCTCTCACCACAGATACAGCGTCGCTAAAACGACCGCACGCGCAGGCGTCGCATACTCATTTGTGCGCTCATATCAAGTAACAAAGTTACAAGCTTGCCATGAAGATGGCATTGCGACGTGATGCTTCTTCGATCATAGATATCACGTTAGCAAGAGCAGAGATCTAGAATGTAAAATTATGGATATAAGAGATGACTAGATCGCAGAGTGCGTACATGTAGTAGTTCTATATAAGCCATACAAAAAATTTAAGCAGTAAAATGTGCAGAATTCCACATCCGATATATAATCCGATATCCAATAAGAAAATTCACTTTTTAGTGTTCCTAGATAGTAACTCTTTTGTCTGAAGCAAGCAATATATAGCAGCAAACATATTCTTTTATTGGATATGGACGTCATACACAATTGCCGGTCACACTGTGAATCCTGCAAATAAAAATATTGACCAATCACAGATTATCATTCCTCGACTGTAAGTAAAGCGGCACTCGATGATTTTTTTCTACTGGTTTGCTAACTGGATTTGCGTGCTTACTGAATTACTCTTATCTTCAATTGGTATTTTTTTAGATCTAAAAGAATATACCAATTAAAGACAAGAGCTCAGCAAGCGAATCCAGCTAGCAAACCAGCAGAAAAAAAATATCGTGTGCCGCTGGCTTAATAATGGAGGATTGCATGAATTCATCGATTGCAAACTGAAATTGGAATACTTATATTCGTTAAATTAAATGATTGACTGGCAAAATGTCTTTGTTAATTCGAAGATACAAACTTGACAGTCTTTTACGATACGTGAAATTTGTCAATTCGATAAAATTTCACGAATTATATATTTTACCATTAACTAACCTAATTTTGATTTCGAGAAATTTTTGTAATACACATGCAAAATCGAATATTTCAAATCAAAGTACTAAGAAATTTTTAGATTATCTCGCGAATGAATATAAAAACAAGTCTTGGGAAAATAAAAACTTAACCGAATTTATCGACTTGAAGAGTTCTGGAAATTTACTGAATGAAAGATTACAACTTATAGAAAATATTCAAAATTTACATGATTTAGGTAAAGTATGCTTGTTATGATAATTGAAATGATTACTGATCTTATTTATAATGATTATAAATTTTTGATATAGTACAACAAGATGTAGAAATGAAAAAGTTGGCACAAGAAGAAGAAGCATTATATAAGGAGCAACTTGATCAACTTGACAAGAGATTATTGGATGTGATATTAACAAATGTCTACAAAACTTCCTACGATAATATTATTATTGAAATAATAGCAGGTGTTGGTGGTCAGGAAGCAATGCTATTCGTCAAGGATTTATATGATATGTACATAGGTTACATTAAATATTTAGATTTAAAGTATGAAATAATCAATATAGAAACAACTGACAACAATGGCATTAGACAAGTTAGTATTATGATATCTGGTGATCAGACTGCCAAATTTCTACATGAGGGTGGTGTACATCGAGTACAGCGGATACCAGTAACAGAAAAATTAGGCCGGATACATACTAGTACTGCTTCAGTGGTAATCTTACCAGTGCCATTAGAAAAAGAGATTGCGATAAATAAAAAAGATCTGAAAATAGAAACAAAAAGAGCATCTGGTGCAGGTGGTCAACATGTAAATACCACTGATTCTGCAATAAGAATAACACATATGCCAAGTGGAGTAGTTGTGACTTGTCAAGTACACAGAGCGCAAGAAAAAAATAGAAAAATGGCGATGAACAAATTGAAGAGTATCTTATATGACCAGCAATTGAATAAGCAAACGTCGTTTATTAACGAGCTACGGCAGAAGCAGATGGGAATGAAACTGAGAAATGAGAAGATCAGAACATACAATTATAACCAGGATCGTGTGACCGATCATAGGCTGGGTCAGAATGGAACATTTTATAACTTAATGGAGTTTATGCAAGGTGGAGCAGCTTTAGAAGAATTGGAAAATAGATTATATGAACATATACAAATGCAAACTTTGCTAGAAATAATAAAAAAAATTAGAGACACAAGATGATTTTAGTCTTCTCTAAATTTATCATTTTTCATATAAAAGAGCTTTTATATAGATAAGCCATTGTATATATTACAGTCAAATCTAATCATCTAAATACATTTTCATTGATTTTTTGACGATTTTTTTTTAATTTGATAATACAGGCTGATTTAGTTATATATATATATATATATATATATATATATATATATATATATATATATATATACATATAAATATATCTATTTTATATATATATATATAATATAAATGATTTTGCACATGTATTACTCTTTACTGTTCATTAAAGACTATTAGATTAATTAATGAGGAAAATATAAATATCTTGAATAAAATATCTAATGTTAATATTATCGCATTTTTATAATTTATCAAATGTTTTATCAGTTAACGATTTACATTCTGAGAATTTTATGTACGTATTATGTATGTCGCTATAGCTAATAGAATGCAAAAAGTTAAATACTTATATTATTTTAATTTCGAGATCATTATTTATAAGTCTTTACAGTATTCGAATAGAATCAATGTGTGTTTATTAAACAGAAATTTGCTAATAAACATATGGGATTTTGTATTTATTTTTATCTTAATATAAGACAATTTTTATTTTAACTGCGTACTTTAATACACGCAATTTTATTTATCTCGTTAAATACAAAAGTACAAATATCGCAATATACAAAATCCATACGTTCATGATTGCATCTTTTGAATCGATCGGTGTTTTCTCTAAATTCTCGTAATAATCGTGGAAGTCCTCGTCTCACTGCTATACACCATATTTCTTTATATATTTGAATTCTTACATGTCTTATCTTTTCCTAAATGTAAGCAGATTGCATATGCACACGTACATACATACACACATACACAACACTTATACACTCAACACTGTCTCTAAAGAGATTTCCGTATGCAGAACGACAGCAATTTTATTAAAAAACCTATTTCTTATTCCTTCATTTAAATAACCTAAATTTACCCATAATTATTTTTTAACTTAACTTTTGTACTGTGCAGATATGCGAATCTGAAGCATCTGCTTATCAGAGATTAGCTCCACTGTCTTTCTTTGTTTCTTCATTCATAAAATTTGCTTTCTCGTCTTTTTCATTTTCTAAATAAACAAATATTTATAATTATTATATTTCTGAATACAATTTATAAAAGTAAAATAAAAAATTTATTTAATACCCTTCAACTCTGATTTTATATCATCTTCTTTCTTCATATTAATATTCATAATACGAATGTCCATTTCTTGATTTTTTTCTAAACGTAATCGCTTTCTAGATCCCTTTAATTTGAAAAAATGTTAGAAATGTTAGAATTATATCTACATTATATCTTTTAGAATTTGCAAAAGAATTGTTAAGTGAATAAATATAAGGATTATACCTTGTATGATCTATTATCTCTTCGTCCACCTTCACCTTCTTCTTCACTGTCGCTATATTCGTTTTCATGTTGTATCCTTTTGTCTAAATCACGTTGAGACAGTCTTTCATCAAGATTCAATTTTTCTTCAATTTCTGAATCTTCAATAATAGCACCATCCTCTGGTATTGCCTGAACTTGTACGCCAGGTGCATGAGGTAACATTCTCAAATTTTCAAACAGTCTTGTCCTATAATAATAAACATTTACATGGATTTATTCATGACAAATACAAAATATATATAAATATATAAAACTGAAAATTTAAACTTGCTTTATTTTCTCCAAGTATTCGGGAGTATTTTGATTCGTCATATTTGAAGGACTAATATGTAACTTAAAATCCGGGCCAAAATATTCAAAATAATCATTGTATGGTAATTCATTAGCAATTTCACAGCTAAGAGCTACCGATGTTTCATACGTCCAACATCTAGATACATTTCTGATAGTATAACCACCACCTCCGACCATCAAAAATGGCAAATTATACTTTTTCACAAATTCAACACATTTACCATGACCTCTCACAGTTAGATTAAAACATCCTAATCGATCACCTGCATTAATATTTATGTAATAGTAAAAGTTATATAATTTTATACTAATATAATAATTCCTTTTGAAAAAAAAATCTTACCTGTCAATGAGTCAGCACCACACTGTAAAACAACAGCAGAAGGCTGAAATGTTTCCATTACTTTTGAGATAATAGGGACAAAGATTGAATCATAGCTCTCATCATCCATACCATCTCTTAAAGGTATATTAACTGCATAATATTTTCCCTGTTAATAAAAAGATATACAATTTTAATGATAATTTATCATTTGATAGTCTTATGTACACATGTACACATGTAAATAAATATTTCCAATGGATTTTTTACCTTTCCTGCTCCGATATCACGAAGATCTCCTGTTCCAGGAAAATATTCTCCATATTTATGAAATGAGACTGTCATTACTCTATCTGTTGTATAAAAAGCTTCCTCTACACCATCACCATGATGTACATCAATGTCAATATACAAAACTCTCTGATGATATTTTAATAATTCCAAAATACCAAGTACAATGTCATTCACATAGCAAAAACCAGAAGCTTCACTCTTTTTTGCATGGTGTAAACCACCGCCCCAATTGATGCAGATTTCTGAAGCTTGCTTGTTAAGTTTTACAGCGGCAGCTACAGATCCACCAGCCGATAATTGACAAAATTCATATAAGCCATCAAAAACAGGGCAATCTTCTCCTACGTTAACTATTCCATAAAAAAAGTATTAAAATTTTTTAAAATATTGTTGTTATTATATTCAAAGTGCTAATGTCTTACATCGATGCATTTGTTTATTGTATTCTGCCATGTTATCTGGTCGTATCGATCTCAGAAATCTGATATAGTCATCGCTATGAAATTTTGTCATTTCTTCTGCTGTAGCTTTATGAGGGCGCTAAATTATAATAAGACACAAATATACCAAATGTAACCCATATCTAGCAAATCAATTAAATATGTTTTGAACTTGTTATAGTATGGTATACAAACAAGAGATAATGACGGAAATAAAAAAATCATACAGAAATTCTTACATATATCTCCATCTTCCTATAAAGGCCATAGTTCAAGAGTAGATTGTGCGTCATTCTTATACGATGTGGTTTCATAGGGTGTCCTTGGCCATAATAATAATTTCCGATATCACCTAGATAAATTGAAACGACATACATAACGAAATCAAGGCACCGTGTAAAAAGTCTCAAATTGTCATTATCAATTAATTGATTCGTTCAGTAAGGATTACAATATGCCGGAATACATTTGAGAATCTCCCGCAATTTTCTAAAAAAAATGTATTAATTTCCAATACATTAATTGAATTATCGATTCACACGGAAAATATTTTTGAAAGACATAAAATATTTCCGAAAAAAATAACGCATTACAATTCATTGCAGTGACATGATAACATAAGAGAATCTCGTATATACGATAGCTGTGTAATTGAGAATGGCTGACGCTACAGTCACACGATAATACAGCTGAGAGTCTCTCGGTTTGAAGCCATAAAAATCATATTTATTAGATATAATAACCTGCAAATCTCAGTTTGTCGTACCGAAATAATTGTCTTTTGTATTATTTACTATGAATTAGCAAAAAATAGATCAATTAGTGGTCAAATATTAAGACTAGAACAACCAAAGACTTGCATTCATAAATGCAAACAGTGCAAATTTCGACAAACTTCCAAAGTATACTTTCAATGATTTTACAATGATTTTCTCGATACTTACTGTCATAGTAGTAGCAGACCCGTTTCTTGAGCGGCTGCATGGCCATTTCTGTGGGTTCTGCCTCAGTTAAAATCGAATAAAGTATTTAATACAGAATTTGACGAAGACCATGAGCAGTAACACGTACTGACAACTACTGGACTGTATATGACATTCGAATTCACTCGATTTACTTGCACTTCAATGGTCGAGAGCAGGATTGAGCACTACATTTAGAAACATTACCCGAAAGTCCCATATATTATTTTATCCTTGTTATTCACCAAATGTTAAACAAGAATGAGAATACTCGAGTGATATTTCTGAACGCAGTTTTCATTGGAAGATGGAAGATGCTCGTACATACATGCGCAGTAAAAGGTGCGATCTACTTGCTGCTACAAAACTTTGAAACATTTGATTAACCAATCAGAACCAAAAATATTATGAATTGACTAATCAAAGTGCTTTAAAGCACCAAGTGAATTACACTCAAAGTAACTACTAGTTATATTGTAATGGAGGATTTACATTTAACCTCATGGAATCATTTTATCTTTATTATTTAAATATTAAACAAGAATAAATAATATTCTGTGCATTATTTGTTCTTGTTTCTAATATCTAAATAACAAGCATTGTAAGCATAAATCGAGATGCAATCCAGCTTAGTCGAAATACGTAATCTATATTTATCATATCTATGATCGAATGTCAACATGAAAAGGTATCTTAATTCCTTTTCGAAGCTTGTAAGATTTAAAGGTTATGTGAATTACAATTGTAAATTAATTTTAAATAAAACAACATGATTTCTGCTTCTGCTTTACAAAAAGTTGCAATGACATTTGTTATCAGTAAATTTTACAAACCATGTTTTCGAAATATAAGCAAAAGTTTTTCCGATAAATCTGTAACAGTTAACATTGCGGTGGAAGATGATATGGTAAGAATACATTTCTAAATATACAGTTATACATTGAAAATCTAAAATATATTATATATTATATGTAATAGAAATTATAGATTCCATCAATATATTTTGGAATGTATTTTAAAAATATGATTATTTTGTAATTATATTGATAAATGGAAACGTCTCTATATAAAATTTTATTACATGTTTTATATAGAATTTGGTGTTGTGATAATATATTTATACATTTTCTTCATATTTATAGCCTACTAAAATTAAAAATCCTTTTGTAAAAGAAAAGCAACAGTGCATTTTATGTAAATTGAATATTGAACCAGATTATAAAAATGTAAGATTACTTTCACAATTTCAAAGTCGATACACAGGCAGAATATATGGAAGACATATAACTGGATTATGTAAACACAAACAGATGCGACTTGAAGAAGAAATTATAAAAGCTCAATGTGCAGGTATATATCCAAATTCAGAAATAGAATTATAGAAAATAATTTTAAAATGTAACTCTACATTTATTTCTTATATTTTAGGTTTAATGGGTCAGTGGACTAAAGAACCAGAATATATCAAAGATCCAAAGCTATTTGATCCAAATCATCCATTTAGGCCACACAAATATTAGACAAGTAATAATAGGATATTTATATAGATATATGTTTATATATAAATAAAATTATTATAATTGCATTTACATCAATTATCACCATTATACCATGTTTGAATAAAATTCCTTGTGTAAAATATGTTACATATTCATGTTATGAGTGAAACCTCTATATTCAACATATATAATTATTTGTAACAAAGAAAGTTGTTTTGCAGTATTAATTAAAAAAACACAGAGATTGAATACTGAAATAATGTTAGAATATTGTACGAGTGAGTTTTGTACTTTTAAATAGCTGTAATATTAAAAATAGAGAAGACTATATGATCGAAATTTCCATATTTATATATATATATATATATATATATATATACATATAAGGCTTGAAAATATTGTTACATATTTATAATAATTATAATAAATT
Organism: Pogonomyrmex barbatus; assembly: GCF_055798465.1. Taxonomy (NCBI): domain Eukaryota; kingdom Metazoa; phylum Arthropoda; class Insecta; order Hymenoptera; family Formicidae; genus Pogonomyrmex; species Pogonomyrmex barbatus. The sequence continues at coordinate 929,309 of NW_028297193.1, forward strand.
TTGTGTACAGTATTAGTTCTTAGATAACCTTATTTTAATATTTTTTTATATAAGAATGATTAAAGGATTATATCATGTGAGAGAAAAGTGACATGATTTTATTTAAAAATATCACTGCTTTTTTAAAATCTTTGAACATTTTTTTCTCTCTTTCTTTTGTCTAAACTAATAAAGAGTTTAACTTTATCGAGTAATTTACTGAACCGTAATAATCGCGCATGCGCTAAAAACCCGGCCCATCTACATCTGACGTCAAAGACCAGACATACATTAGAGTTTACAAGCTTACAAGTGAATCGGGTAGATTTATTTTGCATCGTAATTTGATAAGCGATAATGGACATTGATGAGGATTATGACAACGAGCAAAATGATTACGGCGATCATATAGTAGGTACGTATCTAGGATCGAATTGTTTGACATGATATATTACAAAATATCCAATGTAAGGTTACACGTAAAAATGTGTGTGTATATATATGTATATATATATATAATATGTGTATGTGTATGTATATATATATATGTATAGATATGTAATATCTCTTGTTTTTAATTCTAAATGTGTAAACGTAGCAAGGGACAAGAGGGACAGTTGGACTGACAGTTAAATTCTTGTTTGTAGTAATTTGTTGTCACTTTTTAGATTATAATATAACCTATGACATATAAATACAAAAATGACATTGACGCAATTGTGCGTAAGACTATTCAAGTGTCCAATGTTGAAGTTAAACTGCTTTGCAGAGGCTCCACGTAGTGCCCCGGATGAGGATGTTGAAAGTTGGTCAGACGTAAGCACAGTTGAACTAGGTATATTTTTTCATTTATTTCATATTTTATGGATTTTATATTTTATATAACTTGATATATATTGTATATTATTACAGTAAATTTACAAATTAGTGAATATTTTCTAATAAATTTATATATAAACTAATTTTATTACTAAACATCAAAAACAATCAATTTAAACACAATAAATATATATGTTTAATATTATAATTCATCAAAAATATATGTAAATAGCATAATGCTATTTTATATTTTTCTTATATGTTTTGTTATTTTTATGCTTTTTTAATAATTTTTATTCCTAATTCTGCAATAGATGTTTGTATTATTACAAACAAATTTCAAGTTATAATTTTATCTTTTTATTTCAACTAAGTAAAAAATTGCATGCAATTTAATTAATTTTTTGTGCTTGTAATAGTTTGAATTTAGCGAATCAATCAGCAATATATCTTTTTATAGGATATAGAAAATGGATATAACTTTTAGATTTTGCAAAAGTTTATCATAGTATAGACAAAAATATATATAATATATAAATATATATAGTTCTATCATAAATAGCCATTTTTTTATTTTCTAAAATTAAAAGAATAGAATTTAATAAATATTAAATTAAATGATTTAAACTTTGATATGAGTATAACAATTACTTATGAAAATTATTAAATTCGAGAATAAATAGAGTATATAGAATTTTTTACAATAACGTGAATATTTTAATTAAAAATTATTACTATTTATTTTAATATATCTTTATTATGGTCTTTCTCTTTTAGTTTAGATAATTAGTTTAGAAAAAGATAGCTATTTATGTGACAGAACACCCAGTAATACATATTTAATATATTATATCGTAAAATATATGATGTGTTATGATACATTCATAGATCTGTCAAGTAATAGACTAGAGCTCAATATGGAGGATATACCAGTGCCCACAGAAAATACTTTTGATGTGACATTACCAGCAACACATTCTGTGAGTATATATTTTCCAATATTTGAATGTAATGCATTTAGCATGATATGAGTTATATTAATTTGAAATCTAAGTTAAGACTCTGAAAAATAATTAAATCTATTCTATATATAGTATTTAGGACAAAATTTGGAAGAATTGAGAGGAAGGACTATACTTGATGACGGTATTTATATGAACCTACCATTATTTATAAAGCAATCTGTATTATTTCCTGGACAAACATTACCCATGACAGTCTTCGGTGCACAGACTATAGATATGTTACGAACTTGTATACAAAACGATCGTACTTTTGGTGTGGTATGTTATGGTTATCCTGAGATGGAGCGAATAGGTACAACTGCTGAAATCTACGAATACACGGATGGAGGTATATGGATGGATCATGGTCGGGGAGAGTTTCGTTTAAAAGCCAAAGGCAGACAACGCTTTAAGATATTACGTGTTATTACGCAGGTCAGTTAATATGAAGTTTATATCAATTATATTTATATCTATTGAATTGTATTGAATTATTCTTAATGGCAGGAAAGAAGAAAATATTTTTGAATAGATAATTGGATAGTAGAAATATTAAACTTATGACACACATAAATATTCTGAACTAACATTTTAATATATTTTTAATAAAAATTGGTAGTCAGACTTGGAGAATTTCCATGTACAAAAAAGGTGTAATTTCATCACTTATAACTTTTCTGTAAAGTAAGAATTGTAAAAATGCTATACAAACAAAATGTATTCATATAATATTGCAGAGTTATATCAATCAAAAATACAAATATATTTTAACATTATCTTTGATTTTACCCTAAATAATTATCACTTTTAGAAATTGCTACTTTTAAAATTGATTATAAGAATCATTAAACTATTGAATAAATTATAATTTAATAATGGTATTTTAAACCTGATACTTTGATAACTTTGGTACTTTTAAATCTAGAATATAGGATTTTGATTTTGAATATTATGATAGTATTTTAGTAATATTTTAGTGATATTTTAGTTATATATTTTTTACAATTTGTTATGCTCTTTATAATTTGTTTACGACAATTTGAAATTACTTATAATCAGGACAACAATAAAATTTCGGCCAATGTTAAAGTATTACCAGAGATAACACTTGAGCCACCATTTTTGGATCAACGTTTGGCCTCATTAGATCGTTTAAGAATTTCTATCGACACTGAGGAAGATATGAAAAAACAAGAAAGAGTAGAAAACATGGATGCTGCACTAACTCCTTGGCCAGCTTGGGTCTATAGGCAGTACGACCCTGTGAGGCTCTCTTTTAGAATACGTCAACATCTGCAATTTCTTGAAACTAGTAGGTCTTGTGATTGTATAAATAAAACTACATTGTTACAACACTTATTATAATTTTATTTCTTTTTGATTACAATTCACATTCTATAGGAGGTGGTAGTGTACCTAAAGATCCCATAGATTTGTCTTTCTGGGTTGCACAAAATATCTTAATGGATCACAATGAAAGACTCATGTTATTAAGTTATGATTGTGCTATTTCTCGATTGCAAAGAGAAATAAAGTATCTTGTAGAAGTATGTATATGAAGCATTGTATGCACTTAATAATGTTTAAACTGCATCTTTTTATATTGTCTTTATCTGTTATTTGAAGGATAAGATATATGTATGCGTTAATTGCGAATCTTTTATTGGGAGACAATCTCACATGTTTCCGATGAATAAGGAAGGCCCACAGGGTACTTATGTTAATCCTGGTGGTATTATACATGAAACCATAACTTTTTATCATATTCAAGGAGTCATACTTAGTCCTTCGACTCCTTCAATTGAATACAGTTGGTTTCCAGGGTAAAAATGCAACATTTTAATATATCAACAATCATGTCCGAATTGTTTGTTTCATTTCTAATGCGTACATCATTTTAGATATGCTTGGACAGTAGCCAACTGTAAAAGCTGTCGTCATCATGTTGGTTGGAAGTTCACAGCAGTCGAAAGTAATTTAAGGCCCAAAGAATTTTGGGGTTTAACGCGCAGAAGTTTGAAAAATAAAGATTTGAAAGTTAAGAAGAAGAAATAAAGAGAGCATCAAAAGAAATTGCATTAACTGTACATTAGGCGTCGTAAATGTTTTAGCAGTGATTAGATGGATATTTTTGAAAACGATGCGTCTTCTTGATACATTAAAATTAATATATTTTATTTTGAAAGCAAGTTTAGAGAGATAATAAAGATAATAGTTTAATAAAGTTATTATACAGAAAATATATTTTGTAAAGGCAAAGATAAATAAGGATTATTTAAAATGTGAGATATAATGTTAAATATTAGTTATATTTTCATTCAAATTTTTTGTATTCTTAATATGTCAAGGTCGAACAGCTAACTCTTCTTAGATCTCATTTTATTTCATTGTATGTTATTTCACGTATATTTCCGTTAGATGTATTGTCAGAATTTTATTTACAAAATATTGAGAAATATGCATGCTCATTTTTTTTTTTAAATGATTATCTTTTTTTGAAGTTTTAATTTTTTGTATTTTTATTCTTACTTTCAGATTTGAGACAAACTGTAGGTTTTCCAGAAATTATGTTTCCATCTACAAATATTTAAAAAATGTGGCATAATTTTGTGGAGAAGCTGTTAATGGATATCAAATTAATCTAATATTTAATGAAAATTTTTATAAAGTTTCTATTAGTTACCTTAAAAATGATTAATAATTTTAAAAAATCTATGGAATTATGTTTATAAATTCTGAAATCAATCAATAGTATGACGTCAATAATATGACGATAATTATGATCATATTTTTAAATTTCATAATAAAATATAAAATTGTAAAATTATATTATAAATTTATACCAGCGTTATTTTTTATTTTAATTTTGATATTTTAAAAGAAACATCCTTAAAATTCGTTACTCGTACCTGAAATATACGTGAAATATTCATATATATCATTTATGTATATAAATGAAATAAAATGTTTCAATTCTATACATAATGTATTTTTATTATTTTCATGTGTGGTTAAAAGAGGTGTAAAATAATGGAAAAACAATGTGGAAAATGTTAAAAATAAGAATATTAGGAATGTTAATAATAAGAGATAAGAATAGGAAATTTAATTCTTATTTATGATTATGAATAATTATAATATACAAATTCCTGAATATAACGCGTTTTCCCGAAAATTTTTTTTAGTAACTTATTTAACATATATAAAAGAGCATGTTTATGACGCTTAATGTATAAATTATATATGAACTTTATTTATTTTTAATTTAATTAGCTATGCTTTAGAAGACAGTGATTTGTAAAAGATGCTTTATATATATATACAAACGATAATTGTTACATTAATAATAATATAAGTTATAATAGAAAGTATTTGTGAGTGTATTGACGTTATTGCGAATTTTGTTTATTTTACTTTATATCAATTACATTTTATGTAAAATTTCTTTTTTTAAATGCCATAAATTATATAATTGGAAGATATATTGTTTTATATGATTTTACTCATTTAATGCTTTATATAAAAGAACTATTAACTTGTTGGTACTTGTTAAATATCATTTTTAAATTCTAATGTTTATGAATTCTTAATGTTTATGAATTTTTTGCTCATGTAATTTTTATGATTGTGAAAAGAGAAAAATTCAAATAATACGATTCATCTTTGTATAATAAAAAATTATTAAAAAATTATATGTATATATACACACCGCGCGCGCGCGGTTTTGTGTGTGTGTGTGTGTGTGTGTGTGTGTGTCATACATGTATGTGTATATATCATGCATAAGTACAACATTACATATATTTTATATATATATATATGCAATGTATTTATAATACATAGACATACATGTATCTATAAAATACACATGGATGTATAAACATTGTGTTGGATTTTTTATTACAATTACTTAGACAAAAACTATTATCAAATCTATATAATAAGATTCAGATTTTTAGAAATAAAAATGAATAGAATAAGATCTATATGAATTTTATATAAGAATAATTTATTTAATATATGAAATATTTAGAATGAAATATTTATTATTATGAGGCGTCCCCACTTGCAATTTTAATTTAAATTTCAATTTCTTAGAATTAATTTTTAACAATTAACAATTTAATTGACAAAGTTGTCAATATGTAAATATATATGTAATTTATGTTAGACCAAACAACAAATTGATAAAATTTACATTCAATTAGGTGATATTAAATATTTGGTATTTGTATTTGGACATTTTTACATTTAAATTTACATTTGCTTAATTCTTTCTTCTTTCTATCAAAAATTTAAAGGAAGAATAAAGAATCAATGAATCAGAATGAATGATAAGTAGAAGTTTTGCTGTTGGCAGCAATGATAAAGTTGATCAAAATTGTTAGAGGTTAGTGAGATTAACTCTTAGAATTTAGTTTTTATAATTCTAACCTGATTCAATATATTGAATATTATTTATTATCATAAGTTTTGAAGGTTTTTAGAGAAGAGATAGAAAGGAAAGGAAAAACAGAAATACAGCACTGACTGTTATGAGACGGAAATCGTAGTATAAACAAGTAAAAAAATAAAATTTTCCTGAAGATGGATGACGATGCACGCACAATTTATTGCGGAAATTTAAGTGAGAAGGTCACTGAGGATATTCTCTATGAATTATTTCTACAAGTTAGTATCCTGTAATAATTGTAAACATAATAACTTATACACTGATATTTTTATCTTTATATATCTAAATTTCATATAAAACTTTTAACTGAACTTACATCGTTTATCGTTTCTTTTCTCTCCAACATAAAGAGAAAGAGAAGAAAAATGAACGGTACAGGAAATTCAGTTGAGAGGAATAAATCTATAGCCAAGTTTATAAAAGGCACGTATTAGGGTGTTTGTTTTAAGTTTGGCTAATAGAAAAGGAAAGTTTGATGAAAAATTAATCATATGAAATGTCAGCAGAATATCAATAGAAACATAACAAAATTTATGGGGTTATAATATTCATTGTTATACGATAAGGAATATTACATTATAGTAGTCATTGTATTATGTTTATCAAATTTGTTCGAATATATACTTAATATGAAGTTGATATCAGTCTGCTGTAGTTTCTATTGGCAAACTTTATATTTTTTAAAATATCAATATTAGGGATGAGAGAAGGGAAATTAGAAGAAGAAAATTATATTTTTCTTATAATTTATTTATTAAAAATATATACATATATTATTAAAAATATAAACAGGAATTTAGAAAAGATTTATTGTTTCTTAAAAATATTATTAAGTAAACAACTCAGTATTCAGTAAAGCAATGCATTACAAATATTTCTATTATATTAGGGAGGTCCTGTGCAAAAGATAACCATTCCTAAGGATCGTGATGGCAAGCAAAGAACATATGGATTTATCACTTACAAACATATACATTCTGTAGACTATGCTTTACACCTGTTTGAGGGTACAATGCTGTATAATCGTATTCTTAACATGAAATTAAGAAATAGTACAGAATCACAGCAAGCTGAACAATTTCCGAATTCTGTTCGCCACATGAATCACATGTTGGAACAGGGTCAGCAAATGGTCTTGGGAAATTATCCACCACAAATTGCTGGTGGTACCACATTTGGTACATATATTTCACAAGATGGTCTGACATATCCGAGACAATTGGATACAAATTCTAGCAATGATGATAGGGGTAGAAGAAATTATCCTTATCAGAGAAATAGAGATAGGAAATCGGAGAGAGATAAAGATAGAAATCAAGAAAGAGATAGAAATCGAGAGAGAAACAGAGATAGAGATAGGGAGAAAGATAGGGGGAAAAGTAGAGAATGTAATCATGATCACTATAGAGATGAAAGATCTTATCATAAGAGAAATAATAATTATCATTCCAATGACTACTTTAGACATAATGACAATAGAAAAAGATGGACTTATCATTGATAATAATTACTTTTCAATCGTTGTTAAAATTAGACTTGAGATAATTTTTAAATTATATAAGAAATAAACAAGAATTTAGTTTACTGTTCTACTTTTGATATTGATGTTGTTTATTAATGATTATATAATTTTCATAATTCATGTACTTGAATAAGAACATTTATATATTTGTATTATATATGCTTAGTTTTTTTAGTTACAAATCAATATCTCTAAGGAAGAAATCTTTAAGAACTTTAAGATATCAAGAAAAATTTTAATGACAGTTTAAAAAAAATGGATTATTTTTGACATAACTTAGAACTTATGTATGCATATGGACATGATGTACATATGTAAAACATATATATATATATATATATGTGTGTGTGTGTGTGTGTGTGTGTGTGTATGGGTGGTATATATGTGTATATATATATATATATATATATATATGTATGCCTGCCTGTGTATGTTTATATTAGATAAATAACATGAAACAAAATTACTTGGGAAGGAAGGTTTATATATTGTAAGGAAAGCATATATTAATATCATATTAGTATTAAGTAGCAGTAAAAAGATTTTTGTTTTTGCCTATATATTAATGAAGATATTAGATTGATCATATTAATAACTGATGAGTTATTTAATTAATTATAAGTTTTATTTGCATATTTACATATATTTATACTTAGGTATTAATACAAATATTAAATACATAACAAATAATATATGATTTATGTTGCCTTTTTGTTTTTTCTATTTTTTTGAATATATGGGCAGCCTTTTGTGCCACTGCAATCACAGCTGCATTAATATTTCCGCTTGGTAGCGATGGAAGAACAGATGCATCCACAACATATAAATTTTTCATATTATAAATTCTGTAATAATTTTAATTACAATAAAACAATAATTTAAAAAACGAATTTTTGAGATTGTGAAATTAATATGAGCCAAACGCAAGATGATATAAGTAATATAAGTATGTAATAAAGGCAGAATTAGTATTCAATAGAGAAGATACATTTAAAAGAAAAAGGAAATTATTTTTATTTCCTTTGCTAAGAAATCTGTATTTCAGTTCTGTATAAAATCTTCTATTTAAAATATTCTATTTTTGAAAGATTTTTTTAATTGAAAATTGTGAAAAACCTTTGTGTATGTATTTAAATTTTACTCTATTAAAAAATATATTTTTATATTTTTTCTTCGCATCCAATTCATATTAATTTTTTGCTTTCTTAATTATAATTTTGTAATTACCTAAATGATGTATCAACAACGTCGCCAATGCGACATGTACCAGCTGGATGATAAGCAGTTAGTGTTAAGTGCTGTACATAACATTTCCAGTATTCTCTGGTATCAAATATATGATTTTCACAACCAGGGAAAGATTTTTTATTGAGAGATACATTGTAAGCTCTCATGGCATCCGTATTCAGCAATTTTTTTATAAAATACAGGCCTAAATATTCATATTCTTATATAAAATATGTATATATATATATATATATATATATATATATATATATAATTTTTTAATATAAAAAATTACATTCGTGTTGATTACCTTCTACAAGAGTGTCAATATCATCTTTATTTGATAAATATTTTGGATCAATTATTGGCTTATCAATGGGATTATTGCTTAGCAATCGCACTTCTCCATTACTTTTAGGATGTAATAAAACAGGTGCGATTGTTACTGTATTTTGATTCAAAAGTAGAGCAAAATACTTGCTATAAACCTTGAAGAAAACATATGAAAATGAAAAAATAGTACATAACTTGTTAATTTTAGTTTATAATTTCTTTATTATTTTAATTTATTATTCCAATTTAGATCTATATATACCTCATCAGAAAGTCCCAATGCGTTTTTTAAAATAAAACCATTATCTTTTGTTGCCCCAAGAGGTAGTACCATTAATTGTAAATCTGGTACTGTAGATTTATTTGCACGTGGACTATGAAAAGTTCCTAATACTTCTATTCCTGCTGATGTCCATGGTCCTAATTAAATAAATTATTTATATTTATATTGTTTATATGATGATTAAGATGTAATGATAGTATGTATATATAATTTAAACATTTACTAAAACTTACAATTATGAAACAACTTTTATATATATATAGTTATATTTATTAAATAATATACAAAAGTAAAAACAATAGTTATAATGTTACTAAATTATAATTAGAATTTATAAAATTATAGAGCAAATTTGACAAACATATCTGCATATCTTTGGTAGAATTATTGTTTGACCTTTTCCAAAGAAGAAGTAATTCAAGACTGATATAGGATTGAAAATATCAGAAAAAGTTAATCCAAGACTTGCATTAAGTGTGATTAAATCCAGGCCAGTTAATATATGATCCATCAAAGTCTGACCAACTGGTAGATCATTGATCACTTTAATCTGGATGATATGATATAGTATTACTTTATTAAAGAATAATTGTAGATTATATTTATAATCATAATAAAAATTTTTCGTTTTGTTTTCAAAAATTAGTTTTGGTTATATTATATTATAGTAGTACAGTAGTATTGTACATTATATTAATATTATACATAAAACAAATATTATAGATGTAGAATAAATCACAAGAGGATATCATAGAAATTTAGGATTAGAGTAAATTAGATTGGAAATTACTTACACCAACAGTTTCCAAATGCTTTTTTGGTCCAATTCCAGATAACATCAATAATTTTGGACTTTCAATTGCACCAGCGCTTAAAATAACTCCTTTCTTTGCTATTGCTGTGTATTTATTACCGAATCTAACAAATTCAATTCCTTCAGCTTTATCCAAATTCACTAATATCTTCAATAATATAATATAGTTCATTAGAATTATATTTTATATTCAATATCAAAAAACGCATGATTGTTTAAACTTACTTTATTGGCATGCGCATGAGTAAGTATAGTCAGAGCACGATTGACTTTCCAGTTTAATATCCTATCTGAACTCCATCTTTTGCCATTCTCCATTGTCAATTGAGCCTTCATAAAACCTAAATAATAGATATTACAATAGATATATAAACATAAAATGCAAAATTTTATAAAAAAATTAGGTACCTATATCCAATTGCAAATTTATATTGCTAATATTATGATTTAATTCCTTTAGCGCCTTCAAAATTACATCAGCAAAATCAGAACTCCATTCTAATTCATTAATACTTATTGATTCATGACTTTTCATAACCGATTCTAAAATATTCTTATGATGAAAAAAGCTGAAGTATATTTAAATACATTTCTAAATTTATTCCATGTAGGTTGTTATATAAATCCTATATACCAATAAAGTCTGGGAACCATTTTTCATAGTCTAGTCGATGTCCCAATACATAAGCCATATAATTTAGACGGCTCGTACCTCCAAGAAGTTTGCCTCGAGGCCATCTGCTTTGCTATGAATACATCTTTATGACAATATATATGCTAGAATTGTTTATGCAAATATACTTACATTATTAATTAAACCTTTGCATGCCTGCTTTTGAGGAACAGTAACATATTGCCAATCATAAACGGTATTTTGAATCATAGGTGCTAAAAGTGGTATATCGAGAAAAAATGGAGCAGTACCACCTGCTTCTAACAATAACACACTATGATTATCTTTTGCTAGATGCTTTGCCAGAATTGCACCAGCACTGCCAGCACCAACTAGATTAGAGATAAATATAAAATAACATTAAAGTAGCCTTAAAGTAGTATGAATAAAATAAATAATTGCAATATAATTGTAAATATATAATTATAATAAACTAAATCAATTTTGTTTAAAGATAAAGAATATAAGAAATTGTCTATTATCATGAAAGTTATATCCAATTTAAAATTTGTTATATAATAAAAGATAAAAACTTTTGGATCAAACTTTAAAATTTACATATCATCATTTTTCTTGGTCTATCTTAATTAAATGTACACTTTACCAATAATGTAATCATACTGCTGCATATCTTGAATATTAGTTAAGAACCATTGAATATATACATCTAATATAAAGAAAAAATAAATATAAGAAAAAAATAGCGTCGTCAATGTGCCAATGAGCATAAATAATAGAAATTTTCTAAAAACAAGCATTTTTCTAATTCTTTTCTTAGTCTCAATATATTGTCAATTATTCTCTTTTCTATCTTCTTTCCTTATTACATCCTTTCATCCTGTTACAAATTTCAGTCTTAGGTCAAAATATCATTTGTGACCTATTTTGTTCATCAAGATAAATGTTCGCTTTATATATCTAAAACATCAAATAATAATAAAAATATATATTTTTTTTTTTAAATATTCTGAAAAGCTAAAATCCATTGAACACATCGAAAGGAAAAGTAATAAACAAACCGGTATTTTTCAAGGTTAGGGTATCAGTGCGAGGTAAAAGCGTTTTTCTATAGGTCTATATTCTTTTTAGCCGAATTTTTTGTACGATCTTTTCTCTTTTCTTTTCCCAAGATGAAAAGATAAAAAGGAAACATGAATGGTGCAGGAATCTCAGCTAAAAAGAATAAATCTACGCTTACATTCTATACATGTTTCACGTGGTTAAAAGTAACCATTCAAGTTTTACTATTCACCGTCATCTTTGATCACGTGACCTATATCTTATAATACGTAACTATGGATTTTCGATATCGTATACAGTACGTTTCGGAAGTTATATTTGATTTGCATTACTGTTTGCTTTCCTTCGGTATAGGTCTCTCTGGAAATTATTTTAGGCTTTGTATATACAAGATTTATATATGGGATTGTTTAATATTTCAATATTTTAATTGAATTTTCTCACTTTACATTAACAGACATTGTTGTATAAAGAATGATACTTGAGGTTAAAGCTGTCATCTCTTTGATAAATACACGGTAAACACAGTATACTTGTCTTCAGCCTTAAACTTTGCAATCAGGATTTAACCAAGTCTTAAAATTTAGGGATTACAGTTCAAAGCAGTTTGGAACGTTTTTTTGCTGGAAATTACTTAATTGAAAGCAAGTTTTAAGGCTTATAACTTATAATTTAAACTGTTTAAACCAGGGATAAAAGATAAAAGAAATATTTGTATATATCTCTATTTTTCGTAACAACTTTATAAAAAAAAGAATATCAAGCTTTTTTTTAAATAACTTATTTACATAAATATTATTTGTCATGTTTTTTTAATAGATCACATTATTTTCAGATATATGCCTGAATGTAATTACTTTGTAATCACGTGTTGATCTGAATGATTAAAAGATTGAAAAAGAATAAAGTAGACAATTATGGCATCGGCGATCGAAACTTTGGTGAAGCAAGCAATGAAAACATTTGGTGATCGCCGGCTTTGTCAGAAAAACTTTGATAAATTGAAGAATCTAATAAATAATATAACTACGGAGGATATAAAACTCGATAAACGTGTTCTTGATTATGTTAGCAAACAGCCAGCACCTATGTGTGTGATGGATATATTTGAAAATGAAAACTTAACAATTGTGATTTTTATATTAAAACATGGCGTTAAAATGCCTATGCATGATCATCCTGGGATGCATGGTTTGTTGAAGGTAAAAACATACAGTGTTGCTTATGTATTTTATGATGTATAAAATTGATCCAAATACAAAATGATTTATTTTAATTAACAAATATTGCAAAACGAAATTATTTTATAAAGAAATGTTTCACATAAAAGTTGTGCTTTTGTGGAGTTACATTATGATATTGATTTATTTATATTTTTGTAAATATATTATTTAACAAATATGTTTACATTTTTTGTTTCCTGTTGCAATATTTGATTATTAAGATTAAAATAATTCACTATGACACATTATAATTATCTATTCTTAGCAAATCAAATAAAATTAATTAATTATAGGTGATCAGTGGTATGGTAGAATTAAGCAGCTATAGTTTGAAGACAAAAGGTGATCATGTAATTAAAGCAAATGAAGAGATCACAGCAGTTAGACATCGACCTGTATCTCTTCATAGTAATTCATCTGTTTGTATTTTTACGCCAATGGAAAAGAATCTTCATGAAATTTTGTGTGTGGAGGGTCCTGCAGCTTTCTTAGACATACTCAGTCCACCGTATGATGTTGACGAATTCGGTAAAGGAGAAAGACCATGTACATTCTTCAAAATTGTCAAGTCTAATTTATGTACAGAATCGACAGATATAATCGAAGAAGTTCAATTATCTGTTGTTGAAAGTCCACCAGACTTTTATTCTTCGAGTTTAGAGTATACAGGACCTCCCTTAAAAGATCACTATAATTAAAATAAATTTTTTCATATTCTGATTTGTAAATTTTGTATTTGCAATGCTTTGCATGATTGTGTAGTATATAGATTTTCACGTAATCTTTTTTTTTATGTAACCCTGTTTAAAGTTTACATATTTTGTATAATTGGAAAATGCAATCATATGTTCATATTATAAACTTGTGAAAACTTGCAAATTCAATTTCAATTTTTATTTTTATGTCTTTTTTATGTCTGTATTTATAGATATAATATATACAAAAATTCTATCATTATTACTTTGCGTTGATGACATTATTTTAAGGTGTTCTTTTTTTCAAATGTCTGGGATCACTTTTAGAGAACATAAAAATCGACTTTTATGTTTCTAAACGTATATTGTTCAAATGATAAGAGATATCAAAAAAATGTTTTAAACAAATTTAAGAAAAGATGCGTTTCTTATTTTGATTTAAACTATAACATATCCAAAATCAAAGGGTAACATATTTTTTTATTAAAGTTATCTTTTTTAGGTTAGTTTTTAAGATATAAATTACGATTTAGAAAGCTATCTATTATAAAATTAAAATCATCATATAATCACGCTAAAATGCACGCTGATCTCAATTTTGTCTCACTATATTCGATTAAGCATTCGTGATACTACAGTTCAGACATATTGATTGTATTATTATTGTATCCTATTGTATTATTTCTATCAAAAATTAGACAAGAATTCAAAGTATTAAGAAATTAGTATATATATATATATATATATATATATATATATTTACATACTTACTGTTTGTTTTATAAGAAAAAATTGTAAATTTTGTTGTATATCGATCAACTGTTATCTATTTTTGTAATATATAACATGCGTAAATTTTTTTTTTCATCAAGAATTTCAAATATTTATTTTAATATGCTTTCTTTATCTTGTTTTTTGATTTTTTAAATATTGATTATTGATTGCGAAATTGATTGTAAATTGAATTTATATTAATAACGTTTTTTTTGATGTATAATACAAAAAAAATATCATGAAAACGGGTTAATTGTATAGATCTATATGTAAAAGATAAAGAAAATGTGGTTCAAAATAAATATTAATAAATTGTTAACACATTTAAGAATATTGTGATTGAATAAAAATTTAATCGATAGAGGTAGATTTCATATAATTATAATTTTTATTGAAAGTTATAATTAAAATAAAAAAATTTTATTAAATTATATTTTATCAGCATAAATTTTATTTTAAAAAATCAAGATGTAATATGAAAAAGAAAAAAAAATGATTTATGAATATATTAACTCAGAAAAGAACGTAAAATGATTTTTATAAATACAGGACTTTCCTCTCTCTTAAGAAATATTTTCTTAAGGCATTTTACACTGTAACATTCACACTTAGGATGATTCATTTTAAATAATCTATTTTTATTTTGTCAAATATATTGATTTTATGAAAAAAATTCTAAATAAAAGTTTCTGAACTTCAAAGGAAGCATAAGCTGATACCATTAGTTTGACCTTCGACCTTTTGTAAATTAATTAATCAAATTAATTTACATTAATTATTCAAATATTTATGGTCCCTTTGAGAGTCACACATACGAAAATTTGTCCAGAGCTCACTAGCACATATTTAAATCGCCGTGAAAAATTAATGCTACGTTGAGACGTACTCTTAGCTATTTTTAACATGATTCATCGACTGATGATGATAACTTTCATAGAATGTCAAATATTGAAATATAGATAAAGATATCATGAAGATATCATTGATTTTAATTATCGTACGATTAATCAGTAATTAACTCATTGAACTAATTTGTATTATTTTATTAATGTAAATAAATTATTAATTTTTTATTAATATGGGAAAAAATTAGATTATAAATGTTCAAAAATTTAATGCTAAAAATGATTTTGTCGAATTAAATTAATCGTCAATCAAGTTAATCCGAGTTTAATCAAAATTGTTTTTAAAATTATTCTCTTGAAAAGTTTAGAATTTTAAAAATAAAAGTTTAGAATTTTAAAATAATTAGAATAATTAGAATTTAAAAATAATTGCATTATATAATCGACTTTAGATATGTTACTGATTTTTAGTAAAAAGCGAGAATAATCAGAAACTATATGTTCGAAATAATTTCAAAATAACGAATTAATTCTACGATCTCATTATTCACAGAGAATGCAATGAGGAGAGATTCTATATTGTTTAATTTGTCCATTTAGTAAGTACAGAATTTCGGGATTCGCAAGTTTGTATATCTCGTCAAATTTTCCTTCCACAATCGGAAACAAGCGATGCTATTGAGTTTCATTTAGAAACATACAGAAATACCCAAATCGTTCGTGAATATCTTACCTCTTCACACATCAATGGTTATCTGGGCATAATTATAATTTAATGAGTAACAAAATAAATATACAGACGCACAATATATATTTGTTCGACGATCATTTGCACAATCGTATAAAATTTGTTGATATTAGCACCACTTGGGAACGGATGAAGTAATCGTTGAAGGAAGATAAACTAAAATTATGCAAAATAATTTATGTATACATATATATTGCTATATACATATGTTATATGGAACAGGCCTTTTACTTGCGCCACTTCGGTTTTCTATGTGAATGGCGAAAGGTTCCGTTTTAAAGAACGGATGTGCACATCACCTTTGACACTAACAAGATACTAATTAAAGACAGCCTTGTATGGATTCGCCTGTTAAAATTTAGACGATTAGCTCATGACATAATATATATTAATTTATTATTATTTTGTTATTTCATAGATGTGTGTGCACACAATCCATACAAGTGATAATTACGAAAAACATGCAGTTTCACGATATATACATATAACATACAATATCATATATATTACATGTTTAGTTATTTATATAAATTATGAATTCAATAAGTTAATTTAGAGATATTCAGATATATCCATATTTATTCATATCAATAGCCATCTATGTTTTTTGTCTTTAATAGCATCTTGTTAGTTACTTTGAATATTCTAGGACATATGTCTGCATACAATAATTGTTCAAAGATAAGATATATATAAGTTAATCTTAATACTGAAAGTCACACTTCACAGAATCCTCAACGATAGTATTTCTATAATCTTGCACAGTTCTGTGTATTAATATCCGTACAAATATCCGTGTTAAAGAGAAAATGTACCGCGAATATATCTATAATGTAAGTAAACAAGTATAAATTAGAATTTTATGAAAATGAATTGCTTCTAAAAAAAAAGAATTAAATTTTTCTGCAACATTTATAAACGTTGCCAGTATTTACTTACTATCTTTGTTAATTTTACGGATATAGTTAGAGTAATTGTGTACAATTAAAAAAATGTCAATGCTAAAATTTAAAATGCGTAAAAATTAAAAAAATTTTTCCTAATTATTAAATTTTAATTTATATTTGTTTACCAATACGCCTACATACATAACAATGCATTAATAGTTCACTGTCCTTCAAATTTTATTATATCCACCAATCATAAAACAGACGTGTCCAAGACCTTTCTATTTTTCGTTCTCTTTTTCTGTCTATTACACAAAAAGTCAAAAGATCGTGTGTGAGTATATACTCTTTGACGAGAATATTATTACATACGAAGTTATTACTGTAGTTATTACTTTCAGATGTTCTCGAAATCTTTTAACGAGTACATTCTCGGCAAAAATATTCTTAATAATATTATACCAATTATATTTTGTTTTTGCTATCTATGAAATTGCAGGTATTTCGAAGTTTACACTGAGATTTTCAGATTGAGCTAATTTGACAATAGTTGATAATTTCACTGCGACCCGGGCGGCCTCGTCGAGATCGTCGATTGGTACGATTTTTAATCCCGCGTTCGCGATCAAAGCCTTGGCTTCATCTACGTTAGTACCCTAGAAAGCAAAAATATCTTTGTGTAATTTCAATTTCAAAGATTGATCGTAACTCATAAAGATTGATCATAATTATTTATAAAGCGCATTGAATGTCATACCTGCAATCTTACGACAACAGGAATTTTTAAACTTAATTCCTTAGTCGCGGCGATAATACCTTCCGCTATAACATCGCATCTCATTATACCACCAAAGATATTAACTAAAAGAGCGTGAACCTAATGAAAAAAAGGAATACATAAAATCAGAAAAATAGAAAATATCAATCATGACTTCATATACTTACGCGTGAATCAGAAGTGATAATTTTAAACGCTTCCTTCACCGCCGAAGTCGATGCACCACCACCCACGTCCAGAAAGTTAGCCGGTTCGCCACCATGTAACTTTATGATATCCATCGTAGCCATGGCTAAACCAGCTCCGTTTACCATGCAGCCTATATTACCATCGAGCGCGATATAATTTAAGTCGAATTTTGCAGCTTCAACTTCCTTAGGATCTTCCTGAGACCAATCTCTCAGGTTAAATAGTTCTTTTTGTCTGAACTCGGCGTTATCGTCAAATCGGCACTTACAGTCCAGAGCGAAATCTGCAAGATTATATGGAAGATTGTATTATTCGTGCGAATCAAGTACTTAAAAAATATTATAAAGGAGGAAATATAGACTAACAATTCCCATTGATGTCCTCAGCGAGAGGATTCACTTCCAAAAGAAGAGCATCCTTCTTAAGAAACATTTGGTAAAGATTTATAATTATATTGGAAATGTAATCCTTTACGTTGTCGAGGCCGAGCTTGGTCACTATACGTTCCGCTTGTTCCTTCGTAATTCCCTTATTAATGTCAATAGGTTCGTACATGATAGCGGTAGGATTCGTAGCTGCGACTTCCTCGATGTTTACTCCACCTTGACTGGAAGCTATTATGACGGGACCCTGGAAGTGAAAAATATCTGTTAAAAATCTTTCTTTTATTCGCACTCTTCGTTATTTGTCATAATTTTGAAAACATACACCAAAGGCTCTTTCCATCATAACAGCAAGGTAGTATTCTTTACGGGGAAACATGCGCTGTGTGACCATCACGGCGTTGCATATCCTGCCACCTTCGCCAGTCTGTTTCGTGATCAACAGTTTGCCGAGCATTTGACCCGCCAATGATTTGGCCTCTTCCGGACTACAAGCAACAAGTGCTACAATATTTCCTGACATATTTAAAATATCATGTCACATGTAATGCTTAATTACGTTTCACACATCTTCACTCCGCTGATGTTCGTTCCTTTAAAATGTCCCTTTCCTCTGCCGCCAGCGAGGACCTGAGCCTTCAGGACGATGTCCTTCGTCTTCAAGTCGGCAGCGAGTCTGGCCGCCTCATCGGGGGTCTTGGCGACGCCGAATTTCGGCGTGGGCACGCCGGCTTCATTGAGTAAACTGTAGCTAATGTGTTCATGTACGTTCAAATTTCTGGTTGGCTGTTTTACCAAGTTGGTTTTACATGCCAATATCTGAAAAAGGAAACGTGACGTAAGAAATCTAGCGATAAAATTCCGCGCGTGTTTAGGATTACTCACAAACGGCATTCCCAACTCTAGCATCATGACATTGATAAACGTGCTAAAGTTTACATTATGTACATTGATCAGGATAAAGAAAGAAATAGAGATAAAAGTTATTAACACAACGTATTGACATCTCAAGATGAGATAAGATGGGCAGCAGGTTAAAGTATATGCAAATTGGTCTGTCATTATAAATCATGTAACGGTTAAAAATAAATCTATACTTGAAGGCCGACAATGTGCTGTGTTGCGCTGTGATGCGTATGTGCACATCCTGCAATATAATTCGCATGCGTCTTGGCAGTGATGCTTCGTACGCAGAAAAGCAAATTGTGTAATAGAGTTTTGAATGCGATGGGTTCCTTTACGAACCCCTGTATACCCCTGTATACCCCGATAATCTTCGTAACGTAAAAATAACTTTAACATAAAAACGTAAGATAAAACAAAATAAAAAGCAACGCTCAATTAAACTTTATTTCCTGCAGTTTTTATTTGATTTACGGAGAGAATTCGTCGGGAACGAAACTCAAAGAAATTCCGTTCCGATTGATTTTTTTTTTTTTTTAATCAAAAGCATCACATCAGTGCGTTTGACAAGTGGAGCACGTGCGCCAAGGCCGTGCTTCGTTACTGAAAATAAATCGACGAGTTCGCACATTCCAGGTGTGAGGAGGAAAAGAAATGCAGATCGATCGAACGTGAGTTCGCGCGCGCGTGAAATATCGGACATCGGCGTTCCTCCGTTCGATTCGATTCGCCGTCGCTTCGTGCTCGCGTTCGAATTCGTTCGAACGGAAAGAGGACGATCGTTTTTGACAAGTGTCTCCCCTCGCTCGCGATAGAAGCGATTCAATTGAAACGCGGGGGCGACGGCACGCCCGTCGATGGGAGCATCAAGAGGACGAGACGCGGAATGATCCCCCGGTCGATTGCGTAACTGTCATGTCGATCTTCCGTGGGAAAATCACCGAGATGAGATCCTCGGCTTCAAATCGCTCGCGACCCTGGCGCTCGATTTAGCAGACAACAGCTGTCCAATATGGCGATCGGCGACTTTCTCTGTCTCGCTTGTACTTCCTCTTTTTCTCTTTCCTTCTCTTGGCCACAATCCGTCAGTTTCGGGATACTCCGCGCCGTCGTTTGAACGTGCCGGACCTCGTATGAATTAACGAAAAAACCCGGTGGCTTGACGTACCTTGGGGCCATTCAATCGGCCGAGATTCTCCGCGAGTGTGATCGCCCGCGACAACATGGTAGCCATCTTTGCCTGAGCGACGGCCGTGGACTGCCAGGCGCGAGCTTCGCCCTCGTGGCCCCCACCCAACTTGACATTTCCCACGCGCACGCATGACGTAGAGCCTCTCACGCGGAATTCACGCAGTTTCGCAGGGCCGCGTGCGTGACTCTGTGAATCCTAATGACGACGTGACCTCACTCCGACAAAACACTTAATTAGCGATTAACTTATTGAAGACTTCTTATAACTAGTAGATAAACTTTTTATGTTTTTTATCCCATTATTCTTTCTTTCTAATTATGTAATTATCTTGTTTTGAAACGTATAATGCAAAAATAACTACAAAGAACAACTTCAAACGATGTCAACTTCTGTCGCTTAATATTTAGAAAAAGACTAAATAGAATAATTAAAAATTTTGCTTTAAAGGAATAATTTTTTTAACCTTCTTAAAATTACTACTCTATAATATTTTTGGAAATTATAAAGCGCGTGTATTAGCATGCCGTTTTGTTATTGTTTACATGTAATAAAAAAAAATGCATTGATATGATTTTTATATAAAGATATATTTCATTGGTCGTACAAATGTAAAATATTTTGTAAATTCTTCTGAAGTGATGTCAGTTTTTTACTTTCTCGGAAACCTTCTCTACTCTCTATTTGGGACTGAAAGTGAGGTCCAAATTTGAAGACTCTGCGATACTCATCATTAATGCTAATTTGACAGATGTTTCGGCCGCTTCAGCAAAATCGTCTACGGAAATTACCTTCAGCTTAGCATCTAGTATTAATTGTTTAGCTTTAGCCACATTGGTACCCTATAAAAAAACATGAATTATTAGAAAGAGAGAAAAAATAAATTACAAGATGCAACTCTTCAAGATAATTACTTGTAATCGCGTTATTATGGGCACCTTCAAATCTAATTCCTTAAAAGCATCTATGATCCCTTGAGCGATTATGTCGCATCTCATTATGCCGCCAAAGATATTCACCAAAATAGCTTGCACCTGAAAGACCATTGATATATGAATCGCATTTTAATTCTATCGATAATTTTATATTACAATAATTACATTCGGATCCGAAGATAATATCTTGAAGCCTTCTCTCACGGTCTCGACTGTGGCAGTACCGCCGACGTCCAAAAAATTTGCCGGTATACCGCCATAAAGCTTTATGATGTCCATGGTGGCCATTGCTAGACCAGCACCATTTACCATGCAACCGATATTCCCTTCGAGAGTTATGTAGTTCAAATCGTACTTTTCTGCCTCGACTTCCTTCGGGTCCATCTGGGTCGTGTCTTTGAGCGCGAACAATTCCTTTTGTCGGAAATGGGCGCTGTCATCGAATTTACATTTGCAATCCAGAGCGTAATCTGCAGCAGTGAGACGCAGCAACGGTTTTATTATTGCGAGACTACCCACGCGCTTTTTGTTTCTCATATCTTATCTCGTTCGTTGCAGCTTACATTCACCACAAATGTCTTCCGCGAACGGATTAATTTCGAGCAGCAGCGCATCCTTCTCAATGAATAATTCGTAGAGATTACTTGCGACGAGCGACGCGATCTCCTTGCTGTGTCCCGTAAGTCCCAGTTTATCGGCAACGCTGTTCGCCTGCGCGGTCGTTAAACCTTTGCTTACATTGATCGGTATACACACCACAGCTTCGGGATTTGCAGCGGCAACATCCTCGATATTTACCCCGCCTTGCTTGGAAACGATTATCACAGGTCCCTTGAACGACGGCGAATCAGAACGAATTGTTCCTGATGAAAGATTGACAGGGGCAACTTTTTCGTACTCACGTCGAAGGCACGTTCCAACATCACCGCCATGTAATACTCTTTACGCGGAAACATGCGTGCTGTCACCATCACCGAATTACAAATCTTTCCAGCCGGACCGGTTTGTTTGGTCACGAGCACCTTACCGATCATACTGTTCGCCAATTCCTTCACTTCCTCGGCTCTATGATGAAAAAAGATGATTGTCTTTCGCTTCTTCTTACTGTAAATTAATTTTGTCACACTCACGTATCACACATTATGACGCCGCTGACATTGCTATCCTTAAAGTGTCCCTTTGCTCTACCTCCAGCCAGAACTTGCGCTTTCAATACGAGATCCTTCGTCTTCAGATTCTTAGCCAAATTAGCGGCTTCGTCGGGTGTTTTCGCCACCCAGAAAGGTGGAGTAGGAATGCCGGCTTCTTTCAATAAAGTATACGCAATGTGCTCATGCACTTCTAAATTTCGCACTAATTGTTTAACGATCGGAACTTGATGCGTTAACAACTGTGAAAGCAAAGCATTTTATGAAAATATGTACGCGGAGATTTATAACTCATGTAGATAATTAATTTAAATTCTAACTTTAATAGAGAGAGAGAGAGAGAGAGAGAGAGAGAGAGAGAGAGAGAGAGAGAGAGAGAGAGAGTTAAGGTGCCCTTTTTAAATATAAAATTAATCTTTACCTGTTTATTTGCTCGTCGCGCGCACATTCCGATCAAGGATGATACGAATGACATAATGATAGCAATAACTTATTAAATTACTATGTGTAACGGCTGCAATACATGTACATGCATTATCATTAATAATGCACACTTCCTGTAAAACTATTGATGAATTTGACATTTCATTTACAATTCTGTCAAATAATTTCCGTATATGAATATTCAATTCACTTATGAGACACTTACGAGGATACTCCGTGCGCATCCGCGTGACTGACACTGAATCGAATGAGCGAAGATATGTATATATATATATTATGCACGTTCCTTTTTTTATTATTTTAACGGTGATAACTGCCATTGCGATTCATACACTCGGATGATACTTCAATCGACACTATGATGTATGCGCATGTTTTAAAAATATCTTCCACGTTTTTCGAATAGATCTCTGACAACTGCGTCATACTCAACACTCGTTATCATCTCTCGAGGAAACGGTTTTTAGCTCACGATTATAAACCTATGATACGATTAAAAATATGCGCATATTCTTTGGAATAACACAAAGTTAACGATAAGAACCAAACGCATCACTCAGAAATAAATACAAATACAAAAGTCTTTTGATTAAAAATATATATGTTTCGAAAAGATTCAGCATCTCTGCTCATTTAAGCAACTTTCAATTTAAAATTTAATGTATATATTTCGCAATATATTAATAAATTCACTTTAATAATAATAAAAGTTACTTTGATACATATATTTATTGTATTTATATGATTGAATCAAAAGATAACTCAAAAATTGGTTTAACATCTTCCATCTATGTATATATTTTTTATCATATCATACAATATCTCTCTCATTAGTTCAAACCAAAATATTTATTAATCAGCGTGAAAAAATATCAATCAATGAGTTCACGAAATTTACAGATGTGAATATGCAAACATCATTTCGCATCTATTTTAAAGATTATTTAAATTGCAATATTCATTTAAAAAGATGAGTGACTAATCATCAAAGTTTGTATATTTCTCTTAAAGCAAAAAGAAAGTACATTTGAAAAAAACGCGTTTTACTTCATATACAAGTATATTATTATACTTCTACTAATTTTCGTTCGCAAATATCGAAATTCGTCATTGAATTGTTTTCAAAACTGTTACATATATTTAAGTAACTTTTTTTCTTTTATATTTCATCTAATGAAAAAATACTGAAGATTTTATACAAAGTTAGTATGCACGTAGATGAAAAAATGAGATTCCTTTTTGCAATCGTGACAAAAATCATTTTTTTAAAACTATCCATGCATATCATCATGTAACCCGAATGAAAGTATATCACCTAACGTGATATTCTCTAAAAATAGTTTGTACACATGTTAACAGCGCTAATATTGAGAAGTGACATTTCAAGTAAATTCACAGTTTTGCAATTAAAAATGAAAATGTATTGTGAATGTGTTAATTAACGCATTGTGAATTTGACATTAATAATGCTCGCACACTTAATAAAGACAAATATAACGGCATTCTGTCTACATTGTTAAAAGAAAAGTTTCTTCTTTTCTATAATATTACTGATAAGTTACTAACAAATCACCAATAATGTGTTGGATATAAAGTTAAATTTATAACGCTATTATTTAAAAGCTAAATCGATCATTAAGAGTTCGCCCTGTAACGCCAAGATTTCCTGACAGGCTATACATAACTTCGCTGAAACTACGGTCGTCGACATCTCCACTGGAATCGGATGTGGTTGTGTTGTGCGTACGTGAGCGTGATCGTGATCTCGATCTCGAGCGTTGTCGACCAAATAACGGCCCTCGGCCAATCTGGAATTTCAATAAAAATATCAGTTGTTTGTATTTGAGAAAAAGATCGTTCTTTAGAAATGGAAAAAAAAAAAAATATATATATATATATATATAATTTTAAAGAAAAATTTTAAGCAGGTTTTAAATACCACATCTAAAGCTTGTGTGCTCTGCCTATATGGCGATCGTCCTCTGGGTAGTTGTCGCGCATTACCAATAGTCGCAGATGGTCGACTCTGTGCAAGAGTGAGTGGTCGCGGGCGTGCAGAAGTAGGTACGTATTCGCTCCCCAATGTACACATGAAATTGACGTTCGGAGCAGGAGTTAGCCGAGCCGTACTGTAATATAATATATCTTCAATATGATACTGTCACACATGGAAGAAGAATTAGCTTACAAAATTAATTCAACACAATAAATAAACAAAATATCATCTACTTCATTCTCATCAATTTCTGTTCATATTGCGCCCGTCTCTGTGCACGAGCAATTTGATCGGATCGCAGTCCACCGGTTGTGAAGCGACGTTGCGATGTTAGTATCTGTTGTCTTCCCAAGCTTCTCGGCTGCATCGTGAGTAGACTGGTTTTTTGTCCGGTCTGTGCCATCTGCAAATAATTTATACGTACGTATTATGGATATTCATAGACTATTTTCACATGTAGAATACTCGTATACATGTCAGAATAATTAACTCACTCTGAATTGATTCTGCAAACTCAGTCTTTGATTTTGTCGTTGTAGCAGTAACTGTTTTGCTCGTTTCACACGATTCCTATAGGCAATCTGGGCGGGGCTTTGGTACCCCAGGCGATTGTGAACAGAATTCGGATCTCGCAAATTAGGCAAGCTGCTTGTTCGTTTCAGCGAGCTCTTGTTATTTGTGAAGAAACCGCCGTGATTAAATGTCAAATTCGTGCGACTACGGCTGCGAGTCAGACCGAATCTGTTGCCTCTGCCACGACGAATATTGAACGTGCCACCTCTCGCGTTATTCGCTTTATGATTTAGGCTCAAATTGCTCCGCGATCTCACGAGATTACCATTCTTTTTGAAGCGATTTCGAGCGAAACCACCGCGAACATTACTCGCAGTATTCGCATTACGTTGCCAACTTTGCTGTTGCTGTTTCTTCAGGATAGCTCCGACATTGCGCTTGATTCTCGTACCTCTTCCTCTAAATCCACCCCGGCCTCGTACGGCACCACGATTACGCTTGGCGCCGCCGGTTTTTCCGTTGGTCGCCGCATTCTTTTTCTTTTTCTCCATCTTTATGATCTCATCTTAAAAGGAAGAAAACGCGCAACATTTAATGAGCATACAGCACAGCAAACGTATGGTGATGGGAGCTTATCTTTGCGAAACTTTTAAGTCGAGACACTTAAGGCTAGATCTTGGCACTCTAGACGTGTCTCTGACTCAAGAAATGCAATTTCCCAAATAAATATTGAATGATTATATCGGCCGCTGAAGAAGTTGCTGAGAAAAAATATCATCGTATTCATAATTCTAAAGATCCTTGCCTGCAAATATTCTTGTATAACCTACATAAAATGCAATTCTTGCGGATATCTTTATATTGTATAATGATTAAATTTTCATAACAAAATTAAAAATTGAAAAATTCGAATCATAATAATAAAAATCATAATCGAAATTAATAATTTCTAAAATCATAAAAAGCTAATAAAAAAATAGAAATGTCAAATATATTTCGAGAAAAAAAATTGAAAATTGTTCGCCACTGTTTTTAAATATAATCCAATGTTAAAAACTAACGATTCAATGAAAAATACAAAATTAGAATGTTGCAAAAAAAAAAGCGTCTGGTGTTTGTAACTTGCGTTTAGAAAATATTTAAAATATATTTAAATCAATTTAATATGTAGTACAAATTCTATCACATTTTGATTTTCAATGATCATTTTATCCCCATTCATAACATATCTGCTTTATAGACCACCTCAAAGTGGTGTGCAATTGAGAAACAGACACTGCAGTTCATAATTCTCCACTAATTTGCAATGTTGCTTCTTAGGAATTTTTACATTGTACTTCTTGCGAATTGTGTTTTTATTCTGTCTTCTTTAACATTCTCATGAATTGAACTGCCAACAGTGATTCTTCTTGTCGATGATTTCTTCCACTCGAGTATTACCCCTTGTCATTACATTTCAGAAGACTTTTAAGGAAATTGCATAAATAATTGCCATCTCGATTGATATAAATAAGTAATTTGTAAGTAAATATTCCTCCCCTGGGATTATTTGTATGCATGAAAGATAATAAAATCTCCAAATATTATCAGTTTGCCTATTAAAGTACCTGCATTTTCAGATATCGCCAGTAAAATATTAATTTATTTTATATTGTTAGTAGAATGCAAATAAATTTCGAACAGTAGTGCTGCGAATCGAGAAGACGAGATTTAATTCGTCGTTTGATTCTCGCACCACAGGCCTCCCATTCACATTCGGCGTAGCGACAGTAGCGAGATAAAAATGAAACTAATGTTTCCCGAGTCTATGAGCCTTCTATAGCAGATAATGTTGCGTCAATATACATATCACGCGAGAGTCCCATTTCCCATACTTGATATTCGTTCGTCGAATAAAAGCTGCGATGCAACGGATAAAAATATGGGCTTGCGCAAGCTCTGGACCTCTCCCACACGTAGACGAAAGAAATTTTTGTAAAGGATGAGTCATGATTGCGATGTGCTTGGCACAGCATTCCTTTCTTACGTCACCCTTTTTTTTCCTCAAGATATACCAAAGATATACTAAAGCAAAACCACATCTGAAATCTTATTGATGCTTTAGCAATGATGATTTTTATAATAGACGATGGCTTCTAACAAAAATTAATCGGAAAATTGGCAATGTACATTGCGATGAAATGTTTATATCAATAGCAGCATGATTCATGATCCTTCGATTGCGAGTTTCACTTCAACTTCCTTTCTGTAATTCGATCATCTCATGCTATCTTGTTCTCGCTACCGCGAAGATTCGTCGTTGCGTGCACGTCGAAAAACAAAAGGGTGTTAGAAAATTGCATTCTAATGACGATAGTCCATTATTCCGCACATGATTAAAGAAAAAATTGGGCATAATATGGATTAACAATTGTTGATTTATATATGACCAAGAAGTATTGATTCAGAAGGTACAGATGCGGCCGATGTAAAAATGTATCATTTATCATAATTTGGCTAATCCCATAAAGCAATCTCAGGCACAAAAATTCTTTCTCAGTACATGCTCTTGATTTTGATATTCATATCAAGTTCCCTGTTGCGCAATACAATATCTTCCTGTGATATTACGAACAATCGCAAATACAATTGTTTTGGATGAATGTGATATAGTTTCTTGCATAAAATCCCAAAACAGCTTCTCATTGAGGTATATATACTTTCTGTAAATTTCAATTCCTTCAAGCAACCATAAAACACAATGAATTGTGAATATAAGAATATAAGATGTTCCATATAAAATCCTGTTGAAAATTCTTAAATTGCTTTTAGTTTTTTCAATTATGTGTTCAATTTCAATCTTCAAAGTGCCTATATCTTATATAGCGATAATGATAGTGATTTCTTCTTGAGACAATCATATGAAATATTATTTAAGGTAAACTTGACAATAAATCTGCTCATTTCTCATTATTTGAATCAAATTTTCTATTTATGCATTCGTTTTCCTCTTTGGTCAAATAGTCAAATAGATTACGAACTATGTAGTCATAGAATCGTTCAGGATGAATGTGGTTTCCATATCTGTTTCGCTTTGTTTTACTTTTTCTTCCTTCTTTCTCCTTCCTAATTGAGAGTTCATGTGCGATCGCTATATTGATGAAGCATATCATTAAATTAGGTGAAAAATATGAAAAACTTTTCTCTTCTATCTGTATTTTTCCCTCTTGAAAAGCAACTTCACTTCTCCCAATCCTATTTTTAATAACGTGTTATCGCGTCCATCGATCATTCTTGTGAGCATGGTGATTCTATTCCATCGTTCCCGTCTGTCGATGTTGTCCTTTACGTACTAACTGCGATGTCCAGAGGGTGGAGATAAAACGAAAAACGACGTCTTCTGGAGATGAGAGCGAACAAATGCAGGTATTCTATATACATGTATATATGCGAAGCACGCGCGCACACTGACGCCATTTTCTCGAATTCCAACGCCAACGCGAGGGGGGACGGGGGGACTCTCAACGTGCTATGGGCTCACCCGGGATTACTGGCAAAATTGTACGACTGTCGGGACTCTGGCGACTTACCGAGCGACATGTTCACTTTCGCATCAATCTCGGCCATTTTTGCGCTTCTCGCGCTCTCCTCACTCTTTCTCTTTGTCTTTTACGTTAGTCCTGTTTCCGAGAACGTATGCCAAGATCTTGCCGTTTACGTCTTATTCGGTCGATTCTTCCTGGTTGCTGCACGACACGCGCCGATTGTCCGCAACTAGCGATCAACGAGACGAATCGAGTCGACAACGCGACGAATACGTGAAACGCGTGAATATAACACGACGAACGAAAGCGACCGAAATGACGAAAGCTTATTACTCTAGTCTGTACATATGTAACCTGTGTTTACAGCGCCTCTACAAAAGAATAAGGTTGAAGAGAACTAAACAGGTCCGCCATTTTATCTTCATCTAAAAGAGAAAAGATGAGTGACTTCGAGATTTAGATAAAAAAGAATAGCTATAGAGTCTATTTATAAAGAGAATTGTTTAAAGTATCTTTATGCCCATATTGTACTAGAGATTAAAATTGATAACATTCGATTCGCTGACTTCGAGTCGAGTCGAACATGAGAAAAAAAGAGACAAAGAGAAAAAGTGATACAGGAAAAAATAAAATAAAAAGAGATAGAGCTGAGTCGAATGGGTCAATCAGCAAGTTGAAAAAACACTATAAGATTAGTTTAGCATTTGACCAATCCAAATAAAGTTCACTAAACTCGAAAATGGCTTTCTTCTTTTTGATTGGTCAAATTCTAATCTAATTTCAATCACCAATCTTTAGGCTAATTTAAATTTAAATTTAAAAAAATTTAAATTTAAATTTAAATTTAAAAATTTTAAATTAAATTTGAATTTAAAAATTTAAATTTAAATTTGAATTTAAAAATTTAAATTTAAATTTGAATTTAAAAATTTAAATTTAAATTTGAATTTAAAAATTTAAATTTAAATTTTTAAATTTAAATTTTTAAATTTAAATTTTTAAATTTTTAAATTTAAATTTTTTAATTTTTAAATTTAAATTTTTAAATTTTTAAATTTTTAAATTTAAAGTTTTAAATTTAAAAATTTAAATTTAAATTTTCAAATTTTCAAACTTAAATTTAAATTTTTAAATTTAAATTTAAATTTTTTAATTAAAATTTTTAAATTTTTAAATTTAAATTTTTAAATTTTTAAATTTTTAAATTTAAATTTTTAAATTTTTAAATTTAAATTTTTAAATTTTTAAATTTAAATTTTTAAATTTTAAAATTTTTAAATTTAAATTTTAAAATTTTAAAATTTAAATTTTTAAATTTTTAAATTTAAATTTTTAAATTTTTAAATTTAAATTTTTAAATTTAAATTTTTAAATTTAAATTTTTAAATTTTTAAATTTAAATTTTTAAATTTAAATTTTTAAATTTTTAAATTTAAATTTAAATTTTTAAATTTTAAAATTTTTAAATTTAAAGTTTTAAATTTAAAAATTTAAATTTAAATTTTCAAATTTTCAAATTTAAATTTAAATTTTTAAATTTAAATTTTTAAATTTTTAAATTTAAATTTTAAAATTTTAAAATTTAAATTTTTGAATTTTTAAATTTAAATTTTTAAATTTTTAAATTTAAATTTTTAAATTTTTAAATTTTTAAATTTAAAGTTTTAAATTTAAAAATTTAAATTTAAATTTTCAAATTTTCAAATTTAAATTTAAATTTTTAAATTTAAATTTAAATTTTTAAATTTAAATTTTTAAATTTTTAAATTTAAATTTTTAAATTTTTAAATTTTTAAATTTAAAGTTTTAAATTTAAAAATTTAAATTTAAATTTTCAAATTTTCAAATTTAAATTTAAATTTTTAAATTTAAATTTAAATTTTTAAATTTAAATTTTTAAATTTTTAAATTTAAATTTTTAAATTTTTAAATTTAAATTTTTAAATTTTTAAATTTAAATTTTTAAATTTTTAAATTTTTAAATTTAAATTTTTAAATTTTTAAATTTAAATTTTTAAATTTAAATTTAAATTTTTAAATTTAAATTTTAAAATTTTTAAATTTAAATTTTTAAATTTTTAAATTTAAATTTTTAAATTTTTAAATTTAAATTTTTAAATTTTTAAATTTAAATTTTTAAATTTTTAAATTTAAATTAAAATTTTTAAATTTAAATTTAAATTTTTAAATTTAAATTTAAATTTTTAAATTTAAATTTAAATTTTTAAATTTTTAAATTTAAATTTTTAAATTTAAATTTTTAAATTCAAAAATTTAAATTTTTAAATTTAAAAATTTAAATTTTTTAATTTTTAGACCGCCGCGTATTTCTGCCAGATTCTTTTATTTTGAGCGAAACCGTGTCGACTAAACCTAATTTTATCAAAATAGGAGATGACAAGCTATTTTAAATAATCATCATAATTTAATTAAATAATGAGTAATATAGATGAATAATTTTATTAATAAAATTAAGTTTGTACAAAAGATTTATAAACATAAATAAATTGCACGTAATTTCCAGAGAAATTTTTTAAAATTTATTAATATTGGATAAGAATTAATATTGGATAGATCGACATGAAAATGAACAAATTAAACTTTAAAAATGAGTCGAATCTTGCAATCAATTGAGCATTGCTATATTGCATATATGGCTACGTTCGAAAACATCACCCGAATGACTCCGTGTATTGTTTTATCCTTGTTTAATATTCGATGAACAACAAGGATAAAACGATACACGGAGTCACTCGGGTGATGTTTTCGAACATGTCCCATACGTCTATATTGCTGACGTATATATACACACCGGCAACCAAACTGCAATTAACCTGAGCTAACCGTGGTTTGAATGCTGCGTTGCGAAAAAAAGAAGAGAAGCAAGGGACAAGTGTTTATGATTATTTCCAGATTAATCAGCAACGATGGGTAAGTATCGACGCTTTAGTTTTATATAGAACTACTTAAATATCGTGCAGGAAAAATTGACAGATGTTCATGTTTTGAGGGAATATTAGCATTGAATGATATATTAGTATCATTGTAATTTAATAATCTTTTTATGACGATATCTAAATAACAGACGAATAGTATATTTCTTATTTGGAGCCGAATAGTGCGTCTAAATAATTAGCAATTTAGACAATTCTAGTTGTAAAAATAGAATATTGTATACAATTCTTGTAAAAATTACTAATAATCTGAGTGAAATTATAATAATGAAATCGTAGGCTGGGATGATAAGTCTGAATGTCGCTGATTAAGATTAATTAGCCATTGAGATAGATTCTAGAATTATAGCAAAAGATGTTTTAGATAACATAATAAAAAGTAATTGGCCTTAAAATATTGATTTTTCGAACAGTGATTTAAATAAAAATAAATTTGAAGAATGTAGTAAGCCAATAAGAGCTAATTGAAATAGTCTTTTGATACTTGCTGACATACTGATAATATCATACATTAATATTACAGCTGTTAGCAGTGGAGTGTCATTTGTATTGTCGTCAATATTGGTGGTACTGCTGTTTTCTGGCATGCAGATGTATAAAGTTTGGCTCAGCTCATCACAATTAGGAACAATTCTAGGAGGTTGGATTGGATCTTTGTTATTCATTTGTACATTGACTGCTGTGGGAAACCTTGAAAGTTCTGTATTCGGGAAATCTTTTCAACAAAAATTACTCCCAGAAGGTATATAGAGAGATAGTATTAACAGAAAAATTTTCTAGAAGTTAAACTGAAAAATTTCGAGAATTTTTTTTTTAAATAGAAAGAATATGCAACTAGTTTATAGTTTTATCAGTTCCTTTCACTTTTTTTTTTTTGTAAAATTAATCGAATTAGTTTACACAGTTTGTATATCGTGGCCATATTTTATTTATAAGTATAAAATGAAGATATAAGCAAGTAGTATACATGAAGATAAATAATG
The DNA here is from genome assembly GCF_055798465.1 of Pogonomyrmex barbatus. Taxonomy (NCBI): domain Eukaryota; kingdom Metazoa; phylum Arthropoda; class Insecta; order Hymenoptera; family Formicidae; genus Pogonomyrmex; species Pogonomyrmex barbatus. Next base: position 962,547 of record NW_028297193.1, read on the forward strand.
TTTTGAAACTTAAGTAATGTTTATGCAAAATCCCTAATATATCTTTATTTCATTACAGTGGTCTTCTCACTGACTTTAAGTCTAATTGCTTCTGCTCTAATTCACCGTGTGTCTACCACAACATGTTTAATATTTTCTTTGATTGCACTATATTACATGAATCGAATTTCTCAAGAAACTTATGGTGTATCTGTACAGAGTACAGTAATACAAACGAAGAAGCGCAAGTGAATATAGATGTAAGAAAATATTTGTGTTATCTTTTTTACTGCATATATCAGAGTTAAATCATGTTTTATGTAAAACTTCCAATTTATAATACAATATTAATTATAAAATGTTTGATATTATTCTAACATAATGATTTTTTAAATATTCAATTTTAATTGCGAATCAAATTGCTATCGATTTGCAATTATATAAATATATGTAAATTTGAAAGAACTTGGATTAATTTATGATATAATAAGAAAAAGTTCTATGAATCAATGAAATAGACATAACATAAATGCTTTATGATCGTATATTATGGTATTTACATCGCGAAATTTAATTAAACAACATACGAAAAATATGAAAATATCTTTTTTATTACAGATATAAACATTTATAATCTTCAAGGTTTTTGTTTTTCCATCTTTCTGTGCTTTTCAGCTTCTTCCTTGTCGCTAAAATATTCGTATGCTTCATCGCTATTTTCCATTTCAACCGAAGCCTCTGATTGATTACTCATTACTTGCTTTGTTTGTTCATTACTGCTGTGTTGTGGTATTACTTGTTTATAAATTGCCATCGCCTATAAAATGCAATATAGTTTGATGATAATCGATAATTATTCCTCAATCGATAATTAATCGTGCAGATAAGTGAATAATAAATGACCAAACCTGTGCTACGAACGTTGAAACATCTCCTACATTGCTTGGCAATATTAATGTATTATTAATTTTCGCTAACTTATTAAACGCGTTGACATATTGTTCTGCTACACTGAGTGCTGCTGCATTTTTTGCATCTTCCGTGCCAAGAGCATTTGCAACTACTTGTAATCCCTTTGCTCGTGCCTCTGCCACTGCCACTACCGCTGCAGCTTCTCCACTAGCCTTGTTTATTTGCTCTTGCCTTGCTGCTTCTATAGAAATTAAATTTATTACAAAACAATCATATTTCTTATTAATCATGTGTTTGTATATGTGATATTAAATTTTTTTCAAATAAATTTTTCAGATTATAAAAAAAAAATTATAAAAAGTAATATGTTTTGTAATTTCAAGCTCATTAATTGGAAATTAGGCTGAATGAGATACAACACCAGAAGCTAAAATTCGTGCGAGTCGTTTGCCTTCAGCCACGTTTATCTCAGCCTCCCTAACACCTTCGGATTCTAATATAGCAGCACGTTTTTTTCGTTCGGCTTCTACCTGCATCTGCATTGCTTCCTGTACTCTTGATGGTAATTTTACATCCCCTGAATTTGTATATATGAATTAATACATATGATAGAGTAAAGAATATAAATTATTTATTTTAAATAAATTTCTTTGAATATTAATCATGCAATATGAAACATTCATTATATCAATAACTTACGTATCTCGTATCGTAAGCATTTTATTCCCCAAGCACTACTGGCTTTATTGATACTTTCAACAATGGAGACATTTAATTCTTCCCTTTCTCTGAATACTTTATCTAAAGATATTTTTCCTAATTCAGATCTCATTGTGGTTTGGGCTACCTGAATTACAGCAAACTCAGCATCTTCAACACCATATGATGCTAAATAAGGATCAGTTACTCTTAAATATAACACAGCATCAATACTTAGGGTCACATTATCTAAAACAAAATTGCAAAATATTCAATTGCAAGTTTGCCACACAAACATATAATATGTCTGAAGTTTGCATCAGATAGTCTACCTGATGTTACTGCACTTTGTTGTGGCACATCTATTGCTAATTCCTTCAAAACTTGTACATATTTGACTTTATCAATGATGGGAAGTAAAATGTTTAGGCCTGGATCTAAAATTTTGTGAAATTTTCCCATTCGTTCTACAATCCACGCCTAAGATGGTAAAATATTTTCTTTAGACTAGTTATTGCTAATTTTGCTAATTTTATATATATTTTATATATTTTTACTTGAAATATATATATATATATAATTCAACAAAAGATAAATTTAATATATATATTACATTTAATATATATATAATTAATATATATATATTAATTATATATATATATATTATATATATTATTAATATATATATAATTTAATATATATATATATATATATATATAATTCAACAAAAGATAAATTTAATTAAAACAGTGGTGTCACTGGTCCAAGATACATACAAATAATCTGTAATTGACATACATTATAACTGTATTGTGCTGTATCGTCAAACAATCACAAACCTGTTGTTGAGGAACAAACATTATGATGGTGTTCACTGGATTTAGCGATTTGTATCGTGAATTCTGAGTCGTCAAACTAAAATTTTTATTTTGGTATCCTACACTCACAAACGCGCGATCCTGCAACATGCGCTTCGTACAATTTTTACGAATTTAAAATTCCGGTCAAATCGAAGTCACAGCTGCGACAAATATATCACCTTAACAAATCCTAAGTTTCTCGTTAATATCATGGCGCTACCGGCCACTACGCGTTTGTACATCTTTTTATTATATTAAGAAAATACGCAGGTATAATATAAACCGACAGCTTTTTACAGGTTATATAGCTAGGATGACAAAATGCAATATCCTCGGTAACCCGGCATCGTCTACCTTAGAAATCTGCCATGACAGAAAGGAAACCTTAAATATCTGTTAATCGCAGCCGGCCAATTGCCGCGAGAAATCGCGAGATCTGACAGAAAGATGATGCGAATGATGCAATAGAACTTTAAAGAAAATGGCCAATGAGAAACGACATTCGGTTGGGACTTTCCCTACTATTCATGATTCGCGCCATCTTTGAAGCCATTCGCGAAGTCTCCTGACACTCTATTTAGTGGCCCTATTTAGCGGCACCGCACGTTCTCTCTAGCGCATTTTCAATAAGAACACTGTGATCATAACGAGATGTGGTTTTTGAGTGTGTGAAAAGTGTGATTTTTGCCGTGTGACAAGCGAGACCAACGTTGTAGACACGAGTGTCGGCACGCAACGGACCGTCTCGCAGGTGAGACCATTTGCGCAATATTACGCACTTCATTTTGTGCGACGGTCCGTCGACGGTAAGAACGGGAATGTACCGTCGTATCGATAAAAAAATTGTCCCGATGCAAAAAATACGAGTCGCAACGTATACATATTGACGTACGTGTAATGCGGCGTACGTTCCTCGTGTCAATGACGAGACGTTGTGTCGCGCGGAAATGACGAAATATGCGCAGGTTCAAAGACGAATAGCCGGCGACTCCGCAGAAAATCGGAAACTTATGTAAGACGGTCAGGTTGCCTCTCATCGCGTGCCGCATTTCCGCTATCGCCGGTTACCATATTGAATAGGTGACGTTCGCCTTTCGGCCTCCACTCGCGAACGTCAGCTTTCTAAGCGTCGCGAGGCCGACATTCCAGACGAATAGAAAAATAGAAAAGTAAAAAAGGAAATGACCCTCGATCGGAACGAGAGCGTGATGGAATATCGGAGATGATAACGGTGAGCAGAGCGTTAGGACCCGTTAGGAACCCGGACTATCTTTCGAGGCGTGACTAAAGTTATTATTGAGCACTTGTTTTGCTTGCGGTGAGGTAAAAAATACACACATTCTATATATATATATATATATATATGTATATAATATATATATATATATATATATATATAGTATCTATATATAATCATACATATACATATATGTATATCTATAAGGCGGAGCAATTCCCGGGGCGACTGCGAGTGCATAGAGAGGCCAGGGATCGTTTCACCTCGCAAGAAATGCGCTCGTGCGATCGACGTTTCCGATCACGGAGCCTCGTAGGGCCGCTGTGGGTGCGCGAACGAGGAGAAAGTCCCAGGGACGCGCAAACTCTCGCATTCTCGACGCATTCCGCGTCGTTCCGGGCCGAAAGGAAGCCGAGATTTTCATTTGAATTTGCGACGTATAAATGATCCTTCATAGCAGCAACAGGGGAGAATACACGCGGAGATTGAGCGACCCTTTGCACCTTTCTCAAGCTGCGTTACATGTCCTCGGGGAAGGGGAAAAGGAGAGAAGCGTCCAGATATTTCTCTTTTTCTTTTTGCCCTTTATAATAGACAGCTGCTCCGGTTCCTGACCCGCTAGGAATAAAGGAGAGCCCGAGATTCGCATTTTAACCGATGGAACGGAAGCGGTAAATCTTCCATGTGGACGGGAGAAAGCCTGTCCTACGCTATTTATTCTGTATCTCTTATCCGCGTCATAATATAAAAATATCGAAATCTACGAATTCGAACCGGCGAAATTATATCAGTTTTATGATTTTTTATTTCGCTTTCATTTCTTTTTCTTTATTTTTAAGATTGGATTTTTCGAGTCTCAGTCATAGGTTGAAGCGATCTGTGCGTACAAGACGACGTAATTTTTTTTTTTATTTACATCATAATTTGTAGCGGCGCGAATGAAAAGTTACGATCGTTGTTTTTATTTTCCGTCGTTTGTTCGTCGCGCGTTTCGATTAATGCGCCGGAGCCGACATTCGTGCACACGATTATGTATACGAGTACCTAACGGATCTAGCGTGAAGCATATCCGCGCGTGAATGTGTGCGTGTGCGTGTGTGTGTGTGTGTGTGTGTGTGTGTGTGTGTGTGTGTGTGTGTGTGTGTGTGTGTGTGGCGCGCGCGCGTGTGCGCGCGCTACATGGCACGGTCGAAGGGTGCTTGACGGAGCTAATCGATGTTAACTGGCCGAGGAATTGACCGTTCTTCTCGCTCTTGCGTGATATAGAGGACCGTGCGAGGCGGATAGATCAGACCGGACCGGATAGATAGATTCGCGGAGGTTTGAGAACGAGAAAGAGAAGGAGTGAGAAAGAGAGAGGAAAAAAAATATCCATTTGATTACGGATGTCCCGGGCGCGGCGCGCTGCGAAAATAATTCGGTCTCTTCCTCCGCGAGTGGACAGGCTAGGTCGCGCGCGCGCATGCGCTTGCGCGCACGAGAGAGAGAGGTTAGGTGACGCGGTTGTGTGGCACAATGAAGGGCGAATCGTCATCGGTCGCTCGGGGGTATAATACCCAGGAGAAATGTTAAATTTATCTTATCTGGCGTATAGCCGCGCGGCTGTGAACAACTCCGTGATAATCTCGACGTGATTATTTCGGAAAAACCGACGACGTGATCTTCAGGACACTACTAGCTCTCGCATTGCATTTCCTTCAACTTTTGACATTTTTAGATTTTCACCGTGTCGAGATTTTCCATTTTTAGGGATACTTTATGTGTTAACATCGAATAGGATTTCTAAGATGGACTAATGAACTGACAATTAATCTTAATTTTAGACGCATGATGAATTAAATAAACGTAGGGAGGAGGCTATACGTTATTAATAATTTTTTTATATTTTAATATTTTATTTAAAATTAAATTTATTGTCGTTCTTTTTATTTAGTATTAAATCTGGAAGATTAATTCGAATTTTATTTATAATTAATGCGTCTATCAGTTTCGACGATTAAATCTAACAACCGAATGCTGCAGCACGTTTTGTGCCAAGGTAGGATGAGGTATGAAAACCAGTTAAAAATAATCAGGAATAAAATACGATGTATCGCCGCATAATTGTTTTTCAATTATAGATAGCTCTTTTAGATAGATTTCGCTGTTTTGGGTATGCATGAGAAGCAATGGCACGTTTACGATCGCGTGCTAAAACGTCATCGACTTCGAAGATCTTGAATAAAAGGAATACGCGGTTTAATCTTATTGCGTTAAATGTTTGTACGATTATTTTAGTAGATTGCGTCTTATCTGTGCAGTTCGAACTAAGTCACTTTTGAAATCTCGAAAGTTTCGTCATTCTTAATTACTCTTATTTCGAAATGTGAATTTCAGTAATAATTTCATAATATTAAAAAAAATTTTTTTTTTTTACATTTGATTATCAATCTTGAAAACTTTAGAAAACGATTAAAAAGAAACATTCGGAAATATTATATATAAATAAATGCTTCATATAATAATATTTATTTTCCTTATGAAGGGATACGTAAGTCGTTCACAATTTTTCAAATAAAATTTTCTCGCTGCAAACAGATGAGGCAGGATTTAGAAGCGAAAGAATAGGACGGAGAAACGACAGCACTCGCTTTCACTAAAATCGCTTTCGCGAATCATCAAACTTCTGCAAACTCTGTCCGCGTGTGTAAAAAGAAAAATATCGCGGGTGTTTATCTACTCACACGCGCCACTCCGAAAATTGTTTCGTAGGACTATTCGGGAGTTGCACGTGTGTTTCAACCTTGTACTATACACATCCTTAATTTCGCGTGGGGAAAGTCTTGAACTGCATTGAGGTGAAGTAGACGTATCATCGGCTTGCATATTTGAAGAGTCATTAAAAATAACGTTTCACGAATGTGAACTCAGGAGATTATGACGTCTTAAAGACCTAAAAGACGTATACTTTTCTAAGATGTCTTAAAACTATCAGAAAGAAGTCATTATAACGTTTTTACAATGTCTTATGACTCGATTTATGACGTCTTTGAGATATTTTATAGATGTCTTATTTGGGATTACTTTTAGATATTTTGGTAAAATAAAATTATAGGGAACCGCATTGATAAGAAAAATATAAGATAGAAATTAGTATTGTTAGATAACTTGATGTACCAATTAATACTTATTTAATTTTATTAATCTATATTGCAATAGACAGAAACTTTTATTATTTGCAAAGTTATACAATACAAATATTAAAATCATAATTTTATTGAAATGTAATTGAAATAATTTTGTTGTTCTCTTGGAAATCATAGTATTTGCAAATATACCTTCAAGCTGCATATCATGTAAAAGAATGAAAAAAAGAGAATGTATAAAAAAATTCGGACAAGGCGATTTAGTCAAGAATATAAAGAATAAGAAAAACATTTTCAAGAAACCCAAAAAGTTTATCAAACAAACAAGATTGAATTAGAAAAATAAAGAGGTATTCAGAGTTTCTTCACTTGATAAAATATTATCTAGGTAAATAGCAAGCTCTAAAAAGCTCTAATAAATTTAATGATTATTTTCAGATGTTTTTTTAATCAAGTCTTAAAAATATTTTTAGGGTGTCTTTCAATAAAATCTTTCAATATAATCTTAAAGATATCTTTAGAATGTTTTTCGGAATGTTTTTTATGTAAAGTCTTAAAATTATCTTAAAAATTATATCTTTAGGATACCTTTTAAACATACGTGTTATGTGGGAATGTGTATCGAAATTGTGTGAATTTTTGACTGCATTGTAGACACAGGACATCAGAATAATAATTCTATCACAGATGAACATTTGAATTTGTGTTTTGCACAGCTTTTTTACGATAGGTTTTTTATTATTTGATATACCATTACATACCATTCATGGAATTTACATTGTAATTTGCACTCGTTGCAATTAAATTGAAGCGGAGTGTTTTTAAGAATACATATTTCTTGTGATTTTTAATTTATCGGTAGATATTAATACTTAAATCTGTTATTTTTACACTATGATAAGAGCTGACGTTATACTTTTGCTCTTTTTGCTAATTCTTTTGCATAACAAGTTGATATTTGCTTTTATTACAATGCGCTATATTTATTTCTAACGGAAACCAGACGATGTTATCGATAGCTATAAAGGGAGGCATAAATAACAAGTCGACTAATAGATCTGCAATTAATAGACGTTGATTATTAATATAATCGAAAGAAAAAACCAAAATGAAATTAAAATTAGATGCAAGAAAAAAACACGAGATCTACAGCAAGTAATAGTCGAGAATAGAAAATTGACACACTTTTTCTCTTAACAACTTCCGGAAACGCATCCGGAAATCTTACAATGAATTGAATTTTATAAGTGTTGCAATCAACTCGCGCGCAGTCGGGACGACTCGGAATTCGTTAACATTACATTTACAATGACTTTTGGAGAACGCGCAAAAATCGCGAAGATGATCGTGTGATTTTCGAGCGTTTCGAAACTTTACTGCAGAAAGAAAGGAAAACAATATCACAATCCTCGCGTTTGTGTTTGCGCGTACACGTAATTTCTCTTGCAACTCGCAAAGGAATACTCGAATCTAAATATCAAGCCCATCGTGAATATTTGCTCCATGCGCATTTTTTGCGGGATACCGGAATACGCCCCGATTTCAACGACGCGGCGGCAAGTTCCCGCGAACGTGTCGGTGGAGTCGTAATTTTCTGCGCGAGCAGGTTCAGCACGCGTCCGCGCGCACCGCGAACGAGATATACTATACAGGAGTTTCGTAATAAATATATGCCCGGGATAAAATAGAGTTGGGGAAGAGAGACAGAGAGAGGGAGAGAGAGAGAGAGAGAGAGAGAGAGAGAGAGAGAGAGAGAGAGAGAAAGAGAAAGAGAAAGAGAGCCGACCTTGCCCCGCAACCGTCCGCCTGCTTGTTGCCAAGCTAACACTGTGCATATAGCGAGGTGGACGCGAACCGGTGCGACGTGCACTCGTGCTCGTGTGTGAGTGTTTATGCATGTACATGTGTCTATATGTGTACGAATATCTAGGGATGCTGACGATGCATCGTGCGTGTCGCGCGCATCCAGGGATGCTTCGGTAGGTATCAATATTTTGCTCGTCGAGGCCGGTTAATGTCCGAAAGATACCAGATCGAGAAATCGTTTAAGGCTCAGAAACAATGAATAGGACAAGGAATAAGGAACATGAAGTTAAAAATAGGGAATTGGGAATAGAGACTTAAATTTTGGGAATGTTTAGGAATCCACATACCTCAATATATAATTAAGAAATATTAAATATTGTTAATGTTCTATAAAAGTGTTCTTTTATTGGTGGATAGTAATTTTCCCTAATACTTTATATTTATATTGTATCTGTGAGTCTTTAAAATTCCGAATATGATACATAATGACATCTCCGCAGTTCTAATTTTATAATAAAAATGTTGAGTTAACAACACCTCTATTAAATTGGAATCCCCCACCATTACAAATCGAGTTCGCATTTAGTTAAGAAAATTTAGTGCTATTTATGTGTTAATTTGTTGCTCTAGTCCGAATTTTATTGTTCCGTTTAACAAGAAATTCAAAGTTGGGGAAGACAGCTTGCCATTAATAAAAAAAATATATAGGCGTATCGTATCAAAAAAACAAATATACAAAAATTTGTTGCTAATTTGCTTAATATAGCGCAAAAATATTTCAGAAACTTAATATTTTTGCGAAATAATATTACATACATAGTATCGCAAAAAGTAAAACTACGCAAAAATAAAACTAAAACTACTGATCTTTGAACTTAAAAAATACATTTTTTGAATATTGTCAGCATATTATAAGAATATTGTTATAACATTACATTTTCGGTTGTTTTCAGAACATTAGTATAACATTCTCAGAACATTCTCGTATGTTCTCAAAAAATTATCTCTTATTAAATTAATAAGATTTTCAATTACACTTGATGGTATTGACTTAACATCGTCTTTTTCTAGTAATTACTTGAAATGTGAGATGTTTTATGTAGAAGTGTCATTCCTAGATATCAAATGCGTGAAAGATTCTTAGTATTTTTGTTTTGATTTTTTTAAATACACATTGATTCACGTTGTGTTATACAGGACATCAAAGGTGTCACATATCTTGAAAATATCAATGATATTTTCAAGTTGTTATCTTTAAGTATCTTTGATATTTCATTGAAAAATCACCTCACTTTTCACTCAACTACCAACCAGGTATACGGTATTTCGAGACTTTCGAAATTGTAGATATTAATCGATAACATAGACTAGATAGAGCATATATATTTAATATATATTACCAATATTTATTACCCATTACCATATCTGAATGACGCATAAGTTTCCGCAAGGTTTATCGGTTTATTGATGGTTTCACTTATCTAATTAGGAAGAATTTGACTAAGTATTTATACAAGAATATTTAATAGTTATAATAGAATATTATTAATATAATGTACAAGCTTAACAATAACGATTGTATAATTATGTATTATAATCACGGTCTGCGTGGCGTTCAACTTGTAGTTATATTTCGACATTCGAGCGCGTGACTAATGTAATACGAAATTGCCGGGGGAATGTGCTTCCTTTTCGATGATCGAGCGGAATGTAAGCCGATTTTCCGTGCAATTTTCACATAACTTTGACTTGCTTCGCGCCGGTCCACGTTGCATCGGACATTCTTTTCCTCTCGTTCCGCAATATGAGATAATTTCTCTCCCGTCGAGTTTGAGTATCTAATTTCGTTCGCGCTTATCGGACACGATAATTAAGAGTACTGGATATTCGCGCAAATGCCAACTGCATCACTGGCGTACTGCACTTTTGCCGATGCCATTGCATTATCAAGCACTTCCTAATGCGCGCACACATCCATACACATACATACATCTATTCGCGCGCACGTGTGTGGAAGTATAGTATACAGCGTGACGTTCTGGCGTGTCATTTCGGAGCGCTCGAAAATAAAAATAAACCCGTTATGTAACGCACGTAATTCTCGCGGAGACACCCGTTAAAATGTCGTTTATTATGTTTACTGTCGCGGCAATAGGACGACGTGTATACGATCGCTGAGAGTAATATATCAGCGACGGTATCAGTGCAAGATGCACACGGCCCGTCGCAATGAGAATTGATTTTCTCGCGCCCTCTATTTATCTTGAAAATGCATTTACGCCGTTGGACAATATCAGGACTGTGCGCGTCGATTATTTTCTTATTCGATAATGCTCAGTGGAGCAAAAGATATCGGAATCGATCTGGTCCGTAAAATATTTGTCGTTATTACATCACGAATCGAGAGCAGCCGTGACGATCTTTTTTTACTCTCCGTTTTATTCTTATCTTTTGCGCTTTGCATTAAATATCGTGTTTGTGTTTTAAATAGAATTTCACTTTAATGGTACACCCGGAACTGTATCTTCACTGCGCGTGTATGGAGGTGTCTATTTGGAGCTCATGCTTCGTATTTGCATATTCGCGCGTCATGTTAATTAATTTTTTATAATTGTAGTATAATGAATTTAACACATTGACTTGCAGAGAGAGAGAGAGAGAGAGAGAGAGAGAGAGAGAGAGAGAGAGAGAGAGAGAGAGAGAGAGAGAGAGAGAGAGAGAAATTCGAAATGGTTCCTCGCGTTGTTTGTTACGAAAAAAAAATATCGCGAGCGTCAGTTTTAGCTTTCGTTATCGGTTGAAGAGCACACAGGTTGAGGTTCTCGTCGTCTGAGCGTCTCTTATTGATCGTCCACGATGCCCACGGAAGTTGGCTCGAAAACTTTGTTTCGCAAATGAAATCCGTCTCTGCGTAAATGCGATGACAGCGCGATCGCGAAATTTTTGTATTTGTAATCGTTTTTATAGCTTGTTTTAGGGTTGCGTATCATAGTATTTGCAAACCCATAATCTACGATCGTAATTAATTTTGATCTCTCTCTCTCTCTCTCTCTCTCTCTCTCTCTCTTTCTCTCTCTCTTTCAATCTCTCTCAATATTAAGTTTTCATTTCTGTTATCGATTATCGCGAGTTTAATAGTATGGAAGATCACGAGTAATCCGATTACTCTTAATTATTGGCGACTACGCAAGATCATTAATGCATATCTCGTGCCGCTATGTTTTGATAATTTACATAGTCTGTAATCGTTGTATGTTAAACTGATTCAATAATGATAATCATAGCGTAATTTGTATGGTATGTTTAAAAATATACCAGGTTTTTCCTTTGTGATTAAAATTCATTGGTTACACTTTTTTTTTAAAACAACACTGTTATTTTGTCATTGAAATTTAAAGCAAAAAGAAAAGATGATTTTGAAGTTGAAATTATTTCCGCAAAGACAGCGACATGCGCAACGTATAAGAAGAAAAAGAGAGAGCTACAATTCGTGTTTATGTAAAATCTTCTTCGCGTTTGAAATCGTGGGAAATCTGAGAGACGAGTGTAATCTATATCGCAGTACCCTTTAACTCGAAATTTATTTCATTTCTATTGTGATTATCAAATCCAGGCTGTACTTTTCGAAATAAAATATCTCTTTTATTTCCTGAAGAAACACAACATTATGTATGAAATTTCACATAGTTGAAGCAATTTAGCAATCGACTGATGCGTATCAAGTTACGATAATTCGCGTTCCGTGGATCCTAATCGCGTTACAGAAACATTAGCGTATCCTTGTTGGCAGTTTTATTCGACAAATACGATATTTCGTAATCGGGTGCCGTTATTCACGACAATTCGACACGGAGAGACATCACATTGCTCGCTGATCCGGTAAAATCGTTGCATCTGATCACGAACGCGCCCACTGATGACCTTCCCCGCTAACGTAATCGAATTAGCATGGATACAATTAGCGTCATCGCGCAAATTAACTGCCGCACGCGAATCGTATTTTGTTGCGCGCAAATTTATCGCGCTTTTCGCACGAATCACCGTATGCCCGCTTTTAATTCCGGACGGATATAATTTTCCGGGATGTTAAATTACTCCGTGTCATCTAGATTGAACAAACGCGTTTCGGGCTACAAAGTTGGTGTGACGAAATTCGAGATTTAAAAAAAAATCTCGCGAGACACGAAAGTTTTGTTATTAATTTTGAAATGAATTGAATTTTCTATGATTTTGAAGTTGAAATTATTTCCGCAGAGACAGCGACATGCGCAACGTATAAGAAGAAAAAGAGAGAGCTACAATTCGTGTTTATAAGTTATATATTTTGGCATGTAGAGAAAATGAGTGAGATAGAGACGTTAGATAAGACGAAGATAAACGAAGGCATCAAGTGTCGAATATATTCGAGTGTAGGGGAGTTCTATATGCATTTCGTAAATAATAATACTCGATAAACAACAATACTCCTATGATAACAATAATACTCCTATGATAACGCTCCGAGAAATGCTGATAATGTATTATGAAATAAGTTTCACAATACATGTATAAAGAGGTTAATGAGTTCTTTCGAGCTGATAATAATTTCTTAATGTTCCGATAAACGAGACACTTTGCTAACCCGCTGTACCGTTTGCCCTACTATTAGAAGCTTTTTTTCCCTACGAAGAAGAACGGTATCAATTTTCCACGTCTTTCTCTCTTATCGGCGCGTCCTTCGATACGGAGAGAGTAAACTTTTATTACAGTGGCCTCATTCGGCAAACAGTGTTATTTTAATCGGCCTTTAATAGAGAAGCTTTTTTCTTTGTAATTGAGACCGCGAATTTCTTGGCGAGAACTAGAGAAACCTCTTGTAGGCTTTCGATATCGCGCAAAAATATATGTCATATGCGACTGATATCGCATACATCGAAAGACGTAGGTGCCATTTTCGCATTACATTAGCTAATTCGAGCAGTTGTAATTTTCGCTATTTCCCGATCAACAAGACATCTCTCGGGAGATCGGTTCGGGAATTACGAAAGCGGCGGTATATACGATCAATAATGAGAGATAAAATTACTTATTTTAATGTAATCGGGGAGTTAATAGGAGAGAGATAACTGATTTGAGATTACTTTGTCACGGGGGGACACGAATTTGCAGAAATTGATTTTGCCGGTGATTTGAATGCAATAATAATGATTACTTTATTATTACGTTATCTTTAGGATGTATTCAAAATAGCGGCGACTCGCACTAGAAGGGCAGACGTGCGCCAGAGAGAATAGCGCGCGTTACTCGTCGCCGCACGTACTTACATATACATGCACCCTACGTGCACTCGCGCACATGCCGTGGTTCTCAATTTTCCCCGTTGCATCGTTCAGAACGACGCAATTCCGCGACAAACGAAGTCGCATGCTTCGAAGACGGCAATTTCAATCTCGAGACAAAAATCGATGCCGTGCGCAAGTCTGTCTGTCGTTGTCTTGCATGAAATTCCTTGCCGATTTCTACCGATGCGGGAGTCTTTAAAATAAGCTATCGCAGAAACATACGTCGACGACGTATATACGTTTTTACAAGCTTGTTCGAACTTGGCCGAGCTGAATTTGCTGTCCTAATACTTATGAAAATACTTATGAAAATTTTCTCCTTTGCGAGATACATTTTGTTTCGGAAAGAACTATATCAGGCTTTTTTTTTTTTTTTTTTTTTTTTTTTTTCAGAATCGATGAGATTAGAAATTCAAAAATATTTACCGTATAAAATTATTATACGCCTATTAGATTGCTTCGTCATTAGTGAAATTCAAGTTGAAGCATCGAAAGTGATCCTCGGAATAATAGCCAAGACTTTTCTCTCTTTGCGCCAAGAATTAATCTCTCTTTGCGTTGAAATTATCAACATAGTTCAGACAGAAAGGTCGTAAGAATTTTTCCCAGCGCCCTGGAAGATTCTCGCGAAAGGATCTGAAAGGCCATGGATTCTCTCGGCGACGCTCTTGAGAGTCACTGACTTGCGAGCACACACAATGACCACCTGCGCGCGCGTACACGCAGCAGCACACACGCGCAGCGGCATCGAGTGGATCAATAATTTTTGATACTCGCGTACGGGACATTTAAAATACGCGCTCGCGGCGCATGCAACGCAGTTGCCGTCGCGTCGGCGACGGCGGGGAGAGAAACGCGCGGAAAAGCGCGTAGAAAATGCCCCGCGGATCGCGAGAGGCGAGATGATGTTCCTCTTTACACGGAAAGAGCCGAGTCGAACGCGAGTGCGCGCGCGCGCGCGCGCGCGCTCGGCAAAGTCGCATCGAATAGCGGCGCTTCGCGTTCCGATGCGCTAGAGACACTCGGGAGTCGGAGCGATCCGCCATTTTTAATCGATAAGCCAGCCTCGGCTATGTGCAGCATTCGATTTGTTTGTTTTTTTTTTGTTTTTTTTATGGCCGATGAACTAGTATACGCTCGTACTTAAAATGAAATAGGTATGAAGTTTAACAAAAACGAGATAGAAACTTTTAATTGCAACCCAGTGCAGGAACAAAAAATAAATCTTTAATAGAAGAGTGTACGGTTGCTGCGTGAATTTTTACATAATGGTATCTTCACAGGATTTTAAAGAGATACACATCCGGTATTTTCCCAGAATATCCCCCGACCATCGATAAAAATACGTGGCAGCGTGTTTCCATTGGGTAAATTATTAGATTAGATAGTAGATGAGTATATCGATTAGCAATCGCATGTCAGTGCAATGCTGAAACCGTGCCGCGCGCGCTTGTCTATCTTTTGTCAAGACTTTAAGACTCACCCGATGAGTTTCGCGCGAAGTTTAACAAGGAATGTATTTATTTTTTATTCTGTATATAGAAATGTCAAGACATTGGCAAACGATGGCTCTGAAGACTTATGAATAGATCTCCTTTTCTTGAGATAACGATCAACTGGAGTACGGTAATAGATGCCTATGATTTAAAAAAAACATGAACATTCCGCAGTAAACAATTTATACGTTCTTCCTAAACGTCTAGTAGTGGAGAATGCTCATTATTTCTGTATACGAAGCTCGTTTCGCCAATTAAACACGCGTTTAACGGTTTCAATTTTAGAATATCTCGAAAATCTGCGTGAAATCAGCTTTTCTTTTTAGAAAAAAAAAATTTGATAAAACGTCAAACATGACGTAAACAGAAGATTTATTATTCTTGATAAGTTTTCAATGCTTCGATGTTGGGAAGGGGGATGAAAGAGAGGAGAGAGATCGTGTTGGTATCTCGCTCATGGTGGTAAGCATTTCATACTTTTGGACATTTCTACCCTTTCAAGATTACGGCGTAAGTTTACATGTTCTATTTTACGTCATCACGATCGCAATGGAGATCCGTCCGGGTTTGGTCATATGCTGCAGCGGTAACGCGTCGGAAAATTATTCTCGGATGGCTTCCCGTTTAAGTCGACAAGCCGTACGGAAATAATGCGGCTCGCGCGGGTGCGGAATTACGGGTGACAGTAATGCTAAATTTGAATGAAGCGCGCGACCTCGCGCGAGATTTTTATGGCGTCCGTCGTCATAACGGATTATTCGCGCGCGATATACGATGAGAATTCTCTTATTGATGGGAGGATGAGGAGGGCAGGGGGCGAGGGGAGTAGCGAGGACATGGAGGAAAAGAAGGGGAAATCGTGGAAGGAGGGAGGGAGGACAAAATAAGGAGGGAAAGAGAACAAGAGAGCGAGAAAGGAAGAAGAACGGTAAAATAGGCGAGAGGGTGGAGAAGAGAAGAGGGAGTAAAAGGATAAGAGATTAAGATCGATATGGTGGAAGATAAAGCGGCAACTAGACTGCAAACTTCGATTTTGATCTGCGAATACATTAAGCAATTTATGTCATCTTTACTAAAAATACTTTATCGAAGTATATCAACATTATTTTCATTATCGTAGCGTTTCGTCATTTCTTATTATACTTCTTAGACATCGAATGGATATTTTTAAAAGGAGAAACCGTGTGTGTCCGTAGCGCCAATATGTTCTTGTGAGGAGCGGTTCGAGACAGCACCAATGCTAAAAAATCGGCCGATGAATCGGCAGAAATCCGGGAACGACGATGATCGACATAAGCCGAAACCAAAGTTCACGATTTCGTGAAGAGGTCGTCTCATCGTGCGGCGATTTAGCGCGATCGGGAGAAACGACAAGCGAAGGAAAGCGGAGGAGCCGGGAGAGACGATGAGGCGAACGCCGTGAACGTCGCCCCGCTCTGCTCGCGTCCCCTGCGCCCTCCGCGCTGATCGCTCCGATCGCGCGCACGGTGCGGCGCAACGTTCGCACTGTATACGGCGGGGGGAGGATGGTCGCTCGCGGGAACGACCAGCCGAGCGAGCGGACCTACGCTTCGCTATTCTGTGCGTTCTAGCGAAGTAGCTTCGTGCTGAGACTGAGTCCGTTCTTCGTGTGCCCGGGAGCCGAGTGTAAGTCGCAAGAAACCATCACTATCCTTGCTGCCGTCTATCGAAACCGCGTGCATCTGAGTACGACAAAGGGTCGCACGGAACTCCCCGCGTGGCCCTTTTCTTTCCTTGCCTCGTCCCTGCGCACCGCCACCGCCGTCATTGTCGTCGTCGCTGTTGCCGTGTCTAACCTTTTTTTTCTTTTTTTGGGGGGGGGGGGGAATTTATACGGCTACGCCGATGCTACCGACATTCGTTTGCAAATGTGCTCGCGATTGGGAAGGGGGGGGCGGACAGGGGGAAGCACGTAAGATTCGACATCGGCTGTCTTTTAATCGTCCCAGTGACGCAATGTGTAACGCTCAGTTTGAGGTATGTTTTTTTCTCGGCGGATAAAAAAATTTTCCTGTGTCTCGCTCTTTCTCTTTTTCTCTTTCTCTTTCTCTCGACTATTCCGTTCTCCGTGCTAGCATTTTTATCGTTTTGCATCTGTATATGTACATACATATACACATATATATGATGTATGATATATATTTCTCTCTTTGTTGTCGGTGCTGCTCTCACTTGGCACCTTCGCGAGCTCCGCTCGTTCTCCGGGAAGTGCGTCGCGGTCGAGCGTTGCTCGCATCAGTGTGACGTTCGCTGCGCTTCGCATGGCTTGGCCAAAACGGAGCGTCGAGGTAGCATTACGAACTAAATAAATAGTGCCGCGTTAGTAAATGATCATACGATCATACGTCGTAGCGGTTCTTCCTGTCGCCGCGTTATCGTCATCATCGTCATCATCGTCATCATCGTCATCATCGTCATCGCCGTTATCGTCACCGCCATCGAGTTAAGCATATCTTTCGAATGAACCTCGCGGGAAAACGGAAGATTTCGAGCGAGCGATACTTCGAACATCGAATAAGCAGAGCCGTATGATAATTACGTCGTTTAGGTTAGGGTCCATGATGTCGCGATCTTCGTCAAATGGATCTCCGGTCTGTGGCCGGTCGCAGCAGCAGAGAATTGGATTTAACCTTGAACGAATCTTTTATGTTTCTCTCTCATTTTATTACTTTGAGGTGCTCCGATAGTAACAGTGAACCGTAATCCATCGACCGAGTGTTTGGAATGAATCCATTGGAAATTGAGTTGCTTCTGGAATTATTGATAAGGACAAAAAGATTTCTATTTTTTGTGCCTTGAAATCGACATTTTAATTTAACTGTAGATTAGTGCTTTATTCTTTCTATTTGAAGATAAATTGTGTTATTTACTTTGAAGAGCAAGCTTGTCATTAGATGACTTGTATTACTTTCACATAATTGTCATGTAAAATGCTTTACTGAATGCAATTTTAATGATAAATTCTTTAGTAGAGAGGTTTGAAGTGGATTGATCCAAGAGAGATTTCTCTAAAGATAAAACATTTCTGTGAATTATGTTTTTTTAGAGTTTCAAAGTATTATTATCTAGAAAATTCTAAGTGAATTTTGTTTTAACAGCAGTTCTGTTTACATAATCTCAGTTGCCAAGATATCTAATTGAGATAATTTGTTGGCAACTGCAAAGATTCATTCAACATAATTTTTATGCTGACAATCTTTATCGAGAAGATTTTGCCTAAAAATGAATAGGCTTTTGTAAATATGATATTTTCTGAAATTTATATCAATGTATATATTTTATGTTTTTTAGATCTCCACTGGCATGGAGCTAGGAGCGCACTGATAGCGTTAGTTTACGAGGTAATAATGATTTTTTTTATATTTTCTGTGATGGTTCTCTCATTTTCTTTAATTCTTTCTGAAAATGTTGATTGCTAGAAACGTTATTTTTAAAAATTATATGATTGTATATTTTATATACATGCATTTACAATAATATTTGATTCTTGATATTTTGATTTTTAACGTTTGTTTTTTATTAGTATTAGCAATTGCAATTATTACTAATTCTAAATTTTATCAAATTTAACATTACCAAATTTAATTATTTGAATTATGAAAGAAATTTAGATACATTATTGAAAAAAAACAAATCCATATTGATAAAATACAACTTTTTTGTAAATGTTTCAAATTACTGATAGATTTATATTTTACATGCAGATCTTGGTTTCTATGCATTGCCTGCCAAAGAAGAACTGAGCCCAATGTTTCCACACAATTCTAGTTCACATGAGATTTCTACAGAAACAAATGCCTTCGTACAAAATTCCATGGTGAGTATTTACATGTAAATTGTAAGCGTTTAGACCAACTTTTTATATATCATACCACTTGTGAATTCAAAATGAATTATTGCATGTATTGAAATGATTTGTGTTTGAAATGTCAAACTTTTGTCAATATAAATTGTTATCTTAATATGTAAATATAACTAACTTAATAACTTTTCTAGGAATAAATCTAATAAATATAGTCGATACTTTCAATAAAGCGGTTTTATAACTTGATAAACATACCTATGTTGGATAAAAAACTATTTAGAAATTATGTATCGTCTGAAATTATTTGTTATTTAATTATCTACGTCTGTATCTACATATGTAGATATTACTAAATCACTTTTTTTATATAACTTTTTTGTAAATGCTGTATCATTATCTAAGATTACCATAACTATTAAAGTTTATCTTATCATTGATCTTACATTCGATATTACGATATTTTAATTTTGTATTATTTTATCGTAATTTATTGTTTATTAATATTTATACTAATTAATATTTAAAAAACAAATTGTGTTTTTACAATTGTGTTTTTGTCCAAAAACAAATGTAAACTTATCTGTTTTTTATATGTTACAGGGGGATGTAGTAGTATTAGAGGAAAGCAGTCTGGATGGGGTGGAGGAAGGGGAAGGATCAGAGCACATTAGGTACTGTGATATCGAATCGATAGCAAACAGCAGCATGATGGCAGCACCTATTAGCCATCCCGAAGCTACCGCCGCCAATGACTTTTCAACCGTCCTGCTGAACCAAGCTGGTGAGTAAATAAAATACTTGAATAATAAAATAAAAATACTTTTAGTAAAGTATTTTTTAATGATGATATTTTTTTATTTATATTTCTATTTTTTTATTTATAATATTTCTATTTTATATATACTAGTACGCAACAACAGTTGTTTAGAAAATTAGATAGTATCGATTCGCGAGAACTTATAAAGCTGAATAAAATTATAAGCTCAGCTAATAAATATGATTGTCTTATGAAGAATATTAAAAGCATGAGTAGTTAAACTTAATTTTTTAAAAACTTAATTTTTTATATATAGATATACAAATTATACAAAACATTTTGTTAAGCACAAATTAAATCATATAATTTAGGTACTCTTTGATGATTAGAGTAATTTAAGGTGATTAGAGTAATTTAAGATTTAAATTTTTTATAATCGAAATTCAAATATTTTTAATATTTTTTCTCCGCGTAACTCTTTTTAATTACAGGTGAGTTCAACTCAACCGGCATAGGTAAGGCCTGCCAGTCAGTGGCGCCAGCAACCACAAAATACCCAACAAATCACCCTCAAATCTGCGATAATAATAATAAAATAAATAATCACAAGAATGCAGAACATAATCATCACAAGTACAGAAAGCAAAACACACCGGGCTTGCTTGGTCTGCAGCTGGGCAGCTCCGCCAATAACTCTAAGTCTACTTGTAAGACATTAAGTGATAATAAGACTAGCTTTAGTACTGTATACATTAGGGTACATATAAGGGTATGTGTAAATTTGGAAAGGGACGAAGTGTGTTACACCGTTGGGGTACCTAGCCTAGTTAGGATACCCAAGTCTGATAGTCCCCAATGGTTGTTACGCCTCCCTAACTCTGATGACAATTACTCCTTACTAGGGTCCTGCCTTGACCTAGGCGACAACAATAAATTTAAGGCTAATTTTAGTTATGTAAGTAATAACAACTCCAAGTCTGTGATATTGCTCAGCTCAACCAGTTACAGTAACCATTACCTCCTCTTTAGTGGTGGCTTTGACAAGATAGCTGCTGTTATCCCGGTACTTTGTATTAAAAGGGACGATTCTACCACCACATCGAATAGTATGAAACTACTAGGTGATAAGTACGCCCTAGTTACCAGTTTTGCTCAGATCTCTAGACTGCTTGCAAACGATAGAATTCTGGATGATTCTAACTCTGATATCCGAGTTTCTCTGAGCCGCCGAATAGTACGACACCTCTTGGAATCGCATTTGAATATCAACGCTCTAATATCGGTGTCCGTTCACGCTCAGAATTTCGCGATGTATGCCGCAAGTTCTTCCATTACGCTTATCGTTTCCAGAAACGAAGTAATTGACCACACTTTGCGATCTTTCCTGAAAAA
This sequence comes from Pogonomyrmex barbatus, assembly GCF_055798465.1. Taxonomy (NCBI): domain Eukaryota; kingdom Metazoa; phylum Arthropoda; class Insecta; order Hymenoptera; family Formicidae; genus Pogonomyrmex; species Pogonomyrmex barbatus. Next base: position 983,957 of record NW_028297193.1, read on the forward strand.
TCTCACACAACTATATGTACAATCTTCTATTTCTCCATTATGTAATGTCACTGTGACCGAGCTGATGCAACACATATGTGTTCCACTATTAATAATATGTAAAAATAATGATTACAACGTTGGTAATAATTATAATGAATATTATAATAACGAGTACAGTAACGTTGGTAGTATTGAAGAAGAAATTAATATTAGTAATAATAATAATCCAGATGTTATCGGAGACATTGTTGACATCGCTGTGTGCTACAAGACTAGTGTAATGACTACTAATGTTAGGATCTTAGGGTCTCAAAATGATGGTATTAGTTGTACCGAAGCAACAATATATACTGTTGGTGCTCTTTTATTTCAGGATAACAATAAGCCTCTAAACACTTGTTTTAAGATTAGTAGATATAGGGGATTGGTCACTACCGATCGCGAATCTAACTCTACCATTAAGTCTGTATTTAGGTCTAAGTTAAGCGATAAGTGTAGTAATGTTAAGTTTGAAACATCTCATGCCGCTCGACTTGACGAATCTGACAACAGTAAGCAAGTTAAGTTGACTGTCAACATTCCTATAATGACTACCTGCAAGCCTACGATGACGCTTACATGCCAATCAGCCACCGTCGCATCCCAAACAATTGTTGTACCTGTATCTCGGGCGGAGAGTCGCACGAACGACAATGAAATGCGATTGGAATATTTCAATATACTTCAAAATGACCAAATATGTATCCAATATATGTTGCTAAGTCATACAAATGATCTTAATAAGAATGACTTGCATCGTTATGATGCAACTAAATTTAAAGACGCGCAAATTTATGCTATTGACAAGCTCAAGGCTAATACAACATCGAAAGATGACGCTCAGTTGATCTGCAAATATCACCGAGATACTTTTAATTACGACCAAAGTCGTAAAAACGATGATGATAATGCCATCATATGCAACGCCAACGAAGATTTCTCTATATCGACTACGTTATGTCACCTCCTAAAGCATCATGTGCGTGCGTTAATTTCTGCCTGTCGAAGAACATACGAGACGAACAAGAAAGAATACGAAGTTAAGCGGCGTCGATTACAATCTATCTTGGACGTCCTAATTAACAAATGTGTCTCGGAGTTGTATGAAAATTACAACGAGCCTATTGCAAGTTACAAACAACGTTGGGGTATACCGATGGGGCTGCGATTGATAGGAGGTGGAGAGAGTTCCTTAAACAGCGGAGGAGCTGCCAATTGGGGAACAACGCAAGCCACTACGCCGAATAATAATAATACGAATCAGAGTGGATGGGGTGGTACACCCGGAAATCCACCTGGGAGTGCTAATGCGCCGAATAATTGGGGTGGAAATACTGTCAATCGATCTGTTACTGGAAATCCTAATCAAAATCAAAATCAAGGACCACCTGGAAACCAAAATAATCCGGGTAAGTGAATAAAATAGCATAGCTGAATACAATTTTTAGAATTAACATACATGTTTAAAATATCTAAATATCTAAACATATACAAATTGTTAATATTTAAATCTGAAATTATTTTCTATAAAATTTATATTTAAAATTTGGAAAACTAAATTATTTTATTTATCAAGATTTTTCAAGATATTGATATGTTGCACAATAATATTGAAATACAAGAGTATGAATATTTTGGTGTAGACAAATTATAAAAACACAATATTTAGAAAATATTGCTGTGAATATGTTTTTTGGATTCTATTCTCTATAATTTATAATTAAATTTTGTTTGTTTTTTTTTTTTTTTAATCTATTAGGTAATGTGAGTAAAGTTAATAATCCCAATCAACAATCTAATCAACAATCTGGTCCGCCAACATCTCAATCAAATAATCCTACTCAAGGGAATCAGAATAATAACCAATGGTCTCAGGGAAAGTCTAATAACCCAGGTGGTCTTGGGCAAAATCCGTCAGTGCAAAATAACAACAATAGTGGCGTGCAACAGCAACAATCTTCAGGTTCAAGCGCAAACAATAATCAGTCCAGTAATCCTACCCAAGGAGCTGTAAGCATTGGCAACACATCAACGACTAACAATCCGTCTACAAAACAACAACTCGAACAACTCAATACAATGAGAGAAGCACTTTTCAGTCATGACGGTTGGGGCTGTGTAAGTAAAAAAATAATGTGTATGATTATACATTTGAAAACTATAATCATTAAATTTTATCACTCATTAACTTTTATCACGATAAAAAATTTCAAAAAATCTTTTCGTAAAAGATAATAGTATGCAGCAATAAATTTTAAATAATTGCTAAAAAATTGACAATTACTCATTAGATAAAATGTTTATATTTCGTAATTGTGCAGCAAAATGTGAATCAAGACACAAACTGGGACGTGCCGACATCCCCCGAGCCAAGCATGACCAAAGACGGTGTACCGATATGGAAACCACCAGTGAACAACGGTACCGATCTATGGGAGGCTAATCTGCGTAATGGAGGACAGCCGCCACCTCAACAACAAACGAAAACACCTTGGGGTCATACTCCTGCGACCAACATTGGTGGCACTTGGGGCGAAGATGATGAAACAGCAGATTCATCAAATATGTGGACCGGCGCACCGACGCAATCACAGCCGAGTGCTGCCCAGTGGACTGGGGCTGCCGGTAACCAAGCCGGTATGTGGGGAGGTAGGCTTGTGAAGGCTGGAGACGCCAAATCTGTATAGGCAAAATGTTCTTCCAAATTTCTTGATTTTGATTAAAAAATGTCCTTGATTTTTCTAGTGTTATATTAGCTGTTTGTAATGTGCCTGTTAGCGCTAACTGCTAACGTATCCTTTATGTGACTATGTTCAGAAACCCGAGTCTCATTCATTTGCTATAACATGCATTTATAGTAGATCTGTAGTTAATATAGGAAACAATATTACAAATATTATATCCTTTTCATTTTTGTTTATTTTCTTTTCTAAGCACAAGGAAATAATACTTAAGTTGTAATGTTTTCCTTACATTTTTTCTCTATCTCTCTTTCTCTCTCTTCTCCTTTTCTTAATATTACTTCTGCATTAGAAAATTATAAAATTATAAAATTGGAAGAAAAATTATTTTTAAATATTTTGCGAACATAATAGTATATATAAAGTATATATAGAGAATTAAAATTAAAAAATTCCTTGAGTCTGTGTATGTATTTGATATATAAAGTATGCAGTGTGTGTGCGTGCGTGCGTGCGTGCGTGCGTGCGTGCGTGCGTGCGTGCGTGCGTGCGTGCGTGCGTGCGTGCGTGCGTGCGTGCGTGCGTGCGTGCGTGCGTGCGTGCGTGCGTGCGTGCGTGCGTGCGTGCGTGCGTGCGTGCGTGCGTGCGTGCGTGCGTGCGTGCGTGCGTGCGTGCGTGCGTGCGTGCGTGCGTGCGTGCGTGCGTGCGTGCGTGCGTGCGTGCGTGCGTGCGTGCGTGCGTGCGTGCGTGCGTGCGTGCGTGCGTGCGTGCGTGCGTGCGTGCGTGCGTGCGTGCGTGCGTGCGTAATATAAAGTAAATATCTATTAGAAAAAAATTATAATTGGTAAATTATAATTATAATAATTATTATTTAATCAATGTTAGAATATCCTGAACAAAGTCCCATATTCTCAGATTTTAAAATAAACAATTGGCTATAAAATATACGTCGAAACTTACACTTGTATTTGCGCAGTTGAACGTAATGCAAGATAATAAATCAATTACATTATTATGCTTTTGACACATTCAGCTGTGGCTTATGTTTAGTGTAAGTGTATGTTATATATTTGCCTGTTAGAATTCAATAGAAACACTCCGGCATTCACAAAGTTTTAAGATAAAAACTGGGGGACAATTCAAGCGATTTTCATCTGATTTTGCATATATGCCTTTGCAAGCGTTATCAGTTTCAAGTAATTTCTGCTATTATTATTTGAGGAAATGTTACGCTATTTATATGGAAGTATGCTTTTTATGTGGAAGTGCTATGTTAGATGCTTTCACTTTAAACCAAGCATAGGACTGATGACGATATAATATGTAAACAATTTCTTTGTTCATATTTTTCTTATTTCTGTCGTCATTTATGCATCTGCATATATTTAAAACTATAGAAACTGGTTTGATCTCGCATAATAGAATATATCTTTTTTATCGAATAATGTTAATACATACGAATTTATGTTGATAATTTTATTAATAATTGGTTACAATGCAAAATCAACTATCGATTTATAAGTGGTTACTCATATATTCATAATTGTTTGAATATATAAATTGTATATTTTTTATTTGTGATAAATAGTAATGAAATATGTATGTCACGCTCAATCATTTAAATGACATTGATATATTACTTATAAATCGATATGATTATCGCGCAAAGATAATCGTGACTACAAGAAATGTTGATTACGACAGGGTCCAATTGGGGTGATCCTAGAATAGATCATAGAGATCCAAGAGATTTACGGTCTGTAGATCCTCGAGAGATGCGTGATCCTCGGGATCACCGTATGTCTTTGGATCCTCGAGATCATATGCGCGTAATGGATCCAATGGCGCGCGATCCGCGAATGGCCGATATGCGTGGCGATCCGCGTGGCATATCAGGACGATTGCATGGTGCGAATGCAGACGCTATGTGGACTCAGCCACCTGGACCACCACACCATCAGATGAGTCACCAGCATCCCTCCGGACCACCAGCAAAGATGCTTAATCCGTCGAATATGAATCAATGGGCCGCACAACCGCCAAAAGATATTATGCCCGGTAAACCGTCCGGTTGGGAGGAACCCTCTCCGCCGACACAACGACGCAACGTGCCCAATTATGATGACGGTACTAGCCTTTGGGGAAATCCTGCCGCTAATCAACGTGCTATGCCGGGTAGTAAGGTTTCGCATTGGAAGGATATACCTGCACCGAACTTGGCTCGTGGAGGTGTGCATTTGCGGAACATTTTAATATTTTTTTCTTTGTATCACATTGATACAAAGAATCTTTCGTATCATATTGATGTCAAAATTGTTAGAAGGATTCATAATATAGTAATTTTTATCTTGAATTTTTATCTTTATATTTAATAGTTCTAACGCTCTATATACTCTTTATTACAGGCATGCAATGTCCACCAGGCATGCCTCAGAATAGAATGCCAGGACAACCTGGAATGAAACCAGATGTAAGTAATCCTATGTGGGGTCATCCCGGAGCTCCAGGCGGGCGCAATGGGACGTGGACAGATGGACCGCACGATACTGCATCTTGGGACGATCCTAAGACACCAGCTACATGGAATGAACCTCCATTGAATCCAGGTTGGGGTGGTCCAACTGCGCATAAGCCAAAGCCTATGGGACCTGCCGGTAGCTGGACAGATTCTGATATGGATCCAACTCCTAGCTGGGCACATCCCGCAAAACCTACCTTAACGAAGGAAGTTATTTGGAACAGTCGCGAGTTCCGTTATCTTTGCGATTTAGGATTTAAGGTATGAAATTGTTGGTCTTCATGTATATTGCATATTTATATTTTAATATAAAAATATAAATTTTTATAAATTTAAATTTATTATAAATCTTTAATTGTCGATAGTAGATATATAATTTAACATTGAATTTTCATTGATAAATATATTAAACCGATAATTCTAAGTGTTTTAAATTCTGCTATTAATGTACATGTGGAATATATAATTATCTTAGAAAGAGGATGTCGAGGTAGCATTAAGAAATCGAGAGATGAACCGAGAAGAGGCATTGGAACTTCTCAATCAAATACGTCCTGTCGATCAGTGGAGACGTCATGAGGCACACTCGGGTTACGATCCGACGCATCAAGCGACTACTACACCAGCCTATCCCCGATTCAATCATGTTGGACAACAGATGTCATTTCCTCCGGTAAGTTTCGTCAAAATTGTTAATTGATACAGTTTTACAGAGACAAGTTTTTGCAAATTTAAATGATATTTTAAGTTACATTATTTTTGTGTTATAAATTTTTGAGTATAATTTTCTATTAACAGAGTGTTGATTTTGAAAATGAAGCTAAGATATCTGATGATAAACGCACATTATGGTTTTTAAAATTTGAAATTTGCTTAACAGCGTGATTGAGCGTGCATACATTTCGTGAGCGTTTTATAATAAATTAACAATATCTAATTGTTGAAAGTGATGAATTGGAAATAATGAATTATAACCGCTACAGTTGCGGGGTATGCGATATGAATAGTTACTATTTTCTGTATGTATCCAACTATTTTTTGTATGTATCCAACTATTTTTTGTATGTATCCAACTTTCTGTTACGTTATGGAAAATACAACCATTTACATTTTTATATGCATTATTCAAAAATAATAAAAATTCAAATATTTAAAAAATAAAATATTTGAGTACGACGAAAAAAATATAAATTCTTAGTTATTGATATTTAGGGAAAGAGTTCTGTCAGTTTATATTAGAAACAGTGTGTGTTCGTACAATTCGTGTAGCTAATATGAGAAAAGGCAGAAGAAAGTAGGATACAATTTGTGTGGGGTACAATTTGTATTTAACATAGGGTGGAGGAGTCCCCAGTGGGGCAACCAGTGGGGGCGTAGGTGGTTCTGTCACCAGTGCTAGTCTTCTCAAGCTTCAACAACAGCAACAACAGCAGACAGCTGTTCCGTTACAGCAGCAACAGCCAAGTACCAATACACCACAACCTCCTTTCAATCAGGTGAATAAGCACTTGAAAATATTTCAAATTTTATGTTCTTTTTTTTTATGTTAACTTTTTTATTGATTACAAAAAATACTCGACGAGATAATACAAAACATTTTATACAAAAAATGCTCGATTTACGTAAAGCACGATTGCACATTTCGACAAAATTATTTTTTTTTTTTTTTTCTTTTATAGGAAGAAATAATTAATCAAGAATTAATATCTCTTATATTCTCCAAAATTTTATTTAAATAATAAATATAAGAGATAAAATAAGTGTAATAAGGGTAAAATAAGAGATAAAATAAAGGTAAAATTATTTACCGAATGTATTTTCAAGTTAGATTATGGAAGTCTTTAATAAAATCACAAAATGATAGGATTAAAAATTTGCTTATCAAATAATAAGTTACATTCTGGTTTTTTTTATATTAGCCTATTTTTATACTTGTACCTGTTAACATGTTATATTTCAATATTGACTTCTGAGTGCATGTATTTGATGTAATATTGTTCTTGCATGTTAATTGTTATTTTGTTATTAATGTTATATTACTAATTATAAAGTTGAAGTCGTAGTTCTGAATTATTTAGCCTATGATGGTTTAATTAGATGTACATTTTATTTGCAAGTAATGTTAATGTTTAAAAAATGTAGCAGACTATATTATTTTTCATATACTGTTTCTACGATATGGATCAAACAGTTTCTAATTTATATTTTGAATATGTATTATATATTTATGTAATCAAAATATGAATACAAATTCGATTGTACATTTATTTCAATTGTAACGATATTAAACTTTGTATCAGATAAACTTAATAAAATTTTGATGAAATAAAATGTTACTATATAATGTGATTTATGTATTTGAGTTACATATTCATTTTTTTCCATTAGATCGATAGAGATTACAGTAGATAATTGTTATTATCATAACCGAAATTAATTTCCAGACATCTCGTGCATCACAAAATCAACCCAGTACACAGCAATTGCGGATGCTTGTACAGCAAATTCAACTGGCTGTACACGAAGGATATTTAAATCACCAGATCTTGAATCAACCGCTAGCACCTCAAACTTTGATGTTATTGAATCAACTGCTGCAACAAATTAAAGTTTTACAGCAGTTACATCAACAACACTCTATCCAGAATACAATGAAGGGAAGCAATCAATCAGCCCTACAGATCAGTGTTCAAATTACGAAGACCAAGCAGCAGATCACAAATTTACAAAATCAAATTGCCGTACAGCAAGCAACATATATGAAGCAACAACAACAACATCCAGCTCCTCCGTCGCAGGCATCGGAGTATTATAAATCTTCCGTACACGATCCTATGACAGCTCTGCACAATTTTAGTTCAGATTTAACATTGAAAGAGCCTCCAGTGGTGCGTATTGGTTCTTATGAAAAATATACAATCTTGACATCCGCAATTGTAATCTATACGCATTTGTATTTTTATTTTTAATAGAGTCAACAACAGTCGAGATTAAATCAATGGAAATTACCATCGCTTGATAAGGATGGCGATTTGGTGTCGAACGAATTTTCTCGAGCTCCCGGAACTACGAGTAAACCTCCTGCAACTCCTGGTGGCTTGACTCAATCACATAGTAGTCCGAATATGAATCCCTTGCTAGGTCAAGGAGATGGCACGTGGTCTTCTCGACTCGGTGATAGCGGTTGGCCTGATCCGAGTAACAATGATTCAACTGACGGAAAAGATTGGCAACCAGGTGGAGCTGCATATACAGATCTTGTACCAGAGTTTGAACCAGGAAAGCCATGGAAGGTAATCCATTTCCAATACCGTCAATAATTACTGATAATTTCTATTATGAATATTCAGATAACACATCGTTTATAATAAAAATATTTAGAAAATATATTTAGAAAAATACACGTGAATCATTGAAGCATATATTAAAAATAGCGTATTAGTATTTAAAGCTTATCCGGGTCCACCTATATTTCATTTCATTTTAGGGTACCCAGATAAAAAGCATCGAGGATGATCCTAGCATCACTCCCGGCTCTGTTGTGCGTTCTCCATTATCCCTGGCTACTATCAAGGATTCCGACACAATTTTTTCATCGAGCAGTAAAACTTCTCCACCACCGCAAGCAGCTAATCCTGATACATCAATCCCGAGTTTGAGCAATTCTACATGGACATTCAATCCACCAGCTACTACACCTAGTACATTTACTAGGTAATGATTATAAATTTATTTTCATAGATATATTTATCACTATTTTATATACATGCATTATCATAGATATATATTATCACTATTTTTTTACTCCAGAACATATGTTTCTAATTTAATTTTTTACAGCACTTCCAAGAATACATGGGGAGAATCCGCTCCTCCACCCACTGCTGTTACTTCCGAACTTTGGGGTGCACCAATGAGCAAAGCGCGTGGTCCACCTCCTGGTTTGAGTAGTAAAGGAACTACAAATACAAGCAATGGCTGGGGTGCTGGTTTAGGAAGTGTTAGTAGATCGTCTAGTTCATGGGGTCTCCAATCATCCACCGTCAGTAATTCGGGTTGGATGTCTACATGGCTTCTGTTAAAGAATCTTACTCCACAAATTGATGGTTCAACTTTGAAAACTCTGTGTATGCAACACGGACCAGTTCAAGATTTCCGTCTTTACCAAAATCATGGAATTGCTCTGACTAAATATTCCTCTCGCGACGAAGCAATCAAGGTAATTTATCGCATTTTTCTTAAGATTCTTGTTTAATTATCCAAATTTTTTATCGATGGCTGAAATGTGTTGTAAAATTTTACAAGATTTAAAACTATTGATTTTTTTCTTTTCCAGGCTCAAGGAGCCCTAAACAATTGCGTCCTGGGTAACACAACGATATTTGCCGAATCGCCCGCGGAGAGCGAGGTGCACACGATTCTGCAGCAACTCGGCCATGGTGGACAACAGCAGGCCGGCGGTTCTGGAGGAGCCGGTTGGGGCCTTAGACCAACTAATAAAGCTGGTCCGCCACCCGATACATGGGGAGGCAGCTCTAGTCAACTCTGGGGCGCTCCGCCCACCAGCAATTCCCTATGGAGTAACGCGGGAATTGACAACAGCGATCAGCAACGAGCAACTCCCAGTTCTCTCAACTCGTACTTACCGGGAGATCTTTTGGGAGGTGAGTCGATGTAGAGAACGAAAGGCCATCCGCCCGAAATTTCGTCAAATAATTGAAAAAATTTACTTGCTTATTACGCAAGTCCGAATGCAGCTCGGCTGACGCAAACTTCGTGATCGAATGCGTATTACTTCCCTTCTGATCCCCGCCTCTCATTCCTTTAAGATTACACGATTACATTTTGTATATCTTAGTATTATCATGTATTGATCAGTGTCTTTGGCTAAAGCGGATACGAGATGTGTCCGCTTGTATAGTTGTTGATAATAAGAGAAAATGAGTGTGTGAGGGGATGAGGGGATAGGAGGGGGGAGCTTAGAGAATGATAGAGATGGTATGAGAGAGAAAGAGAGAATGAGACGGACGAGGTCTTCACGAAACGTCAATTATATTGCTAAGAAACGCAATTACTATAACGAGTTACTTAACAAAAAAAATTACTACCCTCGTATCCGCCTTGAGTAGAACACGCGTAAGCAAAAGAAATCGCAGCGGCATTCAGCCAAATCGTGCGATGAATATCTAATTTTACATGACAAAACACATTCATACACACATAACACATTCATAAAGAACACTCTACAGAAGAAAAAAAGAGGTACTTGCAAATATGATTTTTGCGATCGCGTTATTACTCTAAGGAGATTTACGGATTGCGGACAGAAGATCAACCTGGACCAATTACAACGGTCTCTTCATTAACATATTGGTGCATGTATCGCGTGCGATTTGCCACGACGCATAACGACGACGAAGTGGCGTTCTCGTCGTTCTAAGCCAATCTAGTAAGCATTTCTAATCTGAAGATAACGCGTAGAAGAAAGAAGATGGAGAAAAAAAAAGAATTATCCGTGCTCTCTGCCAGTTCATTATGAATGGAGAGCGCTTTTCAATGAAGATTTATCGGCCGAGGGTCTCTGATCAGGTCAAAGAGTGTTCCATTTTTGCTGGACAGTTCCGAAGACTGCAGCGAGTATCAAACGTAGACTGTATCAATCTAATCAAAAGAAAGAAACCTTAAAAAAAAAAAAAACAAGCATTGACGTCGCTGCCTGGTGTTCTGCCCCGACCCCTACCCCTATTCCCCCCACCGCACTCTCCGGACCCCCCACAAATGTGGAAGAAACGAAGAATGCAGGGATATCAGATCAACTGGGCAACGACGCAACGATACCAAATGTTATCGCAATAACGTAAATTTTATTCTATATTAAATCTAGATGCCACCTGTCGTGCCAATGTCCAGTGTGTCTCTTTACCATTTATTAACGTAGAGTTTAAATGAAGAAAAAAAGAAAGGAAAACAAAGAAAAGGAGGAATAGAAGAAAGGAGAAAAAACAAGTGAGATGAAGATTTAGAAGGAAGACCGAGAAAAGTGCTGATGTAATGGCTAGTAAAGTGGCTAAAAGTCGGGTTTACATTAAAGTAAACGTAAAGACGAGTAATGCAGCACTACGTACTGATTACTAGTACGTAGCATATTACGCTTCTCATTAGTGATGTTCGAACTCGAGAAATCACAATGATCCGCGTAAGATCGCAATGCAAGTAATGGCGATGTTACGAATGTATGGCATTTATTACGGGCGCATATAGCGAAGCTCGGTCTAGAATGAATTAAATTAGTTTTTCTCTTCAACGTCAAAGGTACCTGAACGGACTGATAACCAAACGACGAACAAGCGAACCGTTATTTACTCATGCACAACAGTTTCCTTTTTACTTTCCGCTTCTCCGTGTTGGTGGAGTGTTTTGGGAACGTTTCGCGATCAATCATTGGGCGCAACCGCGAACGACGTGAAAGAGATGACTTTTTTTCCTTCGCGAACTGAGAGTAAGTAGAAAAAAAAGAGTAAGAGAGAAAAATATATATATATCTAAATATATATATATATATATATATCTATATACATATATAAGCATATATGAAACTAGAAGGAAAAAAAGAAATAATTACAGGATGCTGTTCAGCGAGACGCGCGCAATAAAAGTGAACAACTACATATACACACACGCTGATCATACACGTTTGCCACGCATGACTGAATCTGCATGCTTGCAAATGTCAAACACGCCAAGCTAAGGAAACGTACATAGTAGCATTGGTCGACAATGATTCCGCCGCTTCCATGCGATCGGTCGATCCTCGCGGATACCGGACCATTATATCCTTTGGCGTATCAAATAAATCAAAAAACCATTGGGAATTTTTATATTTGTTGCCTTCCAAGGAGGAAGAAAGACAGAGGAGGAGAGGGAGAGAAGAGAGAGAGAGGGAGAGAGAGAGAGAGAGAGAGAGAGAGAGAGAGAGAGAGAATGAGAAAAATCGCTTTGTAAGAGACATCATCAAAAAGTTACATATTTCGCACATTATATGACGAAAATACCGGTGCATCGTCCGTGATGTGGACGCGCGATGAGAAATCCGCGCGGTTCCGCCGGTCACGTCGCCTCGACTCTGTCGGCCAGTGTTGTCATTGCGTAATGCTTAATTTTAATATTTTCGTAAGAATGCATAATCTAAGATATTTATAATTATTGTGTAGCATAAATAGTTCAAGAGGAGGTGGTAAAAAATACGACGATGCGATTATGACGACTAAGTGAGCTGCCCTTACAAAAACAATACAAGAAAAAAAAACGAAAAAAAAAAAAAGATTAAGTAGTGGAAGCGTTGCTTGTGAGAGTTGTTCTGTACATAATTGTATCGTATCCCCGAGAATGGATCGCCACGCAGATTGAGAAGATGAGTTTTTAAGCGATAACAAACACAGGTTACATAGCATTAAGATCGTAGTATTTAAGGATGATGAAAGTAAGGCAGTGTGATCGCTTAAATTTTCCAATTAATTCCATCTGTCATGTCCATCCATGGATTTCATTTATATGATATTGTCGTTTATGACGCCTCTTCCTTTAAGTTGGTGCATTTAAATGGACAAGGAGAAATCTTTAATCAAATCGACATATTTCAGTTGAAAAGAAAATTTTTTGCTGCAGTTGCCTTTTAGAGTTATGACGAGTTCCCACAAAGATAGAAAGCGAAGCGGAATTTGAACGCAATATTAAGAGCTATTGATTTATGCTTCTTGAATCGTGTGGCCGTCTACTTTCGGCGTACGATATAAATCTCATAAATCTCTCATTACTATATTATATACATACACAGACAGCATACCCCTCCCCCTGTACATACATATATGTATGTAATATGTATATGTATGGCATAACGCCTCCTTACATTTTACTTAACAAAGTTTAGCAGTGTGCGATAGATAGAATGGGAATATGCGGAAAAGATTGTATTAGATATAAAAACAATTATTATATGAACTTATGCTGCACGCTTATGCTATATATCCTAAATTTATGATTATGAACTATCGATACTAATAACTAGTTAACAACATAACTGTATTTGTGGGTGATAAGTTTTGAGAAAAATTGGTTAGATAATTCGCTGAATGAAATCTTTAAATAATTATTTTAAGACGTTTAAAAGATTAGATTTTAAATGATAGGCATTTTTAAAAGAGTTGGCAAGATATACAATGGCGTTCTAACAGTTCTTCATACAATAGATTTTAAGAATGTAAGTTTAAAATGTAAGCGTTTGAAGACTTAAATTCATGAATGCAGGTGAGGAGGAGTACACGACATGATCCAGATAGTGGTTATAGCGAATGAAGCAAGTAAGAGAGAGAGAGAGAGAAAGAGAGAAGAAAGAAAGGCAGTATCAATGAGAAAGCATGATGAAGCGAGTGAACGAATGTACGAATACAATGAACAGAGAGTGAAAGGAACGAACATGGAACGAAAAATAGAAACAAAATCCAATTGCTTGCTTTCACAAAACGGAGCGTGGTATGAAAGTGAATTGTGCGAATCATTCGTTTGCATTTCACATACTTGCAGACATGTATTTTCATTATGACAATTTTCTTGTTTGCCTCGGTGAACGTTCTAAGTGCAAGGTAAGTTAGAGCACGCTAATTTACGCTGATGGGAAAGTCTAAGGGATTGAATAAATGTTTAAAGTATGAGGGTCGTTAATTTTGAGAATCAAAGGGGATCTTTTCTCCGAGTTAGCCAAGATGAAATCGGACAACCTAATGTTAATTTGTTGTGATAACAGTGATTTATATTTAGGTGTATAGGGTCTCTTACGGTATGAATAACGGTATGAGTAATTCAATGGATTTCAATATTAATACCATAAAGTCTAATAAATAAATTTCAATCGCGTACGTAAGTAATAACAATAGTAATAATAATAAAAATAATATCTATATAATGATTAATCGATCAGAGGTCAGTGATAAGGAATAACTGATCAGAGAAGATGAAAATGAATTGGTGAAAATGAATTATTGACTTTGATATATATATATATATATATATATATATATATATATATATATATAGCTCCCGAAAGGTGCAAAATGCGTACTTGTAAATGTGCGTGCGTGAAACTTGTGCGTATATATGACATATATAATTGACTAAGCATAATCGATCGATCGTCACGATATAATTGTATGAAACATATGCGCAATAAATGCCGCGTGTGAAAGAATAATGCACATTCACATACATATGTGTATTATTGTACGCACGTACTTTTAATCAGATAATAAGTGGAATAATGTGGAAATTATAATTTTTAAACGGTAAATACTTTAACGACATCGACGCGTGTAGCCTATCGCTTAGTTATAATCTAACTCAAGTTAACTTTAATCCTTCTGACTCGTTGCCTTTCATTATTCGATATATATATTACACGACAATTTACACAGGACATATATATACGCAATACACAATCATGAGATAAACGAATTCGATAAAAATGGACTGACTAGCGAATGTAAGATAATAACTAAATTCGTTAATACACCCATTTAAATATATACACACACGCTCATACCTTGCGAATATTTGGTACAAAACAGTTGTTTTATCAGTGATTAATAGCAGCTAGAAAGAAATGAGAAAGTGCCAGGAGACAGGAAAAGAAAAATATGTCGATAGGAACGGAGAAAAGTATAAATCATTTTGATTCTTATAGTGTGAGGTTTTTGCACGCGACTCTTATTTTTAACCTGATTTTTAATTTGTACACACACACACACACACACACACACACACACACACATTATATATATATATTGCACTATTTGCAATGTATATATTCGATATATATATATATATATATATATATATATATATATCGAATATATACATTGCAAATAGTGTTTAATTTTTCTTTATTCTAGTTTAATATTTCTTTATTTATATGAATTAACTTTATAGGAATTGAAACATTATACGAGAAAATAAGTCAAATAAGTGAAAAAAGTCGTTTTTTAAAAGCGCGTTACGTTGATTTTTTATACGCTATAATTTTATGCAATATTTTATCATATTATATAATGTAAATTTTTTTATATTAATGAAATAAGTAAAAAAAAGTAGACCAATCTGTAGCTCATAGATATTTGTTTTGTGCCGAAGATATCTCAATGTAACAAAATGATCGTGAAATGGCAGTGCTTTTTGATATTTATTTCGCTCGTTACATCGATATTTCTATGCAATCTTTTTCTTATGGATAGAAAAAAGATCGTGAAAAATGAATATTTTAAAAAAAGAGGAAAAAAAGAAAAAAATCGTATATTATTATTCATGTTATACGTGTGTGACATAACATAAATATTCCTAAACAAATTGTACAATATTTAAAGCGAAATTTTCGAAAATGACTTCATGAAGATTAATATCTCGATAATATATCAAGTTTGTCTTTTCTACAAAATTTTATGTGCCTATAAGTTTTCAGTGTAAATAAGAAAGTTTATTCGCACTTGTAGTCAAAGCAACAATTGTCTCATATCAAGTTATAATATTAATGGTACAAATCGTATCAGTATTCTACCTTGTCAGAACACACGCATAGTTGTGCTTAACGTATGTGCAATAACTTCCTGCAACTTCCTTACGTAGAATTAATTATATTAATTAGAAATTGCGAATGTATCGCACTGCCATTACATCATCATTCTGCTCTTCTCGCTTTCTTTTTATGCAAATGATGGTTTTTGCTTGTATGTGCCTTCTTTTTTTCTTTCAAGCGTTATATAGATCAAATCGATCATTGTATTTTTGCTTTAATATTTTTATAGAGCTTGACTCGTGACGATGGACGTTCTAATGTGATGTTTTCAAGTATCGCAAGGGATCAATATCGAATTATTATATCGCATTATTAGATGAGCCAGTATTTCCTTCCGCATGACGGCTTTATCGCCACGGTAATTGTTATGATTGTACTATTTGATAAAGCCGCTCGTAATAGTCGCGATTTTCTATAGCTGTGATGCAGCCGAGATGCAACTGTGGTCCATAAAATAAGAAAAAAATCTATATCTTGTTCCCTGGTAAATTAGTATTACTGTGTTATATCATACCACTTAGCGTACTGCAATACAATAGCAACTATCTATCGTACAATATTAACTATTGTACGGAAATATCGCAGTGTCGTGCTGTCAGCTTACATAACAAGGATCTATCGTGGACCATAATTGCAATTCAGGCTGATGGTGGTCGTAGTCAATCGCGACTGATCGTTCTCCGCTCAAAAGGATTCTTCTTCTTAGGTCCCAAATCGCTTGAAATTCTTCGAAGCGCATTGGAAATGAAATCTTTCAATTAGATTACATCTGTAGAGTAGATCACGAGTAGTTTCAGGGGTCCGCTTTATCTCTCTATTGTTACTTAAAATCGGTCCTAGTCGAATATACACGCGTAATCAAATTGAAATTTTGAGCGGACCCAACGCCATTTAGAATACGCTGCTTTATCACCATGACAACAGCAAGCTTGGCTTATTTCTCTTTAAGAAGATCGAAGGATAAAACGGATAATACAGTGGATTTATTTGCGCCAATGATCATACATAGATAATCGCGTTTTACTTTACTAGGAAATGTATGCCGTCGTCCTTATTATAATTAGTTGCGAAAATCGATTCTGGATTATAAATAATTACTTCCAAAAACTTGTCTACTAATTATCTACGTATCGAGTTCATATTTCTAGTTAATTGCGTACATCGTCACGTATAAGCATAGTTTACACACTCTATATTTATTATATATGCTATATATTAGAGAATTATAGTCGTTACTTTAGTTAACTCGATCGAGTATCAAATATTGTTGTTGCATTTCCGCACTACGCGTTTCCTAGTAATTCAGTCACTAATTTAGTATCACATATACAGATGTATAGAACGTTGATGCATTTCATTTCTTGATACATTGGAATCTTATTCTTCTTCAAAATAGAATATTATGAGAAGAAAAGATTCCGGAAGTATTCTTTTGTGAAGAGAAAAGGAGATTGAATGTGTTTCGTTGAATTGCATCGATAGTTAACTAATTAATGAGTCAAATTCGCGTTAACGAAAGTCTCTTTGTATGTTACATTCCCATGTAAAGTCATCTGTAAAGTTTTTATTTGGAATTAACATTCATTGGCACATCGCTTGACAAGCAGCTAATTCAGAAGATAGACTTAGAAGTAAGCAACTTTACATCTCCTGGGAATTTAGGGACCGATGAAAAAGAATCTTGAGAAGGTTCCACTGAAGGATAGTTAATGAAAATGTTCGGTATTTTAAGCGAAGTATTCAGTCGTCATCATGTAAAATTATTCAGGGTTCCAAGTTCTGGTCTCGGGTCGTTTCTATTGCTAAACGGCAGTATTATGTTTGGGACATATTACATTCACAACACACACCATACACACCATACATACATACATACATAACGCATACATATCCACATAGGATTCATGATATTAATCTCGATGATCGGGCACTAAATCCGGTGGTATTAGACATCATTTATAATACTTGTTTATAGTCATATATAAACAAATATGTTCCGAAATTTCTAGTCTCACTTGTCACATTCACTCGTACAGAATAAAGTTCTTTTCATTTGTTTGGTATTATATTTTTAATAAGAATTTTATATATGAATCATTGATGTTATATTATTACTTTCTATGCGACTAAAAGACACACAGTTGACGTACTTATATTAGAAAAATAAAAAAGAATTACTCTGAAAATAGGAACAGGAATTAAGTTGAAGAATAAAATGTTCGAACATGAAACTTCGCGAAGAGAAAGAAGTTACTTTGATGAAATAACGCTTATATAAACGTCTTTTGAGAGATAAAATATATAAATACTGAATAGTAATTTCGATATGTGAACAACTGGAATAATATTTGAAACGAGTTTTCAAAATGGAAGCTGTGACATTCGTTCGAAGTGAATTTCATGGGACGCACACATTGTATGTCTTAAAATGCGTAGATTAGGTAAATGATAGGTACGAATGCAAAGGTAAACGAATCTAGTAAAATAATTAAGAATTGTAAGCGCCTAAAGAATTCTAGATAATTATTATATGTGTAATATTACGATTTAGTTTATTTTAAAATATTATCTGCGGAAATATTTCACGTTTTTCGTTCCGGCAACAACGTACGTCGATTAATTATCAAAATTGAAAACTTGGAATATTCTGTGATCCGCAGATAATGTGTCAATGCTGTCTTGAAATTGTATTACAGATTGCACAAAAGTTCATTTGAATATTCAACATACCGATAAAATTATGTTGGATCAGCATAAAAGATGCGACGCAAAACAATTTCTTGATATATTTACATTATTATTTTTATAAGTATCCTTGTTAAATTTTACATTTCAAGTTATGTTGTAAATTTTATATATTTTTCGGCCTTCGCGCGTTTAACAAGTTGCACATAATTTAATGTGATATCATAAATTTGTACTAGTTTTTATTGGCTCATAGATTCAGATATACACCAAATTAATTTTGCAGATCAACATAATTTTGTACGTGTTTATTTAGTATTTGTAACAAACGCAAGTACGGAAGGATCAATTCTTCGTACAAAATAAATTCTTATTGCGAAACGCCGTTATTATAACTAAGATTGTATGTAGGCATTATAGACTGAGTATTCTGTGAATGAAAACGAACGTAGATGCAATCCTGTTCGCTAATACGACGAGTGAAATGACAGCGAGCCTGTTGTATCAGTATCTGATTTATATTATAACAAAAAAAATCTCTAATTTATCCCATTCATGGACTTGTAAAAATAAACGTTTTAGATTAAGTTTATCGGTTTTATTTTATTTTATTTTATCTTGATCTTTTTTTCATCATGTATTTTCTCACGTATACAGAAAACGAACATAATCCAGCTTACGACCCACCCGGGTGAGGAATTGAAAGAGACGATTGAAGTAGAACGTGAAACCGTGCGAAACCAGTCCAGGTATTACGAGAGTTCATCGATCGGCGTGTCGTAAACCCGAAGGAAACGACACGTTCGTAATCTATAGAAACATATGGATACATATTCTTCCACTAACTCTGATATTACTCGACGAATGGAATGGTCTCGTATCTTTGAACGAGGATACACCTGTTCGAAATATTATTCCAGATGCTTCGCGCGCGGAAACGAGTGTTTGCAGTACGTGTTCTGAGAAGTCGGATGCTAGTGGCAAGCAATAAAAGGGTTAAACGCGTCGAAGGCTTAAATGCGTCGTGTGCAAACGTCATTTAATCGGTGATCATTTCAATCAAATCCTTGTCCCTCCGCTGAGGGAAAAACGAACGCTTAAGAGTGCCTCGCGGCATGAAACGGAATGTTCTCAAAATATCCACCAGTGGAGCTCTCCAAGACACATTACTCACTTTTCACTCGAACAAGCGTAATATATTAACATAATAACAAATTAGAAAACAATTATCTAAAGCGCGAGATACGGAGGCAACTTAAAAAGAAAATTCGACATTAACGACTCCTCCTACGATCCTCGCGAGCCTTCATCTTTATCGAGACTATCGTAACGATGCTAAATCGTTCGACGAGCGAATCGATCGAAAGACAAGAGGGAAAGAACGGAAAAGGAAAAGCACAAAAAGATCGGTATATATATATATATATGTATACCGATGGTCGTATATCGTATATTCGCACATATGTACGCACACGCATCACACGCGCCATTGTCGTAAGGTGTAAAACTCGATATAAGAACTCCTTAGCTCTAAGCGACAGCGTTATTGAGGGTAAAGGAAAGCGGGGGAGGGGGAGGGGGAGGGGGGGAAAGAAGAGTTAACGTAACCACGTACATACACATACACATACATATACATCTGCAATGTGATATTCTCGTGTCTTGTCCGATAAGACAGACGTTCATTCTAACGAGTATAGTTGGCGTTTGTCCTTCTTTTCGCGTAGTCCATAAGGTATCTATAAATATATTTAAGGGAAAAACTACATATATACGTAAGAGATAATCCGGGAGCGTGTGTACGTGTTCGGAGAAATTTGCGGATGAAAAGAGGAGAATGTAAGGAAAAAAAAAAAAAAAAAAAAAAACAAAAAGAAAACGAAAAAAAAAGAGAGAGGAACCACGCGATAGAGAAAACGACCAAAAATGTGCGAAACCGAGACGTGTACAACGTAATTTCGCGTTTTTTTTTTTTTAGGGTAGATAATTACGGGGAACTACCGTCACGAGATCCAGGGGGTGCGTCTTCTTAGGACTCCATCTCCATTCGTTCTTCTCCTCTTCCCCCTCCCGTTTTCCCCTTCTCTTCGTTCTTCGGGCAAAAGTACTATGCTCTCGTGTGGAAGGTTGTAAAAGTGCTCTCAAAAGAGCCTCTATTCCACTCAGTCTCAATCTCTGTGAGGGATGTAATGAATTAGTTGTAACGCACTTTAGTTAAAGAGTCTTATTCTACTTACATATCCGTGACTCGTAATTTCACGCTCGTCTGTGTACGCTATAGTGTTCACGTTTAGTGTCACCGCCGAATGAAGTACTATTTTTTCTTGCATCGAGATATCTCTGATATCTCGCACGCTTGCGACACGCTGTGTAACGTGTAACAGCGGCTGCGTCGCGCTGATCTGGCTGACACTCCACGCGATCGTACGGACGAGAAAGCGCGTGGCTGTTGAGAATCGAGATCGCAAGTCAGAGTTACTTGCGATTTTTTTCATTCATCCTCTCTTCTCGAAATTCCCCACTTGACACGCCCCGAAACGTCTGCCGATTGCCGGATGTCTGTCGATTGTTAAACAACACATCATCGCTATTCTTCTCCCTTTCGCATTAATCCTAGTTGTCCATTGCGCGCGTTGCAACCGCGTGAAACCGCGTTTTATTTGCGCACCGGAAGTATGTTAATTTTAAATTTTATCCGTAACTGAAAAGGCAACGCGTGCTTCTGGCACCGCCGTTAATTTCATTTTTACTTTACGCTATCCAATATGTATGATTATTCATTATGTTTCTATTAGATTTAGCTGCATCCTGCTGTGTTTCGATGTACCTGAAACCGGTGGTAAGGGTTTTTATGAAATACATCTCGTAATTTTGCGTGTAACGCAACATATATTATTCCCAGCGACGTATGCATTATCAGCGTCCATATTTAGCAGATAACAGGGATTTGACGCGCCCCATACTCGGATATCCGTGCATCGTTGCGAGAAATCCCTTTATAACAATATCGCGTTATGAAAGACCACGTACGGAATGTCAGTCACGTAGATCATCGTCGAAATGTCGGGGATGATTTTTCCGCTGTAAATCGGAACAGTACTCTTTGCCCGTCCCGTTTAACTCTCCTGCCTTTTACCTCGTTTCATTCGTATTAACCGGGAGTGGTGTCTTCAGCCTAATCCTCAAAAAATAAAAAATAAAAAAAAAAAAAACAAGCTTAGACGGCTATCGCTCCCGGGGGGGGTAAAGAATAGTCTGCAAAATTCTAAGTGTGTCACATGCCATCTTAGTCCGTAAGCGTTCATACTTATTTTTTTATAAAACGTATAAAAGTATAATCGTTCTATCGTATAGTTTGTAACGCTTTGTTAGTCGTCGCCATAGTTTCTCGCCATCTGTGTCTGCCGAGTCTGCCGAGTCTGCCTTGATTCCTCGATACATCTCTCTGTTTCTTCGCATTTAGATTCTCATATGCTGACACAGTGACTTAAATTGCCTAATTTTTTTTCTCGTAATTTATTCGGGTTTATCGAGAGACACCCCGTCTTCTCGGGGCGAGAAGAGTGATGTTTGTCGTGTGCTAATTAATCTCCTTCCTGTTCCCTTGTAAACTGAAATTTATAACGCGTTGACAGAGCGCAGAGCGTGGCTCCGGTTGATCTTTCTTTCCAAGTGATCTTTCGCGCTTTATCGAAGGATATCGAACAACAATCGTTTTCGCGTCGTCGAACGAAACGTAGAATCGTAAAGAAATCCAAAATTTAAACGATACGTATTAAAGTACGACGTGATATTAAATTAATTATCAATTGAAGATAAAATTAATTATCGACTAAGATCGTGAAGTAAGTCCGTAATATAATTAATCAATTTTAACGGTAATCGGAAAATATTTATATATTTATTTGAGGGCATTCAAAGGAATTTTTATAGGAATACTCTTTTAATAAGGCGTTACTTTTATCTCGCGATTTTAAATTACTTTTAAGACTTGGATGCGTGTAATCGATCGAGATTACGACCAAGATACTTGTTTCGATATTAAGCTTTAAGGAAACACAAAATTTTATTTTTTAACAGATCTCGGCGTCGTTAAATTATTTTTAAGGCTTCCGTTTGGAGATGTGAGCTCTTCGAGTAAATCGATTGAAATTAATAAGCTAATAAGGTACTTGTTTCGATATTAAGCTAAATTTCAACGTGTGATCTTATTCTGCTTTTTTATTGACGATTCGCGCTCAAATTTATTTTTATAAATGAAAACTTAGAAAACGCCAGATACATATACACACACACATATATATAAATATTGCTTTTATAAATTATATAAGAAAATTGTACATTAAATAATCGTACGGTAAAGAACATCCATATCCTCTCTATCGACCTAAGAAATAATATCTATCTAAAAGTTCTCAAGAATATTATTTTCTCTGTAGCGTCTTGTACAATTCTAATTATCTTGCGATTAATCATATATTATTTAATATGCGAAATATAAATAAATTTATTTTTATTTCAAGCTCAATACACGGCGAGGCTTCGTTCTCGATGCAATCGCGGATGGAATAGATGAAATTCTAATGTGACATCAAATAAGACATAAAAACACAAGATTAAACGCTTGTAAAAGCGACGTGTTGACAAATAAGACTTCTCTAAATATACGTTTCCGCTTATTTATTCGATTATGTAGGGGTGAAATCAGCTGTATATTTATATCGACAACAATACTAATCGTATCAATTCTAGTTATTTGCCGCTTAGTAATAATTATTTAGTCTCCTCGATAATTATACCTTGTGTTCCGTAATAACAATCTCGATGCAATCTATAAGTGCCCGTAAGCGTTATCAAGACGGTCTCATTGTGTGTATCTACTAAAAGCTTAAATTGATAAGGTAATCTCGGGAGCTCGTCGAAAACACATCTATGGATCCTCACTAATAAAAGTATAATAATAACAATACCTTAATATTAATAGTAATATTAATAATAATAATAATGTTAGCAATAATGGCTGTCTAATTTAGCACTTTGTGTAACCTAATGGCTGTCTATGTAATTTAACGTAAACGTCTAATGGTAATTACTTTTCGAAAACTGACACAATCCGCTTCGGAGGCAATATCGCGCGCGACTGATCGAATTTATTAACGCAAATACGCCCGATCGACGCCAATTAATTAAAACCGAAGTCTTGCCAATCTGCGCGTTCTGGATCTCTGGAGGAAAGGAGGAATTAACGATCTAATACCGTTACCGACAATAATGGCCCGGAAGTGATGTTGGCGTGCTGCAATTTACGTACACGAGATACGCATCTCGGATAAGTGACTAATACGATGGGTCCGTAATGTTGCGCGATAATTCCGTCGTCCATCGATATGCCACGTCCTATCGAAAGGAAGAAAACATCGAATGACGAAATTATTGCGCGATGACATCAATTGACGTCCGCACCGTTTATGATGACTTTCCTGCGTAAACGGCTGCTTGATATTAAAGATTTTCCTTCCGTTTTCTCTTTATCTCATATGTACACGCTTCGTAAAATATTGGATCGCGTCAATTGCAACGTGTTCCCTTCCTTTCGGGTTGTCCGTGATATCTTAAGTTTTACGTGTAAGAGACGTCTCGTCATACGTCAGAAATCATATATTTCAGATTTAAGTTTTTATATATGGCTTAACAATAACAGTATATTGTGATATTTGTCTTTTCCAATATTTATCTTAGAAAATTGTGCCACTGCAAGGAAATGCATTTTCAAAAGAAAGAAGAAAGAGAAACGAGAAATAGAAACATATGTATCTGCGCGTACATTTTTATAAGTAATTAAATTATTTTCTATATAAATAATTTCGAGCGTACTTGGGGAACTTGAATATTGGGGAGCGAGGTATTCGTGTTTGCTTTCCCCATGAATTCTCTCGTCTTCGCGAGAATCCCGCAATCTCACAGGCTACCATTAAGTAAAGTCGTTCATCACGAAATTGAAACGCTACTGGTATCGTCACTTCATTATTATTATTAACACCACGAAACGCGCTGTTTACTGTCGCTGATATTATCGGTATTACTGTTTACTCTCGCTGCTGTGTTACTACTGTGTCACCATTACTATTTATTGCTACTATTATAATTATTAACACTATTGCTACTATTACTATTATTATCGTTACGGTTATTATTATTATCGCTAAACTGCTGCTGCTGCTGCTGCTGCTGCTGCTGCTGCTTCTATATATACCACCATTACTAATTATCGCCGCTATTACTTATGCCGCCGTAATCTGCGCGCGTTTTCGTCTTCAATACGCAAACACTATTTTAGCTACTGTTTAGCATGGCGCTATCTGAGCTCTCGTAATTGTTAAGTACAAAAGTCAGTTAGTTTAGGATATAAACAAATTCACGAGAGTTTCTTCATTATTCTCACGGGTCGTGACACAACGCTTTGCCTATCTCCGAAGCGCTGTAATAAAGCCGCGAGCTCGCTTACTTTCTTCCGGAACGGCATCAGCTTTTTCAAAGCAGCATTTTAGGCTTCGCGTGTTCGAGAGTTGTATTCGGCAGTTATTATATCCTTATTTATCGACGTACATCCAGTTTTTTTTACTACGATTCACAAGATCGGTCTTAAGTTTATCGGTCGAGCACAAATTGCGTAAGAGATGCCAGAGAGATATTACAGAAAGTAAATCAGATTGTTTAGGATAATGAGATTATTCTAAATTCAGTAGGCACACTCAATAATTAAGTGAACTAGAAACGACAGCACATCGTTGTAAATTCAACAATATCTATGCGAGAACGTAGGAGCTTGTTGTCCTCCGTAGAAAATTATCTGAATTACAGACCGTTAATTTCGGTTTTGCAATCGAGAATCTCTGCGAAGGCCACGTCCGCAGCATCGCACAAGTGGTGACCACATCTTCGAAAGAACTTACTTGATTTTCGCTCATTCTTCTAGAACTTTCCACGTTATTTTCCCTCGTCCGTTGACTTCGTTTATCTTGGGAAACTACTAGTATTTACCAAATGCCACCAAATGTCTGAGAGACATCGCGTTCTCCGCGCGCTAGTTTAGTGAGCAAATTCAGCAAAACTAAAGAAGGGGGGGGGGAAAGAATCGGAAAAGAAGTAAGATCTTTCTGTTTCGTAAAATCGAGGCTGGCCACGCTCATGCTGATTCTGTTACGCGAACAAAGTCGCAGATGCACACCTAGTCATCGACTTTCGCGAGCGCCGTTCGCAGCTTTTCGCAGGGCTTTTATCTAGTGATAGCCCCTCTCTCTCGTCGTTGGTCTGTACAAATTTCGCCCAGCGATTCTCTCTGTGTTCTTGCGACCTCGAGACGAGAGCCTCGAAAGAGATGTCGAGTGTCTATCGCGAAGGGAAAAGCGCAGTGATTACGCCCCGGTAATAGTCGTCTTTACATAGAAGGGCAAAGAGACGTCTCTTCTTTCCGGTCGTCTCGTTGTTCCTTGTCGTTGATTAACTTTTAAAAACCGATGTAACGAGATCCGGTATGTTGTTAATGTAAACAGTATTGAATGTCAAAAATTCGGAAGGAATTAGATAAGGAATACATTTTCAACATGATGGATCTTTAATTAATTACAAATAGAGTCGTGTCGGGTTAACGTCGGTCAAGGATCAATTGAACGATAAATTGAATTCGTGACTCTCTGGATTTTCCTGGTGATTGTGCATGAAACTCTTCTGGGTCTGTAGTCCCACACTTCCTTGTGATTCGTTCGGCGGTAACGGAATCGATTATCTGTAACGACGACGATAAATGTGCAATATAGACACGTAACAAGTATCGATTTATAGTGGTATTTCTGTATTCTGTATCTTTAGGATTTATCTACGATTAGATTTTAGCCTTGCTATGTTAATTCGTGCGTCTGGCAGTATTTTTCGACGGAATCTGTGCCGATAAGAGAAAAACGATAAACGCTCGAGTTTCCGGAATCCACATCACTTTGGAAATTTGACAGATCAAGTGTTACCAGCAATCGTCTGTTTTTGGAAACCAAATTTGACAGGAGTGGATAAGAGAGTCTTGACTATCGGGTGGGTGGGAAGTTTTACGCGATCGTAAAAATTGTTTCTCCATAAAAGTATGGTTTTGACGTACGATTATGGATCCGTACCACTGTACTTATTCATCGCGATACGCTCTGTCCAGTACCGATAGCCACGGAGTTGTAAATCGTATCGCGTTCTTTTGACCCGTGACCTGGGAAAAGATCTGTCGGCTTCTCAACGCTCGAGATATTAATTATTACGCTTCGGGGGGATTAAACTGAGTCTCGTCCCATTTCCGAAGGAAACGCGGCTAAATCGCGAATGCGCTAACGAATTAAACAACGGCCGACTTCGTAAGATCGATCGCGAGCGCACTTACGAGGGATCAATAAAGTAACCTTGTCGATATCAATTCGCACATATTTTTCGATCATATTCTAATCTCTAGACGAAAGTTTGAAAACGAAATATCGCTCTATCTAGTCGGTCTTCTTCTAAAGAAAATAAAAAGAAAAAAAAAAGGGGAGAAAAAGAAAAACGTTCTTCTGAGAGAGACGCGGTATACATCCGCGTAATACACTTTGAACGTTGCGCGAGAAGATGTGAGAAATTGGAGAAAGTGCTAATGTGATAAAGTATACAGTCGACCTTGACTCTACTTACTGATTAAGTTCCCGCAAATCTCATTCATTTTACAAAACGTCGACGATTGACATAATCTTGAATCTAGGTATTATCGCGGGCTCCAAGTGTTCTCGTTCGTTCGGAATGATGTCGACGTTTCAAAATGACCACGAATTATTCAAGTTGACAACTTGAGAGATGTTCGAATGATACTTCGATATCCGGGGGAACGAAATCGCCATTTCGCAAGGACATTTTCACTCGCGCGAAACGAACACCTCGCGCGCGTCGGACGAAAATGATACGACACGATTATTATAATGGTATTATAATGGTGTTATACGAACTGGTATAATGATGGTATTTGGTGGGACTAGCTCTCTCGAATCTTTCTCCTTTGGAACTTTACGTCCCTTTGATAGTTGTCGCATTTGCATACGGGTCGTGGATCGTTCGATAGGATTGAAAGATTGAAAACCGAGATGTTTCTTGACAAAGTCTACACACTAGTCAATTTTTTGAATGATTAAATGCTCGTTCAGTCAGACAGAATGATCAATGATCAGGAATTCTTTTGTATTCTTTTATTTTTTTACTTTGTACGTACAAAATTTTAATAAACGTGTATTAAACACTGCTTCAAAGACTAAAGACTAAAAGAGATAAAATTGTAAATTTATAAAAATATAAGTACTAATTAAATTGATAATAATTACACGATGAACGACAGTCTTTTTGAAATAGCAATATAAATAGCCGACGTCTCGTCGGGATAGAAAACCGGATATATTCGGATCAAAATCAGACAAGTCGCGACATCTCATCGTCAAACGCGACGCACCATTATCCATCGCCATCAACGCCATATATACGAGTCGTACTACTGAAATTTCCGATGTTGCCGATCGGAATTTTACACGAATTTTTAAAATACGAGCGTCTACCCTTGCAGATTCCGAGCGTCTGTACATGACATCGTGAACGGAAGAGTTATTACAGGTGAAAGATTAGTTCTCCCGCCCGAAGAAATTTCGAGCTGCTTTTCGACTTGAATTCACGGTGCGCTTCGCACGTTCCCGTGAATGATGGTGAAAGCTCTCTCTCGCTCTCTCGTCGAACACGTCGCCCTGAATTTCCCCGGTCGACTGAGCCGCTCGAGTGTACAGGGTCAACAAAGGTTAACCGGTAGACTAGTCGCGGAAAATAACGCGACCGAGTCAGAAATGAGCTACAAAAGCGGGCACGAATCAACAGAGCTGCAATTGCAATTTTAGGAAGACAAAGATCGTGTTTCGCTCGGGACGTAAATGCGAGATGGGAGATGAGACTCGCATTTTTTTTTTCCACGTTACGTTAGTACAAAATTTTATTGCGTACGTTGCAGAAACCGTGTCAACGACTGAGTGTCAATGAACAGCGCGTATTAAATTAATTTCGGACTTCAGCAGTCGTTAATCGCATCGCGAGGGCTTTACGATGAACGAGAATAAAGGAGAGCACTCGACCTCCGAGGGCACGTAGCACGTAGAAAAAAGTACGAGAAAAGGAAAAGAAAAAAAAAAAACCGAAAAAAAAAGAAAGAGAACAAAAAGAAATTTGCGGAGCAAATTTGAGGATGGACGAGCGGTCGCATTCAATCCGTGACTTTTTTAAGGCGTAAAAGGTTATTTAAGTAACGATAAGGCTAACACTTAGGCGCTAAGTTACTAATCTCGTAATCGTAAACTAAAGTGGCGAGTATTTTTAATAATAACTGTAACTCTTCTAAACGAGAGACACCTAACGAACATAATCAAACGTCCTTTATGTGTAAGTTATGAATATTTTGCCTTAATATTTTTATCCGTGTAAGAAAAGTTAGAGAGCGAGCGGAAGAGAGAGAGAGAGAGAAAGAGAGTGAGAGAAAGGAAGTGCGAAAGAATGTGAGAACGAGAATGAGAGAAAAAGAGAGAAGTCGAGATGTTACGAAAAGAAAGTCCACTTGCATTTGTGCTGATCACATGATTCGCAGAGAAACAAATTCCTGGGAAATAGCGAAAATTAATTGTATCCCTTCTCTCTTTTCGAGTTTTCCTTTTCCATTTTCCAGATCAGAAAAAGACAAGTGTATACATACGGAAACACGCACACGCGTGCACGCATGCATACCTACGTATTACACGTTTATTACAATGCAATCGTGAGATTTCGCGCAGCAAACTCGTCCCTCGCGCGATCTTTCAAATAGGATATTAGATCGACGAAGTGGCCTTAAGACCCCGAACTGATGATCCTCTCTTCGCTCCCCTTTCCCCCCCCCCCGTGCGACTCCTTGGTGAAATTCCGTTTAGTGTTCTCCATCGAGCGTATCGTAAAGTACTTCGATCGGCGCCGATCTCGTTTTTGTCCGTTTCCAGATAGTGCCTCCTGCTTTCTTTGCTATCTCTCCCTGGGAAGTGCATTTTTCGATATTATCGCGCGTTTCGCATCTTTCAAATGGTTTCCCCCATCCCTCGCGAGGGATAAGATCGACGAAATAGCTTTCGCGTAAATTTGACAAAGACGAGATTTCTCCCTTTTACGTGACAGATGCAGAACGTTGACTATTGTGATATCGCTTCGTACGATTAAGAATCGATTTTCTCAACCCTTTGCACTCGAGAAGTCAGTCGGGCGTCGAAGCTCTCAATGGCATTGTACAACAATTTACGAGAATTATATGTAACATGTGATGCCGAGCGGTGCCGCCAAGACGAGAAATGATGACACAAATGCGGACAAGGATTATCAATGCTCAAAGGATATACGCTTTTTTTTTTTTTCCCAACTAATTCCGAGACTCTGCGAACGAATATCCTCTCGCGGCACAAGGCGCGAATACAATGCGACCGGAATATAATGATCGCCAACCGCTACGGGTAGTAACGAATCGATTGACGAGTGAGCTCTTTGGGTACTAGGCTCGGCTATATATCATCCTCTCACGACTGAAATTTTACTTTCCGAGATGAAACCACGTAGTTCAGGTCTCGCGCGCGCGCGCGCGCGCAAAATAGAGGCTCGCAAATAATTGCGAGACGTATACACATACGCGTCGATGACTAAGCTTTCTCATTTAGGGAATTAAGGGAACTAAGTATCATATAGGAAACAGACTTTCGTTTCTCGTATCACGTTTCTCGCTGTCGTGTAATCGATATAGGGTATTAAACGATTAATCACGCGCGCTCGCGGCGCAAAAATAAGTCTATATATATCCAGGTTAAGAAAGAAAAGGGAAAAAAAAAAAAGAATGGATGAGGAGGAGGAGAAGGAGGAGGAAGATGGAGAAGTCTGTAAAATGGAGCGTCGGCGGTTTATGGACGAACTGAGTCAGTAGGAAGTGACGTAGGCGCACTAGTGTTCTTTCCGCTCTGAAACGAATCTGTGAAACGCCAACATCCCTATGCTCTAGACAAGTACTTTTCAAATGTGACAATGTAACCGTACACGCTATATATATATATATGATTTTTTATTAAATATAAGTAAATGAATTTAAACAAAAATTTATATATTATATATCTATATATATATATATATATATATATATACGCAGATATCAATAATATAAAACATATATTTAACTGGCGGTACTATATAATACATAAATATATATATATATATATATATATATATATATATACACACATGAATGAATACATAAATATATAGATATATATTATTATTGTCGTCATTATCGTCGTCGTCGTTGTCGTTGTCATTATTATCATCAGTGTCATTATCATCTTACTCTTTATCGTTATTATTATTATTATTATTATTATTTTTATTTTTATTGCTATCTCAGCGAATATTATTGTGAGTATAACATTATGCCAATTATACACACGAACGTGAGTATTAAGTAAAGCTAGTAAAAAAAGAAAGCACCCTATATAAGACATAATACACAATACGCGTTAATGACGGTCTACACATACATATAATGAAACATACACATGCATATGTAATACTGTGTTGTGAGCATTACATTACTTCTTCGTTTGTAGTTAATTAGATTCTTAAGTTCCGTATAATTTAAATTAATTTGATGCAGGTACTCGTGCAAAAAAAAATGAATGCGTAGATAACAGAGAAAAGGGTATTCTGTAACACGTTTTGTGTGTGTGTGTGTGTGTGTGTGTGTGTGTGTGTGTGTGTGTGTGCGCGCGCGCGTGCGTGCGCGCGCGCGCGCGCGCGTGTGTGCGTGTGATTTGTACGATTGTTCAATATGTATGTATGCACATGCATGATATGAAAGAGAAAGAAAGAGAGAAAAAATAAAGTGAGTGAGAATGAGATAGAAAGACAGATTTAATAAGTCATCAACATGTGTAAGATAATTGATTGATTGAATGAAAACGGAAAAGGAAAACAAAGAATAC
Organism: Pogonomyrmex barbatus; assembly: GCF_055798465.1. NCBI lineage: Eukaryota > Metazoa > Arthropoda > Insecta > Hymenoptera > Formicidae > Pogonomyrmex > Pogonomyrmex barbatus. The sequence continues at coordinate 1,015,550 of NW_028297193.1, forward strand.
CACAAAAGAACGGATGCGATCATCGTAATTTTTTTTTTAATTTACTAGAGGCTTGCTTTTGTTACGTATGTCAGTTGCATCAACTTGTATTTTTTATATCAATGCATCGATTAATCATTGGATTTATAATCAAAATAATTATTTATTGATTGCCATTGAGTTAATTAAACGTTCAACAACGATATCATTGATTTCGAATTCTCCAATCTGACTATTAATTCATACAGCAGGATTATGGGGAGGTAATTGATTATTAATATACACTTCACGTTTAATAGTTATATATTAGTCATTAGCAGCAGATAAATGTATTATTGTCTTCAGCATAGTTTATTTAAATTTCTTTTAATATATATATATATATTTTATTATATATTCTATATTATATAAATTATCGATATATATCGAATCTAAACTATAACTTAATGTTTAATCTATACCAATTTTAACCAATTTTTATGCGTAATCGATATGTTTTCGTTTTATAAATAGACATTTGAGAGATTTTTAGGTTTGTACGATTTATATACAGTGTGTAATGGTCTTTTGATTTGTGACATATATTTATTTAAATATTTTATTTATATAAAAATACGTAGATCGCGACAAACCGGGCATTCTTTGCTATTTTTCGCTATTAATTACGATGCCGTTTTGTCCTTTATTGATTGCCATAGAAACACGTTAATATATTGGTAGGGCGGGGAAGGGAGGGGAAAATTAATGGACAGTGTGCCAATATATATATATATATATATATATATATATATATATATATGCGACATTAATTATTACGCTGGCCGATCTGGCTCGGCGAGTAATTTACGAAAAGATCGAGGACGGAATCTTCGGAAAAGGATCGATGTTCAGGCGATCAATCGATCCGTTCAATTTCATAAAACGCCTCCGCGCTCGTATATTCCATGTTTATCCTTTTCTGTTTCTCTTTCTTTCATCATTTGAGAGAAAAGCACACGAAGCCTCCGTACCTAAGCCGTGTAACCAAGCGTACCTAGTGTTAACGTGTACTAATATATTATAATGGCTATTCATACGATTATCGTCTGCACCAGTTTATTATTGCTCTTATTATTATTATTATTATTATTATTATTATTATTATTATTATTATTATTATTTTTATTGTTATTATTATTATTATATCGAAAAATAAAAAAAAACGATTACAACCAGGAAAATAAAATACAGACTTGCAGTGAATATTTAATTTTCCTTGAGAGTTAATTTCCTTTCCAGTCGAGAAGATTGTACTATCAATGGCGATAAGATGGATTATCATTCGTGATGTCTCTAGATATTTCAGAGATGAACGTGATAGATTTAATTGCATTACACGTAGATATGGATGATATTATAGATTTTTTTCCGTACGATCCGAACAATGTATTCGGGTTAATCAAATGACAATGAATTAGAAGAGAGACTAGAATAATTATATTTTATACATATATGTATATTTTATATTTGTTTATTTAAAAAAAATTTTTTTTTTACATTACATTGATTCCAAGAAGTTTGATGAACTTCCGATTGACCGTGGAACAACAATTGCAAAAATTTGTATTTTCCAATCACGAATGAAAAATTAAACGATTTCAGGATAGAACTTAAATAGGAGAAAGATTACTCAGGCGTCGCATCGTGCTAGAGACACAAAATAAATATCAGGTAAGATTTGTACTTTTAACTTTGTAAATATTAATTATTTTCTCTTAAAATCATAATTCTACATCTAATTTTCTAAATCCAATATGCGCGACACAATATCTTCCTTCGAATATTTGAAATTGTATATATTAAGACGTAATAGTATCATATAAATTATTAAAGTTAAAAACTTAAAAAAAGTGATTTTCGTTACGGGAGAAACTAGTGCAATTTTGTTGAATTGACTGAATGAAGAGTAATGCGAGTTTGCGAATTTTGATATAAGAAAGTTTATTATTAGATGAGATAACAAATATGAGATATTAATAAAATAAATTCTTGTCTAAATTTATATTTAGAATTTTGAAATCTATTAAAGTAATTTTCAAAATTTTATTATAGAAATTCTATCCTTATCAAATTATGTTTTGTCTTCACTTAACATTCTTTATTATTTTAAATTATTATTTTGTCAAGTATATTCTGAACAATACTTTTTTTAATCATCTCATTGGTTGATGACTACATAAAGATATCGTTCAACACAGACCGAAACTAGAAGAGTTAGACATTTACACGAGAAAAAAAATATTTCGAGAAAAGTGAGCCTACCATAAGATCGTCGAAGGTAAAATAACACGTACATCAGAACAAAAAATTAGAACTTTGATGATATGGAAATTCTTGGTCCAAAATAAGTGGATCTGCGCAATCAATTTTATTTAAGACAGCGTCATAAAAACCAAATGCACATCAGATTAGATCAAAATTCTTTGAGGCATTTACTTATTTTTGGCCAAAGAATCAGAAAGGCGTCTATCCGTGATTGTTGTCAAATTTATATCCCCAAAATACATATTGATATTAGGTAAGATAAGAGATTAGAGATAATTTAAGATAAGAGATTTGAAGTTTATATCCTAGCAATGATTTATATATGTATATATATTTAGGTGGGAACATATGAGACATATATATTTGCACGCGTAATGATACCGAATTTTTGCGGTAACTGAATTTTTGCGAATCTGTATAGCGTGTATCTAACCTCCATATTTTCTTATGGGAAAAGTTGACGGATGCTTGTAACATTTCATTTTTTTAGCACGACAATTACTCCTCTATTTTAAGTTTCTATATCGAGATTCATTCGGAAACAGATGGAAGGAAAACTTTCGCTCGTCGAAGAAAATTCGACAACTTCGGTAGCAGGCAACATCTTGATCTAGTGACGCGTTCATCAAATCAGTTATATAAATCTGACCTTTTGGTATCTACGATGTAAGAAAGGAAAGATCTCGCTTTCCGTCTTGACTTGCACGGACAAGTCATCGAGATTCGCGTCGTACACGTCCGGTGCGGGACTAAATGAGACGAAGAGGATCATTTCATGACGCGAAGAGGATCTTCGTCTCTGACTTTTTCATATGCATTACGTAGGTATGTTAATAAATGAAATACGGGACGTTGCATATGCAGCAGATCGCGTGCTGACGCGCGTCCGTGTCACAGTATCCTCCTCCCCCGGAGGGGGGGGGGGAGGGGGGGTTGTAGAAACGAAAATATGAAAGTGCGACGAACGTAGCGGAATTCCGAGGCGGGATTACGGTCTGCGGTTCGACGTATACCTAATAGGCGCATATATCGTACGCACATATACCGACACATGTACAAAAATAAGCATTGCATGGTCTTAAGTGTGTCTCTGTATTAAATGTCTTCGCTGTGTAATTCTTAGGGCGTTAAGAAGAGTAATAGAGATAATTGAACAAGCAGTAATCTCCTACCTCGATAACGTATTGAAGGGTGGTACGAGATGCTGGGAAGGTGTGTTTGCACGTGAGATAAATAATGTGTTATCGCGCCCGTAAAATACCGTAACGTTAAGGCGGATACGTGTCAAAAGGGGCTAATCGAGACCGTCGACTGAATGGGACAACGCAACGATTTACCAATGAGAAAATTAACATTTAAAAGTTGAAAAGTCATAACTAGAGGGAAGGAAGCTATTAAAAGATCAATTGTCATCGGGAAATTACTGTCTTGACTTTATTATTGAAAAATCGTTGCATTGTCCCTTTTATCTTTAGGGAGTGTAGCCTTCCGTAGCGTGAAGCAGATCGAGAGAAAAGGGTGGAAGTATGTAGGGATGAATCGTGTTCTTCGTAGCATGTATGTGATTAACTTGTGCCACTCGTATCGTAAAGGGAGACCTTTATCGAGATACCGATGTCGCAATGACGTTTGTGAAAATTTCACAATTAGATTAGAAACGCTGAATGAGCAGAATTAAAAAAACAAAAAAAAAACAGAAACAAAGATATCGCTGAATATCATCAGGGTGAAAAATCGAATATCTCCCGAATTAAAAAAGTCGCATTTTAAAGCGACAACACATATAATGAAAATTATTGGCAGCCTTTGACGTAATCCCCTACTAATCTATATTACCGTATATAAGCGAGAACTTCATTAATCACTTGTTGCTCAATAAAAATTCTCATTGTTATACTTTTGCTTGTGTTTATAATTCTGTTCGATGAATTTGCTTTAATCAGAATTTCGATAAACGTTTTCATAATAATCTTGTATTTCTAACAATTTCGAATTGCTTATTTAATAAGTGTCAAATTGAGTCATTTGTTATATATCTATTTGTCACCCGACGAAATTGAAGCAGCATTATTGACGGGGAACTTTAAATAGCCTTAAAGTATTAAGGATAAGCTCGAAAGATTTTTGAGAAGAGAGAATGTGAAAGAATGAGAAATTAATCTTAAGTTGAAAAAAAAAAGGAATTAACGTGGATGGGAGGAAGGGAGGAAAGGAGAGAGAGACAAATCCGTCGAATTGCCAGAAATTAAAAAAAAAAAAAAAAAAAGACGAGCTGTTCCGTCAGCAGTGCCGAGTGCGAAATCTTCGGTTTTCTACATGACAATATTCATAATTAACATACATAACACGTGCACGCCCGCTAGGTTGTCAGGAGGCTGAAAAAGAAGGGTCGTGCGAAATTTTTGCGGGATAGCGTAATGTAATGGAACTACAACGTTGCGCAACGTGGCTGTTTATCTTCTTCTGGAAATCGAAAGTAGCGAAAGTGATGTTGCAAGAAACAAGAGTGTCGGATGCTGCAAACGATCTTCCCTCCTAATCGGCGATAGCGTCACTGACCGTTCGCCATTCGCTATTCTTTACTTCGATCGAAATTATCGAGCAAAACGCACATCTCGCGTGTTAAACTATAAAATCATATTTTTTTTTTTTTTTTTTTTTAATTCACAGTTGCATTCGACTTGAAAGTGCGCGATAAAATTAGAAAAAGCCGCGTGATTTTTTCGTTCGTAACAGCGTGATATTAAAGTAAGAGTCGTCGAGTTGCCAATTTAACTTGAAACGCAACGTCGAGATCTCGTCTTGTTAATATTTTAAAATTATACGTGAGTTATCTATATCGATAGGAAAGATGAGAACGAGTTCTCAATTTAATAAAACAAAAAAAAAAGTTCAAGACGTAGGAACCGATTGGGGCCGCTGATTTGTGTTCGTGATTTCCGCTAGGTCGTACAACATAAGAGTAGTGTTGGCTCGACAAGTAGTGCGGCAGACGGTTCGTTTTAAAGCGAATTTAATCTGGGATTACGGCGTGATTAACGACGCTTTTGCATTTTTGATTACGCGAGAGAGATGCATCTCCGGGGCGTTTCTCAGATCCCTTGGAAGATTATTAGGGAACAATTTTTTGGAAGAAAGAAGAGTCAGATCGTTTTCACGGCGACTTTGTGATTAATCGTTATCTCTCTCTCTCGTGCAGCAATTACGAAACATGCATTTTTCGCAAGGAAACAATGATGTTCTCGCGCGAGCTTATTACGCGCATAAGGGACGATTCGGGCGTAACGTTAATCTAAATTTATTAAGTGTATGTGGTCTCGCGCATAGGATAAAACTAGTGAGAGGAAACGAGGATATTTAATCGTTGACTTTGCGAAAGAAGGAAGTCACGCGGATCCGGTATGGTGCCGTTGCCACGATTTTCCCGTGTTTAAAAACGAAAGATTAGACGTGTATTTTTTAAAGATCTTAATCAGGGAAACAAGAGAGCAGTAAAAAAAAAAAAAAGAGATATAGACGTTTCCATTAGTAGGGACACGACGAATTTTATAATCAAATTGCAGATTGACGACATACACAATTCCACCATACTAATCTGGTTACTCCGTAGGGAAACGTATTGAATTTACATACATTTTTTATAGCCGAAATTTATTTATCTCGGTAAATATATTGCGTTGCTCTTGCGTATTTTTTGACGGTAATCACTTTTTATTTTTCTGTCATATTTCTGATGCCCGTAATTATAGGATTATTCTATAACGAAAATATATAAATTGAAGGATCATTATATGTATTGGCTGAACATGTACATTTCTAAAAGGACTTTCTCTCGTTGGCCGACGTGGCCTACAGCAACACAAAATGATACAAGACTTACGAAATAATTTCATAATACGAATACACGCAAAGTAAATATAAGAGTAAACTGTTACGCATATATCTTTCTTAGCAGGGTGATTCGTGGGTATATACTCGTGGTATACAGGAGAGGAGCTAATGGCGATTGAAAATATTTCAAACTGACCCTCTTTTCAGTGATACCACCGCGAATGGCGCGGTACATTCGGAGATACACACCGAGAGATAAACGAGGGCTTTCAGACGATGAAGCGCCGACGAGGAGCGGCGCGCGATGAAAGTGGCTCGCTCGAGAAACCAACGCGGAAAGTATCGGGCAATCCATTATCCTCTTTTGAAAACAAATGAACGTCGATTTTTAATCGGCCACTATGTTTTTTTCGGCGAGGATTAAGGGGGTTAGAGGGAAAAGAAAATAACAAAAAAAAAAAAAAAAAAAAGAAGAAGAAGAAGAAAGAAAAGGAAGTGCGCGGCACGTGCCAATAATAAGAAATTACACAAAGAAAAATATACGCGTACGTGAGAATCTTAGGGTATATACGAATAAGTGTTCCTTCGACTCAGCGTGTCCAATTCGGAAGAGAAAAGAAGAAAGAAAATGAAAAAAAAAAAAAAACAAATAATAATAATAATAATAAAATATCGTCGGGTAGGGATGGGGAGGGGAAGCGAAGTAATTAAGGATTAATCGTATAACGCGACGCGTTTTCACATACGGATACGTGAGATCGTACGAAAAAGAGAAATTCGGTGATAGTCGTGTGCTTATCGTATTTAAGCGACCGGTATTTAATCCGTTAATACGCGCAAACCCTATTATCGTTAAGCAGCTACTTATTGAATAACATTAAGTAAGTAAGTAAATCGAGATAACGGTATTCTAAATAAGCGATTGCTGTCCGCGTCGACGGATGCCGACTTACGGGGGGGAAACGAGAAGACGCCCGTTTCGTAGTTTGATTTATCGCCAAGGGGGACGAAAGTGAAAAGCCGGATGGGTCGGTCATTTTCGTGTGGGCCTCTCCGTGATTAGATTCGATGCGTACCGGTGGACGAGTCCGACCGCTACAGGTCGCTACAGGCTGTTCTGAAATTCGCCGTTCAGGATCGAGAAAGATGCGGTTTCTCGCGAGTGTCGACGAGCATCGTAAACCTCTCGACACATTTGCGAGGGCAGGCTTGGACTTTCAATTAACGAAAAAACACATAAGTTTCAATTTCGTGAAATAATTTTAATTAAAAGTATCTCTCCACTTTTGTGTGTGTGTGTGTGTGTGTGTGTGTGTGTGTGTGTATGTGTGTGTGTGTGTATGTGTGTGTGTGTGTGTGTGTGTGTGTGTGTTTTTTTTAAATCTCTTCTCGCTCGAAAATCTTTGAACTCAAACGAAACGAACTAATTTGAGAAATCGCAGTAAGGATACACGATTATATCAGTTAATTATATGTTTGAAATATATTAGTACATATCGAACGAATCGCGTAATTTATTTTATAAAAATAGTTACATTTATTACAAGCCGAAGTTAAAGTACAGTTTGCGAAAAGAACGAAGAATACACTGTCATGCCAACACGACTCCTCGGAAGCGATTAGTATAAGATTCAATGGCTTTACGAAAATCTCGATCTGTTCATAATTAATTAATTATCTCATTTATATATAAGAAAGTAAGTACCTGTAAGAAGTAAGAAGTAAAAATCAATCGTAGAGTTCATTTTATTACATCTTATATCATACCGCCAGTAATGAATCATATTAAGTCGAATATTAAGCAAATATTTACATTAGAAAGTAATCGACGTTAAAAGTATCTCTATGTAAAAGCGCAAATATACATTATCGAGTGATAAGAGAAAGAGAAATTATGAGCAGATCGGGAATTTTCATTCTTCCAGAATTGCGTTGAGCTCCTCATTTGGATACAGCCAGCGACAAGTGCAATCGTACCTCGATGCATTTACACACACACACACACACACACACACACACACACACACACACACACACACACACACACACAAAAAGAACTGATAAACCAAGCAACTATCAAAAAAAAAAAAAATAAGAGAAGATTAATTAAGAAAAAAATTAACAGATTAGAGAAGCGTTGTTGTCTTTTATCAGCCGATCCCGTTGCTGTATCTCGACCGATCGTAACAATATTGATTGTGACGATATAGATTTCCGCGGCGATTGCAAACAGGGTGTTTAAAAAAAAAAAAAAAATTCAAGTTCGATCGGCGGTAAGTGAGGGGTAATTCGCGACAAGGTAGAACGACGGATCGGACGGCGCGGATTTGCTCAACGGTGAGAAAGCTCGCGTGACAAATGTTATTTTTTTTCCACTTTCGACTTGCGTCGCATTTCGTGAGGAAGCGCGGCCGAGCGTACGCGCGCCATTGTATACGAAAGCATATTATTTTAAAGTGGTACAATGCTCTCCGTTTCGGACGGAATGGAACGCGAAGCCTCGAAGCCGACAGAAGTGACAAGAGGCTTCACAGGTTAGGAGCTTCGAAAATTCGCGAAGTTTCTTATTAAAGAGGCCTACCAAGTGGACGTTTCTTCTTGTACTCCTGAATTTTTGCCGCTTCCTCGAAGCTTTACTCATCGAGCTATGATCATTCCAAAATCGGGGGCTGTGCCAAAATAACGCTTTCACGTCGAAGATTCGTCTTTTTATTATGCCTTTTATATACGGAGATGCGACTTGCCATTCATTCTTTTGACGTATTTTAATTGTTACTCAGCCGAGTTTTCCCCCGTGACATATCAATGAAAGTTTTTCAATCGACGATCATGGCTATAACGCTCGAGCAAATGGCGATCGTATAAGAGTAGAAAACGAAAGTGATCGCGAGTCATTGTGGCGATGATGACGAATTCTACTATCGACGAATGAAAACAGAAATGGAAGAAATGACGAGGTTCGATCTTCCCATGTATATTCGTTTAACGAGGATAGTGAAAAGTATAACGCCTACTCTTTCAAGTGTTTCTTCGGATTCAGCAAGCCGGAACTCGCAACGAAAGTTACGTCTTTGTCTCGAAAGTTTTGCAGTCCGCGATTCTTTATTCCATTTAACGTCTTGTTTTTTTTTCCTTTTCTAATTTTTTTTTTTTTTTTATTCACATCACTGGAATTATGCCTATGTAAAGTCCAACTCCGTGCGCATCGTAACAGCTAGAGATAGTGACCACGAGCTATAGACTTAATCCTTTGCACTTGGATGTCGATGTTAGGCGAATAATATTTTGTATCGTTGTTGTAATCTAGTCACTACACCCAAAAAACTTAACGAAACTTAAACATAAATACGTACTGACGTGTGAAATCGGCGAGTGCTCTTAATTCGTTGGAACATTATTGCTGCCGGAAACTCTGATCTTGAATTCCAGAATTGGGCAATGTATCAAATATACATAATTCACACAAATATTTTAAATAATATTGTCATTCATTTTTGTTCTTTTAATATTTAAAATCAAAATTTACGAATATGGATCCATCTTATGGCTTAAAATATTTTCCAAACAGTTTGAATCTTGTTATTTAAAATGCGTCTCTCAAAAAATGTTGCAGTAATCATTTTTCTCACATGAAATATATTATTGTAACATTTTATCCAATTCTGAAGTTGAAGATAATATAAACATAATATCTGACAAAGAATTCGAGAATCTCGCATCTTCTCGATCCTTTGCTCGCGCGTGCCTCTTCCCCGAGTGATTCTGATACGGCGGGAAAGTGCGGAAAAACTAAAAAAAAAAAAAAAAAAAGAAATTAAGGGGAAAATACTTCTGCAAGAAAGTGCGAAAGAGAGAAAGAGCACTCGAAGGATTTGAATATTCATTCGCGTAAGTAGCACATTCTCGAGTAGAGTTAATAAAGCGTCAGGGGACGAAGAGTATTTTTTCTAGGAATGTTAGTGGACCAGGCAGCAGGAACATTAATATCGTAAAACCGCGGCGAATTTCATAATTTATAAATTGCAGGAAAACCAAAAAAAAAAAAAAAAGAAAGCAAAATAGAAGCTGTAAGTAATGAAGGAAAATTATGCATATGGAAAAAAAGAAATGTCGGTCATCGGTTAAGGGAAGAGCAGTGGGACTTGTCATGCGGTTAAATGATACTTGAATGATAGTATAAATGCAGAGTGTGCGTAGGCAGTAAAAACTTTTTTTAGACGTCCTGAAACGGAAGAGGAAATGGCTGAGAACGAGAAAAAGAAAAAGAGAGAGAAACAGTACGAAAGAGGAGAGAGAGAGAGAAAGAGAGCGAGAGAGAGAAACAGAGGGGTGAGAATGTGTGTGTGCGTGTGTGTGTATGTGTGAAAGAAAAAAAGAAGGAAGATGTAGAGAGAATGTGAGAGTGAAAGAAGGTGAAAGAGAATAGAAAGAAATTGAGAAAGAGAGGCATTAACAGAGGTAGAGAAACAATATGAAAACGATAATATTATAAGCAACAAGAAGTGCTTTTATGAAATACAATATTATTTATACCATCCTGATGACGTATATATATATATGTATATATTATGCATATATATATATATATATATATATATATATATATATATATACATAAATATCTATATCTATATACATTATATCTATATATGGTAAGTGATAATATAAGAGAGAGGAACGTGTATTATGTAACAACAAGGTATAGATAAGAATATTAATATATTACAAATACACATATAAGTATACATATAAATATACACACACATATATATATATATATATATATATATATATATTAAAAATTATGACCTATTATGATTATGATAATATTAATATTGTAATAATTCGTAGTATTATATTGTCACTAGTACAGCATTAAGTAATAAAGGTTGTCCTGTATGTGAACATGGGTATATTATCGAACGTACATCCATTGAGTTGCAAAAATTGATAACTTCCCGTACCGCAAATTCCTTTCTAGTTCTGCACTTCTTCTTTATTTATTTTACGTTATGTATTTTTTTATTTCTATATAAATTAATGGCAATGAGGGATCCATAAACCCAAGGGATCCCAAAACCAAGCGTGAAGCTATGAAGGTAAGTGTGTTTAAAAATTTATATATTGATATAAATAATAATTAATGTTAAGACTCTTTCTTGGTTAGTTAGCCAATAATATGTAATTCGATAGATCGCGAGTCTGCCTTTCTAATAATTAAACAATGCGATGTGCGTTTACGTAATTACATCGTGCTTGTTGATCGCCATAAACGCGGAATGCATGATAATGAATTATTAATATGAATTATTAATTATCATGCATAAATATTTGTCAGTTAGTATTGATAGATATCTGATAATCTTTGTGCTAAAACGTTGCCTGTACAGATAAGCTAGAAGAATCACGCGTAAAACCGTAATCTTTTAATTGCATAAAATCTTTAATGAAAGAGGAGTCTAATTGAAGTATTAATTAAAATAACAAAGATACAATAATAATATCTCTTTAATAATAATTTCAATCGCTTAAAGTGAAATGTTTTATATTTGTTTTATCAGGGAAAGTTTATCGGGGATAATTAGCGTTTAGATAATTGATGCTGCACCGTACATACTCTGAATGAATTAAATTAATGATAACAAATTTTTTAAATTTCGTCTATGAGACAACATTGTGATAACGGATCCGATTAACGGAGCCAGGTTTCCTGGCTTACATTGCCATGCAGATACACGATACAGTTTTTTTTTTTTCTTGTAAATTTTTATTTTTAATATCCGATTTTTATCAACTAATCTTGGAGATAGCTGGTCGTTGGGCTGTAGAAGAGACAACATTCCGCAAAAAGAAATAGATACTTTATCGCCTTTAGCGCCTCTCAATGTCGCTTCATGTAATGAAGTTCGTATGTACTTGATTGGATTACACAATCATGTGTAAGCAACATATGCAACCTTACGTCATTTTCACACGTTCACACGAGTAAACCGGCACGTGCAGAGGGGCGCTCCATTCTGAGCGCCGATTCGTTCTTCTATAATGACAGATGTCGTACGAGCACGAATCGTACAAATAGTGAAGGCTTCTAAACGATCGCGATCAGTGAAGTGATACGCAACGATGGAGAATGGATCGTTCACGGTTAGCCAATCTCCCGAAGGTACGTCCAATCTCCAAACAAGATCATCCTCGCACCAAATAAAAAATATATTTTTATATCTTCAACGTCGAGAAAAGTGATAAAGTTGTTTTTTTTAATTAACAAAACATATTCTCTCCGTGTTTTTAAATAGAAAATAAATAATTTATCTTATCATCCATTATATTTTTGTTCGAAAAATTATTTAATATTCATTAAAATAGTTTGCCGCAAGCGGTTTGCTCTAAAATAAACAATTTATCGTTTAATTTTACTTTTTATCTGATTTATTATAATTGTATATTATTTTAATTATATTTAACTTATAGTATAGTAGTGAGAAATGAATAATATAGTGGTAATAAGATGGAAATGACAGCAATAACTCGTCACAAGAATTTTTCACAACTTTATTTTATTTTGTCATTGTTATATAGTAATTAAAAATTTATAAAATTTGCAATTTGTATTGATTTTATAAGCTATTACAGATAAAAATTTATTAATATTATATAAAATACATATTTATAGAAAAATTGATCTTGGCTTTTATAGAAATTGCATATATAAAATTTTCACTAAGTAAATTTTCATTAAGTGAATAAAATTTAATCTTTTCACTACAGTGCATGCGCAGCTAAAAGTATTCACCACAAATGAAAAATTTATTCAAACGACGTTTGCAGAAACTTTTATAACTCAGCGATATTTGAATATAGAGGCGATTACTGTTACTATGCCACGTCAACAGGAGCATTATATCGATTAAATGATAAAATAAATGCATTTATATGTACTTACGGATTCAAGAAAGTTTCAAAATGTTGAAAGAATTTATCGTGCAATCTAGAATCTGTCACGGTTTCTTCGAAATCATGTTTTTAATATAAAGAAACGTAATAGATACTACTGATCGTTTCTTCTAAACTATAAAATAAATTAATTTACAAAATATGAAAAATAAATTTTCTGATTTATGTTTTTTTCAACGAATGAATTAACATTATATTTTTCTTAGCGCTGACTACATCTGTAATGGAATTCATTGTAATTACTAGCTAACCGATAGCGTTACGTCACGTTGCAAGTTAGTATTAAAATCATTTTCTTGCGTGACATGTGTAATTTACAACTTGATTTACGATTTTTGAAATTGATAATTGTCAGGTTTAAAACTGTTTACATCCGCAGCGAAAATCTAAATGTACACTTTGTATTTCTCGCAAATATCATCCTTGAGTGATTATGCTTCCCATCAAGCAACTTTTAATAAATTTACAGACTGTGCTCTTATAATTTTTTAAAAGCTCGTAATAAATCTTTTTGTAATTTTTATTATTATTAAATAAAAATTTTAGCTTGAATATTTAATGAAACTATCACATGAATACTGAACTGAAGTAAATATTGTTTCTAATAATGATGAAATGAAGAAGATAGTAATATGTTTAAGTATTAAAAGTACATATAAAAAAAAATGAATGATAAAATGTGGCTTGAATGACGTGGCAAAAAATTTAGATAGATTTAAAGATCAGTTTTATCGTCTACGTGACAATAATAGATATGTTGTTGTTAACACTTACTATGATTACAATGTACTTCGTTACATCACATGCGCACGTGTTGCAGGCCGGGTCAATTCAATTTGCGCGTGAAGTAATGTTTGCAAGATTAATGTCTCATGTCCCTGAACAAACACATATCCGTATTCGTCCAGTGCAATTGACTTTAAAGTTTTAACGTAGTATCTCGTAGCTACTAAACAGTACAACAATGCTTCGAACATAAAAAGATTTGTAGCATTTGTGGTATTATCCTCGAGTTTCGAAAATTTTTTTTTCGTAGCTCTTCCGATGATCTTTATTTTGATGTTTAATTTTTTTCTTTTCAGACACGGCAAAACAGTTCCAGGTTTATCTGAGAAAGTACGAAAATGATGACAAGTTGGTGATTCTGGAGGCCGTGAACAGGCCAGGGTCAAAACTTGGCGACAATTACACGTCGATGTTGATGCGAACAAAACTTGTTGGTACACGCGGAGATGGAAGTCGTTAGTCTCGTTACATTACTTTTATTTTTAGCTTTACATTAAATACGAAGGACAAACGGAAATTGTCGGTAGGGAAAATTTGATTCAACGACAAAACAAAATAATTTTTAGTTTACGTAACTCCTTAATCATAGCTAGAGATAGAGAAGGAAAGAGAGAAAAAACGAAGAATGCTTATTATTTTAATGCTATTTATTCAGAATAATGTTGTATCTGAAGAGAACATACATTTTACATTTTTATTTTTTATACAAGAACTTATTTTATAATTTTTTAATGATATTTATATAAATTAATTATAGATGATAAATTTTTATGATTTATCCTGTATATTTAATTATAATTAAAAATTATTGTAGGTATTTTCTTAGATTATTTAATTTTTTATCATTATCGAAATTAATTTATCTTATTGCTTATTGTATTTTTATAACTTTGGAAAATTTTTTTATCTCTATACAGTTTAATCTCGTTTCAGTTAAAAATACCGCTTTGAATTTATTTAGCACAATAAAATAGTTATAAGCATATATGCAATATACAAATATGTAGTTACATTTTCTTGAATCTTTTTTTCATATTTGTGCGTAGCATATGTCAAGACCTTTATGTGTAAAATGATAATCAAAGATCGCAACATTAGCAAGTTGCTAGAACTTTCCGATTTATTCCGTATGGAGGCACACGCATATACAAAGGTATTGCCCATCGTTGGACCATCTTTTGGCCCTCAATGTATATATGCCGATGAAAATACTATAATAATGGACGATTTAGCGGGAAAGGGATACGTTAATTGTGAGAGGCGCGACTTTTTAGACATGGATCACACTGTCTATGCTTTAAAGGTATATTTTTCATCTAATCAAATAATTCTGCAATACGCAATACCATTTATCTTATCTCAACTTGTTGCTGTTTATAAACGATAGATAAGAGAAATAGATAACTTGTAAGTGCATTAAATGTATATGAACTAAATCGTTTTGAAGAACTTCATGCTGTTGAATTATTAGAGATTATTTTTTAATAAAGTTTATCGATTATGTTAATTATTATAGAGCAATTAATTACTTTTATTTGTGTACGATTGATGCAGTTCCTTCAGGATGCAGTTACTAATTCTAAATTGTGCGCGGTAGTAATATAAATAATTTATAATCAGAAGACAACGATTCTCTCGGTACAAGTACGTTTAAAATTGAATGATGTTTTTTCCAAGTAGTATTATGAAATAAATACATCACTTTAACTAACACAAAGTGAACTTAAGATTATAAAGTTTTGTTAAGACGTGTGTGCGAAACAAGTAAAAACATTACGAGACGTAATAATAATAATATTAATATTCATAGAATAGCGATATGAGAGATTCAAAGCTTGTCTGATTTTCTCGATAGCTGTCAATGATTATTGACCAATATGACGTATTATCTAAAGATCCTACACAAATTTCAAAGATTGATTAATATCATTTCAAGATGATTAATGATACGATACTTATGGTTACGTTTTTGTACATTGGAAAAATATTAATAATGACTTTCAATATTAATTTTGTATTTATGCTGATACAAAGGATTATGCTGATTACAAATAACATCGATAAATAAAAATCTTAAAGTTCTTTGAAGTAGAATTTTTTAACGTAGATGACATTTTCTTTTCTCAAGTTTTAATTTTTATTACGAGTTGTGGAAATTAATAATTATCTTGTGAAGTTTGAAAAATGATATTGAAATGATATTATAACATCATTATTTGCATTTTTATTATTTATTTAAAAAATTACCGTTAGTATTTATTTAAAAAGTATTTAATTTTTAATTCTTGTAAATTTTTAATCACTTTGTTTTATCTTAAAAAGTTAATACATAATTGCATGATAATTGCACTGAGTTTTAGAAACATTTACATTTGCAATTTATATATATAGCTTTGTCGATGTTATTTTTTGTCTGTTTGAATTTGAAGTTTTTCATACATTTGAATTGTATATATATATATATATATATATTTTTTTTTTTTTTAATACAGATAATTGATTTATGCTTAATTCTATTTGTGATAGATTTTTTATATTTTCCCCAGAGGTTAGCCAAGCTACACGCTTCGTCTTTAAATATAAAGATCAACAATCCGCGGCAGTTTGAGAAGTTGATTACGAATTTGGAAGAAGTAATCTACAAGGACAATTCCAAAACGTCAGTAATGAGGTCGTGTACCGAAATGTGTATAAAGTCAATGTTGCAATATTTAGAACTAATGGAACCGCAAACGGAGGAGTTGCAAGCTATCAAAGATTATATTAGCCCCTACGTCGAGAAAGCCTACGACACTTTACGAGGACTGTTCACCGCACCGAAGCAAAAGTATCACGCGATCTGTCACGGCGATCCATGGATCAATAATCTGCTCTACCTACACGACAAGGACGGCAAGATAATTGATTTGAAGATGGTGGATTACCAGATAATTAGGCATATCTCGCCGTCTACGGACATCCTTTACTTTATATACAGCAGCGTGCAGGAGTCCTTGATCGAGAGGAGTTTCGAGAGCCTCATTAAGATCTATCACAACGAGTTTTTCAATGAGCTCCGCAGATTACACATGAACGAGAAGATTCTGGCGGAACTCGGCATGGAGTGGCTGCAGACGGAGTTGCGAACTTACGCGTTTTATGGCATACTCGTCGGATGCACGATGGTAAATGCAATTTTGGCGGAGGACGAGGACGTTCAGCGATTTGAAGCGTTAGATTTCGGCCCTTTAGATCCGATTTACAGTACCGACACGAGTACGATGATAAACAGGAAAAAAATTAATCGCGTCAGAATCCTCTTGACTCATTATCACAGGAGATTTGTTTTGGGCATTATTAATGACGACATCGAACCGATTCCTATTACGGGCGATCCTTAATATAAGGATCGCTCGAAATAACTGTAAATGATGTCTCTTGTCACGTCATAGTCTAATCAATTTAATTTTATTAGTGAATTTTGGCGTTTATCAAGTACAAAAAAAAAATAATGTAATCTTGCGTTACATAGATAGCTTAAATTGTTTATATTTAAAAATATAGCTATTTTTAGAAGGTTGTCGAATGGAATGTTCTCTTTTTTTATTTCAATGTTATCAAATGTTATTATTTATATAAAATACAATATATTGTCCAGACATGTGTATTAACTGAACTTTCTTTGAAAATTATATTTATATCGTTCGCGGGAGATGTTACGCAAAAATATATCGTAAAAAAGAAGTTCTTTGTGAGAGTATATATTTTGCACAAGTAAACATTATTCGAGAAATCTTATCTTAACGCGTCGGCAGAGGACATACATAAAGGTAAATAGTATAATTTACATTGATTCTACGTTGCACAAATCATTTCTTAACAAAGCCCCGTTGGGTAACGATGTTCTAAACGGTGGTTTGTGCAAACGGCATCTTTCTCACAACACAATTTCACCGTCGAACTCGTGCCGAAATCTAATTCGCGACGCCCATCTATTTCGTCGCTGCGGTATTATTCCATTATTTCAAAGCGATATTCTACCGTGATTATTATTACGGACGGGACCGCATTACGGACATCTCGGAGTGAGGTAACTCTTGATGTTTATTAGCCTCATTATTTTATATTACGCGAGTGAAGTTAATAATGCTCATTCGAGTAATCCGTTTAAAAGGTCATAAAAAACGGAATGCGGTCAAGCGATATCATATCTTTATCGAAATTGTTTATTTGCACGTAGAGGCGCATATATCGGTCATCAATTTACATCGACTACAATAATGACATCATCGTCCGATTACGGATATTCTCTTAATACACTCCGTGTAAGTTATATTTAATCGCTACATTTAGATTCGATCGAGGGAGAAAAGCGCACAAATACTATATTCCGATTCGATTTTGCAACTGCGTTCTGCGCATAACTGTGGAGGATCAGCGGCGGATCAAGGCAGCGGTTTTATCGAAAGTTAAATGTTAAATTATACTCGGCGGCTGTGTGTCTCCTCTACAATTTCACGTAGCGGTAAAATGAAATGGCGAGCGGAGGAGCGATGCGAGGAGTTATTTGATTAGGATGGATGGGTACATGCGTACGATAAGTCGAGGTGTCAGTTTCGCAGCCTGTGCAGCCGCGGGCCAATGTCCCAGGGCGTGGGAGCGCGTGTCGCTTAATTGCCACACTCTTTTCTTCTTGTCCCACCGCGGAGTGTTGCATTGTTCCGCGCGGCACATAGGCACGCGGAAACACGCGCGTGTAACACCGAGAGGAATATTAAGATGCCGGAAGGACGCGTTCTCTCGCGCCTCTCGGGCGGGTTACGTGGCTCCTACCTTACTATTGTTTCGACGACGACGCCGCCGCGCCGGTGTCCTGGGCCACCGGCCGCGTGATAGAAAGGCCTGGAAAGACATCGATAAGGATCCACGATCCCGCCGGTGGATTAAGCCTCTGACGACGTAACGTTACGTCGTCCCGAGGAATAGGAACATTTTTAGAAAGTCGACGAACATCGACGTCGGACGATTATTATCTTTGCTCCTAATTCTCGCTCGCAAGTTTTTATTCCTCTCCACGTTTGTCGATCCATATTTTTCATTATATACGCAGAACCATAGTAATTAGACGTGGCTCGTATTGCCGCATCTACACGAGTTACGAGTGTCATGAAATATCTCCGCGAGATCTACCAATCTATTGCCGCGTGTGCAAATTTCATTGTGTTTTTATTTTATTCTATTTAATTATTGATTTCTGTGAAAAAAAAACACACTTTGTCTATTTTTATATGTAGATATATTTCGGAGGTTTCGTGCAAAATGCTTCATTAGTTGAAATATTATCTTCTTCTACGATCGTAATTGATTTTTTAAACGTACTTTTTGGTCCACAATAATGTATTCAGCTTTTTGTAAAAAATATATTTGGTGAAATATCTAACACAATGTCGAATAGGATTCTTTTCTCTTTCGTTGTGTATCTATTATTGAAAGATTCTTAACTTCTTTCAAACAATATTCTTCCTTAATTAAAATCCTTTAAATCTTTGTTTTTTTCGATTTCTTCTCAATAAATACTGTGCAATTCTTTTACTATAATTTTCATCTTTAATATTACTTTGTTATTTGTTTTTTCTTTATATCGCTGTTTTATCCCTTTTTTTTATACTTTTTTAAATAAACTTTTTTTCCTTGTTATTTCACAATTTTTTCTTTCAGTTTTTATTATTCTATCGTTTTCTATTCGTTTGTCCACTTTTCAACAATATTTCTTGAAAAATTAAAATTTTCATAAAAAAATTCTTATGGATTATTCTTTTATAAGTTTCTTTTTTGATTTCCTAAATATACGCGATTTGCAAAATTTTAAACCATTTTATTTTTTCCCCATCCGAATTTTCATAATGTGGTTATTTATTTGCAAATTTTCATTTTAATACTCTATCTATTCGCCAATTTTCTTATAAAATCTCCCTACTAACTGGATTTTCATTTGTGCTGGCTAATCTAGCGGAGTTCCTATCCGCGATCATTAAATGGGAAATTTATTTAGGAAAGGAATTCAACTAATATTTAGAAATCTAGCTATTTAAATATAGATTGATATTTTATCATTTTCCTCTATAATTACATGCACTTGCACATAAAAATCTTTATCAACCACTCACTCTTTTTACTTATTTTTATCCATATATTATTCGTGATTTTTCAGACCAGATGAACCTATGAACAGATGAACAAATGAACTTTCGTTGCTTCTGGCTACATTGCTCCAGATAGTCGCTCTAACCATACAGATATTCTGGTTGTATAGCCAGAGATTCTAGCCACATATAATCAGAGATGATAGGAAGGAAAAATATACTCCTTCAATTACCGATTCAATTACCTAATTCTTTGTTCGATTTTTACACACACACACACACACACACACACACACACACACACACACACGTTGATTATAAAAATCGTATCGATCGCGAGGCTCATTCAAACAGTAATAAAATATGAAATTTGTAATAATGATTTTTCAAGTTAATTTATTAATAATATAGTATTTTTACGCGATACACATGATTAATCTTCTGGATTAAGTTCTGGTCAAGTCAGATAAACGCGATTTGTTAGGATTTATTAAGGAAGAGAAAAAAAGATAAAAAAAAAAAAAACAGTAGTGATTAAATGATTAGTGAATCACTACATAAACCACGCACCACATAAGAGCACCCTTTCACGAAGTGATATCCAACGGAACCCCTCGAAATATTACACCCCTTTGCAATGTTAAATACGGGAGGGATTATCAATTACAAAAAGTCATAAATTTTAAAAAAATAAATTGCGCGAAATATGTATATATGTTATATATATGTACCTTGTATCATGTATATATGTATATATCATAGAATCGTCCTTTTAATGCGCTTACGAATCATTAATCATATCAGTTGATAAGCATTTACTATTATATTTATATAATACAGCAACAAATTTATAAAAGATAATATTTAATCAAGTACACATTTTATTTAAAAAATTATGTAGTTTTTTTTATTAAATATTTGTTAATATTGGAAATAAAATGAATCTTTTGCGAAATAATTTTTTTTAACATATTTATTTTAGGTATTATTTTTATTTGGACATATTTGTATATGCTTTATATTTAAATTAACGTTGTTGTATTTTAGTACTATACATTATCGGCGAATAATATTTATTTTTCATTTTATTTTCAAGATAACGGATTTTTAGAGAAAGATTACAACGCATACATAAATACACATATTGCGATTTTTACTCAACGTTACATCTATATTTAAATTTTTGAAAACAATAGATGCAGAGCAGTAAAATATTCTGTTATTTGTATATTTATAAACTACTCAATATTTAAACGTATTGCTTATTTCTGCGATTTTAAAATTATATTTATAAAAAATTGAATATTGATATTAATTTAAATAATACATAATGTTTAACATATGTTAAACATATGATGAAAAGAAAAGATTGAAAATAATTTATGTATAAAACTTTTTATTAGCGCATTGTAAAATCTATTACTCATTTATACATGTATTAATTAAATTAAGTATCTGTCCAATTTTATACGAATTACATACAACGTTTCTGTCCCAAAACTTTTAATTGAATGGAATAAATCGCTTTGTAGCAGTGCTGATGAATCTACAGAACAAAACGCAAAGTGTGCGATAATAAACCATTTTTCAAATTATAAGAGACATTCGACGCGCGTGCGTGACCCGATCGCGCGTGACCCGATCGTCGGGTCAAGTGTCAACAAACATAACGCGAACCGTTCCGTGTGTAGAGTTATGTTGTTGTCTCCGGACCGTTGCGTAGAGAGGACGTGTCTCGTCCGTAGTTAATTTTTGTATTACGTCATCACGCATTTTTGTCTTTGTTGGGACGACGCGTGGCTCAGTGCTTAACGCGATCGACTCATAATCGATGGATAGCAGGTTTAAACCTGGCTCTCGTCCCAAATATTATTTCACAAATTTTTGAGAGTTTCTTATGAAAACTTAAATACAGATTAAGAGAATACGGTGCTTAATAGCACAAGAGAGTAAGGAAAGAGTAAATAATAGAAAAAGTAGAATCAAGAAGACGAAAATATAAATTAGAAAGAGAGAACCTGTGGTACATCGCCGAGGGGAAACCACATTAATTATTCTCCTCACCCGAGGAGAAGTTGGAAAAAAAAGAGTTATTATTAACGCGACGCAATAAGCATGAGAATATCATAGATATCAGAAAGATACTTTGTTCTCCATTAATTGTCTCATTATATTCGCCTACCGCAACCGAATGATTCTCGAGATTCATGCGAGTTGTAAAGAATCTCTGGTCGAGACTGGTCGTCTATTCGAAGATGTATCGTGCGATTTATCTATGGACGATCGAAAATAGAAAAGATCGAAATTCTAGATAAACGTTTCTTCACTTTCCTCGAACGTTTTTTTACTTACTCGGAAGATGATTACGTCTTGAAAGATACCTAAACTCGTACATATCTCGTACTCGTACGTATCTCGTATCGCGCGTTGGATTATTCTTCATTTTTTTTTAGTTATCGGAAGACGATTATGTTTTGAAAGATGTTTTAAACTCATATACATCTCGTATCGCGCATTATTGGATTATTCTTCAGGTTTAGACTAATGTGTTTATTGCTTTCGCATCGAGAGAATAGGACGAGTTATTGTATCATGTGATTATCATATGACGGAATATAGATAATTAGTTGTGTTTAATCGTGTTTTGCTCGTATTGTTACGCGAATGAGTAACGAAAGAACATGAAATTGATAAGCGGCTCATCAAGTTTAATAGAAAGCATCATCGGTGAATGTGATATTTATAGAAATTTATTTAGTATAAATGTTTAATCCTGAAACACGAAAACCATCCGTCGATTCATTGTGCATACAATACACGTATTCACAAAATAATGCTTATTATTATCGTACTATTCCTTGATTTGATCATTTGCACGTTTAAATATTATTATGCGACAGATTAATAATTACAAAGAGAATTGTTTGAAATTTATAATAAATTTAATTCTTAATGCTTAATAATATATACAAAACATTGGATGAAGTATTGGACGTAATATTTAACATATAATGTATTAAACATTTATAGCAATAACAAACTGACATTTAGTACTCATTTTTTAAAGTGACAAAAAGAATCGATACTCTAAAGGACTCTAAAGGATATTTATCATCGTCGACTTTAATTAAATGATCGAACCGCAACCGGTTCGTCGTGTCGCGCGTTCGGGAGTCGTACAAGTAATTGGACTAAAGAATTCTTTTTTTTTAACTTTGCGAATTAATTGCGTTGTGATTAATCGTGAGTGTTTCTGTAAGCATTTTTCACGAGTGCAGTGTAAGAAGGAACTCTGACATCCTGAGAGAAGGAGGAGGAGGAGAAGGAGGAGGCCTAGGAGAGGCATCGGGCATCAGTGGAGCAACCTTGCGGTGAGTATTATTTGTTATTTGCACAAAAATCCATCTTTTTTTTGTTTTGTTTATTTAAATTGATTTTTTTATCTTGATGATTTTAAAATAATTAGAGTAAAAATTTTTTGAAATTTTATTATTGTTTATAAAGAATAATTTTACGAAAAATTTTATAGGTTCTTTCTTATATAAAATTCTATAATAATTTCATAACTATTGACATATTGAGAATGAGTAAAAAATTTAACGCGCTTATAATTAGTAGTTTTTAAAATATTGATTATTTAGAGCGCTGTTTTAATTTGGATGTTACATTTGTGTGTTGTTACAGAATCATCGTAGTCAACGTTGCAGATAACTCCACTGTTGCGCATCGGTCGGTGAGTAACAAAGAAACTTTTTTATCCATCTATATTGTTTGATAAATTGGCTATATAATTTATTGAATAAAGCAATACGACGTAAGATTTCAAATTAAATGTTTTCATCGTGAAACAATGGAATTTCCTGAATCATCTTTGATCTAATCAGTTCTTTTATATACATCACAAAAATATTTGACTTTGAAATAATAATATATATAATAATATATATTTTATAATATACGTATTATATATTGAAGATAATTTTAATTTAATATATTCTAGAGTAGGTTATATTAAAGATATAATTTTAATAATGCTTAAATGATATAATAAAGTCCAACATCATCGGTATGTTTAATTTTTTTAAAGATATACATGGCATGACAAAATTATATTACTAATGATATTCATTGTAAAGGAAATTCATTATTCTTTTCGGATCTCACATTGTACTGAGTTTCTCACCTGATACATTTTCGATGCGAGATATGTGTAACAACATTAATTATATGCAGGCGTTGTATATAAAATCGTATTCAAGAAATAATGTTGAGGACACATTATGAATTTGTTTGTCTTTCTGTAATTTTCGCATATTTATATAGTTTGGTATTTTGTCGCAATAATTGAATTTCTTCTCAAGCTTATAAAGTAAAAAAAGCAACGAGTAATATTTTGTACAATTGTACTTTTCGCGTTATTTTCCTGTCATAATATGTAAAAAAATTCACATGTTATAATCAAAAAATAATCGCGTGCGATTAACGCCGCAAGTGTCGTTTAAAGCGCCGCGCGATCATTGTCTTCTAGTGATTAGTGCGCACAATTATAATTAACCGCGTTTTCGCGACTTGTGTTGTGTAAATGACACGAAAGAACAAGAAACGAAGAGAAGAAGGCTTGGGAGAGACGTATCTGGCGACAATGAAATAACTATGGAGTAATCTATTATTTAAATATAATTAATTGTGTAATCTATATACATATATAAGAACACAATAATTTCTTGATTAAAAGATTGAAGCTACCCTATATAAAAATTGCAATACGTGCAATTACCATAACTTTACAACTCCATTAGAATATTAGTAAAGAATAATCTCTCATTAAAATATATAAAATAAAAAAAACTTTCGCGTGTTTTTAAAGATATTAAATGTGCACGAACATGTGTGTGAGGTTGGAAAGGATATTCCCAAGAGATCGTAATTTCCTTTGTTTTGAAACTAAACATTTTTTTACAACTAATTCGCACTCGCAGATTATCTGAAAATAAACTATCATGGATAGAAAGATTGCGACACTTTTTCTTTCAATGAATTTCGGAATGTATAAAAATCACGGGGACGCTCTCACGAGCCTTTTTAGGTGTTCTCAGTCAGGATTGAAATTCATTGAAGGAAAGTGTCGCAATCTTCCTATCCACATTCGTGTTGGTCGATTCAATTGGTGCACAATGAGATTAATAGAAAAAAAAAAAAAAAAAAAAAAAAAACAAGCTTGAGCACGCTTTGAACTTCACTGGTCAGAGATCACATCGACATGCGCCTTATAGGATCCGTTATTTCCGTCTCCGTTTGCTCGATCAAGATCCTCAATTCCCTTTCAACGGATCGCCGTAAGATCGATGTGACGGCGATGAACTTTCGTTAGCGATCGGTCACTCCGGCTCTTGTCGGTAATATCACGAAAGGGCGTCCTCTTTTCCGTGACTCGAGGAACGCTAGTAAGTAATACGCTTTTTTCCTTCTTTCAACGATGTTATCCAATCCCGCGCTGTCCTCCGAGAATCCTCTCGGGCATAATGGATGTCCTTCCATCCATCGGTGACATTTCGCCTCCGAGGATTTGAGATTGGCTAACAGGTCGTAATAAGTTTCACGCGGAGATCATTATTCTCTTATTAGACTCCGTCTGATTGTTCCTTAGGAAAGCGGACGCTTCGATCGCGGATGCATGTAATAATATCGCCTTATGTATATTATCTCGTCTTAGCTCTTACCGCGAGCTTGTAAGAAAAAGTAATTTCTATAAAAATCTATTTTTAATTTAGAATAATATAGATATAATTCTCGAGTTCACTCCGTGGGAATATCAATCTTAACGCGTCGAAGAAATGTATTTATCGCTTATAAATTTAATAGAATAATATGCGAATGTTTGTGATTTTCGTATTTATTAATAGGATATCTTTAGCGACCTAATTTTCTACTTCTAAGCTCCAAAAAAATTTATCCTAAAAATTAGAATTTAAATTCCAAATCTAACTTCTAAATTTCAAATCTAAAATCTAAATTCCGAAAAAAATTACAATAAAATTTGCTGAAAAGAGCATGTCCATATGCATTATTTTCTTATCTTCATTATGATCTTCGTCGGGGCTTATTGTTACCAAAGCTTTTACCGCCGCGCGGAAAGCTTTTGCTCCTGTAACTTTTAATTTTTTTGTTTATGCTCGCGTTTTCTGAAAACATGTGCGAATAGAACGTAGTGTGCGATGTGGTCTAAATGAAAAATTGAATATTCAACTGTAACGCTTTATCGATGCGCCATCAAAGTGTTTCCGTGACGATAGGTTTTCCGTGTATTTTCCGGAAAACCGTGTTTCTCACGTCGACAGGAATATTTAAAAGCCTTTTAAAGCTACCCGAGCATTCCCCGGTGGCTGTTTTGCCAATATGTACAACGTGTTCGATAAAATACGTTTTAACGCACGTAGCCGGGCTATTATACGATAGTTAATCTTTACTTAAGACCGTGTACCTGTTACCATCGTCATTGGATTTTGCGACACCACAGGTGAGAAATCATAGGTAATTTTCATTTGCAGTGTACATCGAAAGAAATGAATGTCTTTTTTTTTTTATGCATGCCATCATTCTCGCTTTCTACAGATTTAACCTGTAAAACGCGCCGCACAAATTCTCTTTTCATCTCTTATATTGATAAATGACCGTGCGATTCATTTGGATTTGTAGAGTTGAATTTTTTGATAGCTGAGGTTAAAATTTTTTCATAAATTTTTCCGTTGTGAAACAAAGAGATGCAAAAGATGCAAAGAACAAGTATATTCTACCGTAAGGAGAAATTACATATGATTTCTCGCTACTGACATCGTAGATTCAGTATGATTAGTCCGGAGCCTTCACTCCGGAGAATAATAGCTCGAGTTGAGATGATAATTTCACCTTTCGCTATAGTATGCTATTGGATCTGTGAAATTACAGTTTGCTGATTTGTTTCCCACATCTGACATCATTACGAAGTAGTATAAATTCCCGTACAACCGTGAAAATACTTTTTACGCGTCGTAAAGCGGGATGAAATACCGTTGCTGTATATAGTATTTAAGAAACTAATCAACAAGTTTCAGTCGCAACAGCCGCGAAAATCTCGTTGCTTCGTTGATTGCTTTCTTAAAGGATGCTCTCGAAATCTCTTTTAGAGTATCTAATCCTACCGAATTGCATTTCGTTTCTTTACGTTATTTTTTATAAATACATTGCTGGACGCTAATGCCTTGCGTATACATCAAATAATTCGTGTGATCTTTTCAAGATGAATGGGTTTAAAATATTACAGATAAAATTGTTGGTTTTACATACTATATGCTACATACATACATGGGATGTATCAACAAAATTCCAATTAGTTTTGTTTCTTTTTTTTTTTTCCGAGAAATTTTTAGCTTGTTTTTTTCCATTGCTTTGATGAAAATAAAGATAAAGCATTTCATATTAAAATTCTTTGCCTTTTAAATAAATATCGATTTTGAATTTTTCCGCAAATCTCGTTTCGTTATAAATATGAAAGAGAATGCGATCTCGTTGCAACCCTTTGATCATACTTGGCATTGATACTTCCTCCTGCGATTAATTAAGCTTCTGCGAATTAGCAAATTCGCTTATTGAAATATCAAATGGTCAGCTGGGCGTAACGAAAAGGCAAAGAAGCGGGAGGACAACGACCGAACAATTAGTTTGCATCATGACAGGGGAAGAAAGTAAGTCCTCAGGCTTGCTGACGCGACGTCAACAAACTGTCGGCTATAATTTATAGCGCGTGATGAATAATTCTCGATTCTATGGTCGCGAAGTTGAGACACGCCGCTAACTTTCCAAAATGGAATTGAATGTTCTGGTAAATTAATGCAATGTAAGATATTCATCGCAAATAATCAAGCAGTTTATAAATTTTTTTATAAAATTAAAAATGTATTTTAAATAATTTCTTTTCTCATTAATACCAATAATATCAATGAGATATAAATAATATTATATCTTTATATAGTGATAAAAGAAGAAATATTTTACATTAACTTTTTAGATTTATAATTATTAATAGCAAATTTTTATTAAATATGAATTAATTTCAGTAATATAAACGAGATTATCTTTTTAATTATCTAAGAGAATATTTAATAAAATTTGTAATATTGAATATTGTGATATTAAATTATACAATATTGCAATATTGTAATATTGAATTATATGTGTAATATATGATTTAAGATAATATTTAATTAAAATATAGGGAAATGAAATATAATATCATTATCGAATTTATTATGAAGCTTTTATCAATTAATCTGAAAGAAATTTTAATTTAATTGGACATTTTTTAGTTTAGTTATCAATTATGTTACTTTGAGGTATTAGAGAATTTCTTTCGTTGCCATAAGAATACCTCATATTAAAACAGCAACGTTGAGAAAGTAAAAGCTTGGATATAATGAAAGAAATAAAAGACAAGGAAATCAAACATAGAAAATTAGGAGTAGAAAATTAAATTTCGGTATATATGGGAAACCATGTTTCAATACGCAATCAAGGAGTCATCAAATTGTTCTTTTATTAGTCGAAAGTAATTTCCTGTTCTTCATTTTTTTTTTTTTTTTATATTTAATTCCTTATTCCCATTTATTGTGTCTGAGTCCTAACCAGTAGATTGTGTCAAAAAGATAACGCACCCGTTAATTCAGCTTCGCATTCGAAACTTTCATGCTTTTCCTGGTTCCCTTGAGGTACGCGAATGCACGTTTAAAAATATCCTTTCTCATACTTCAACGCCTCTTAAGTACCTTGCTTGGCTTCGTTGCGTTACATCGCAGTGTAACCACGTTCGCGCATACGTTATTCAAGAAAAGTGTTCGCCATGAGCCGCGCTGGTACCTCGACTGTAATTTGACTTTTTCGCAAGGGATGTATTTTCCTCTTTTTTTTTTTTTTTTTTTTTTCAACAACACGTGCCGCTATTATTACTGGCACGAAGAAGTGAATCGGGAGACAATGGTGCGCAGCAGCAGCGTCGTTTCGTTTGCATATACAATATATTACAGGCAAACAGGACAATATAGGATTACGGCAAACACTGGCTTTCATGTTCTCGTCACTGTCGCGTTCGCAGATTGTAATCGCATCATCGTTAAACGGCACGTATTAAAAAAGGGAAAAATATATCTTTGATACTACTATTGAGGATTGCAGGATTGAACATGCAAATCCGATAAGTAATATCAAATAAAGTTTTATATTAATTAATTAACATATTTCTTTTTTCTAATTTCAAAAAAAAAATTAACACAAAGCGTAAAATTGGAAACTTTTTGCAAAAAGGAAGGGCATCCGTAATTATTTGTTAAATCTTCCGTTTTGCAAAAAATATCTTTGTCTCCACATTGTAGTAGATTACGGAACTTTATTTCTTATAAATTACAATCTTATATTATAATCTCGTACAAAATCTCGACAACGTTTTGCTTGGCGCTCGGAAGATATAGCATTCTAGCATTTCTTTTCCGCCGATTCGCGTCGGCGTCGAGCACCCCCTCTCGGATTAATCATCCGTGCGGGGACGGATTTATAGATGCTCGCAGGCAGACGATCGTGCTCGCGCGAATCGAAAGGCGAATCGCGAGTGTTGCGCCTTCGCTCGCCTTGGCTCGGCTAATATCACAGATGAAAGTGAGTTTACTGGCGCGACGCGTTCGTCGGTAAAAGGATGAGCCCGCGAGTTAGCCTCTCTCTTCGCCGCGATAGGAGAGACTTCCTCTCCGCCTCGCGCATAGCCGAAGAGAAGACGAATAGAGAGGCGTGGGAGATCGTGTCATTCACCAGGTAGTGCTTACTACGGTGCTATCGGTACGTCGCATCACGAAGAAACGATCGAAAGTTGCGCTCCGCGGCCGCGGCTGCGGTTACTTTTACGGTTCTGGCTTTACGTTATGGCACACGTCGTGACCCTCACGGCGATTCGTAAAACGTTCCGCGGAACCGTCCGGTAACCGTGATGATACATCGCATCGCCTCGAGGCGCTCCGCCGCGCTTCCGCTATTATCCTCCAGTGTATCTGTGAAGACGATCTTTTCCCGGCGAGAAAAGATCCGATTTAGATCCGCCTTTCTTTTCTTTTCGAAATTCTTGATATTTAGCCCGATGAAATTGAACGATGACTTAAAATCCGGCTCCGTTACGGCGAGGTAGAGAAAAGAAAGAGAAACGATATGGTAAATGGGAAAGCACAGCTTGTCTATTTTAATTTTAATTAACCGATCTTTTTTAATTCAATTTGCGATATCTTTTCGTTGAGATCTGTCCACGCCTTTGACATTGAAACAAGTAGGCTTTTTATCTATCGGCCTACATTACTTGCCGAGAGTCGAGAGAAAGTATCCGGTGCGCTCGAGATTGTATATATAAATTGTTTCGTAAGATTTGCATCAGTCTTTAGAAACGTCGTATCTAATGAATTTGGAGATGATGAAATTTCACGCGACTTTTCCATGCTCTTTCATGAGGATTTTACTTTATTTTATAATACATCATAATGTCAGCCACTGATAGGAGAAAACGAAAAAAATTTCCTAGCGATTAATAAAGTTAAATATATCCGTGAATAATAAGAAAAAAAAAAGGAGAAAGCAAAGACCAAATTGACAAGTCTAGCCTTTCAATCACAAAGAGAAGGATGAAGATTAAAAAGAATAAAGATTTCGTTTTTCTTCTTCCGTTCATCTCAAGTATATTTCTCTTTCCCAATCTTATGCTTATTTGATAGTCAAATCGGTCGCTATGCTATTATTTCGCATTTCGCATTTCTCATTTTTAAATTTTACGCGCACGAAAAAACACTAAACTCTCCAAAGTTTAATGATACTCAATTTACTTACTCCTATGTGATTTAGAATTTTTACTTACGAATCGCGTAATCGCCATTTCTATTACTGTAGCCAATAATGCGATTTGGAAAGGAGCAAATTAAGTTTGAACCTTCTTGTATACGTAATAATGACGATACGTAATAAAACGACACAATCCTGGTGAAGACTTAGATAAGAATCAGAGAGTCGTGACATCGAAAGTTCATAGCAATAGAACGCGCGTCCTGAATGGAACGTTATAGGTAGCCGCAGAAAGGCGGTAGAGGTATCGTAACGATAGCTGTACTAAGAACAACTATTACAACAGTATTTTAATTTTAACGAAAAAACAGACATATATCTCGCGCTTAAATATTTGGCGTTATTTTCATTGCGTTAAATTTGCAGAAGCCAGACAGTAGTTTTAGAAACGAAACGAGTACATGAGTTTTAAATGAAAACAATTCAAAATATGAAACAATGGAATCTTAGCGAATGCAACCAACAAATGTGTGGTCTTAGCGTTATTGCTTTTGTAAATTAATGTTTCTTTATAATTGAAATTGTAGTAAAACGTAGAAAGTTTGCTAACCAATTTAAATTTAAAATGTCATTCTTACGAGAATATCGATAGCTTCTTTAATCATGGGACATTAAAATTACTTAAAAAATTCAAGTATAATTAATTTCTTTAATGAACTAAAATTAATTTATAATGCATTATTTGAAAATATCACGACGACGCTAATTATACTTGATATAGGTATAATTAATAGTTCTGCATGACATTTCCTTAATTATTCATTTCTATTACAATTTTAATTTTGCAATTAGATAATTATATAGTTAATGAGTTATTCGTTAATATTATATAATTATCTTATATATAAGTAACATAGATTAAGTGATTAAGTGTGAAAATTTGAAAGTGATCTTTTTCAAACATACTCAAGTTTAAATAATAAAACGACAACCGTCTTTTGGACAAGACATATATAGCTTTCTCTGTTTAATTCCAAAGATTATCTAATTTTTTTCGTCACGATCACGCAATTGTTAATTGTCACGAGTCACCTCGTTTATATTTATTTACATGACTGTTTAACCGGACTGTTAAAGAAGGAAAATCTAAAAAAAAGGAAACGTA
Organism: Pogonomyrmex barbatus; assembly: GCF_055798465.1. Lineage (NCBI taxonomy): Eukaryota > Metazoa > Arthropoda > Insecta > Hymenoptera > Formicidae > Pogonomyrmex > Pogonomyrmex barbatus. The sequence goes on from NW_028297193.1 coordinate 1,047,530, forward strand.
TGATATAACAACGAGATTATTTCGCAAAAAAGAGGTTTTTTTTTTGAGAGAGGAATCTTGTCATTTTAACGAGACATATAAATTATCGGACTTTCGGGGATATATCGAAAATTTCTCAGACAATCATAATTACTCCCTTAGCATCGGGAAACTTTGGGGCTATGGAGACTGGTGGTTCCCGGAGGATACGACGTTCCGTTCGTGACGATAGCTTGTGTTCACGCGTTAGCCCGCGTGCGTACCGAATATCGGATATGCGGTCGGTTAAAGCCCTCCCCGCGTGGGAGACGGCGGATCGGACGGTAGATCGTCCTGGAATCGCAACCATCCATCGTTTGATCAACCCGGCCCTGAATATCGGCGCCGCGCCGTGCCGGTGGGTCGGTGGGGATGGAGATCCTGGCGGCATGAGGTCCGTGCGCCCCACGGACGACTCGTCAGTATCGTGCCGCGACTCCCTCGCGACGACAGAGAGCTCGCTCCAAGTTCCTCCAAGATCTCGGCTGTTCGCTGTTGACTCTTCCCTTTCTTCCCTGTCCTCCTCTTTCTCCTCTTTCTCTTCTTTTCTCCTGCCGTTTTCCTCTTTTGCCGATTGCCAACGCGAACGAGATCGTCATTCGCGGCGTTCGCGCGCGTGCGAACGCTTCCCTCCTCCCCTCGCACCGGCACACCGTTCCATCGGAGCCGACCGCGTGTGTTTCTAAGACTTTGGAGATTTAGGGGCTCAGCGGCACCCTGGAAGGATCCAGGGTAGCGTTCCCGCCACCGTGACCACTCAATCGGCGATCGGACGCACGCGGGGGGGGCTTAATATCAGGTACGAGATCGTCGTGTGTGTGTGTGTGTGTGTGTCACAATTTTTTGACGCAATTGAATCATATATGTTTGAGTAGATGTACGCATTACTAACAACGTTGCTATCACGGAAGAAATATAAAAGTCTAAAAATTGCTGCCAGATGCACGCAAAAAAGTCTGAATATATATAATTTTATTGGACCATTAAAAATATTTATGCGGCACGTTCAAATTGGTTGCGATATGATGTATAATTTATATTTAAATATGTTGCACAATTAATTTAATGGTTTAACAGAGTTATTCTGCATCATATTAAAATTTTAAATAGTACAGGAAAATGTTTCTTCCGTGTAAAACAGTATATTTTTATATTAAAAAACTTTGGTAGATACATGCTTGTGTTATTTGCGGTTTATTCTATTCTTCTTTTATGTAAACTTGACTGTAAATTTTTCTTCTTCAAACCTTTCTTAAAAATTTATATCTTTAAAAGAGAAATCAATTAGGAGAAAAATAATTTGACGAGTAAAATAATTAATAATATATTCTTTTGTTTTGAATGATGTAATTCTGTTTAATAGCAGAATAATCAATATGTAATTATACATATTTACATGAAACGAAAAAACAAGAATGTCCGGATGGGACTCTGATAAAATTTCATTCTGTTTAATGGATTCGACATGCACAGAGCAATTTGCGTTCTAGCAGAGCTGGAAATTTGGCCTGATATCGGATAGTTCTGTAGATATGTAGAATGCCTGGTAATTTCGCTTAAAGTTGAAGATTATTATTCGGTTTATGTATCCTGGATTGTGAAGTCATTAGCGCGAAATACTCTATATTGTACGTGTGTTTGAATTGATCGCTTCTAGTTTAAATATTAGATCGACCTGCCAGTTTGCTCGTCATCGTCGTTATTCAGCATAAAAATTTTTCTCTTTAAAAATAACATACCGCATATAGAATTCAGAATATAGAGGATTCTAACCCGAAACAGCTGATTACAGAGTACACGTTTGTAAATACCGCACTCGCGTAAAAGTACAGCAGTAAATCCAACCGAAATTTAAAAACGCATTTGGAGTATAAATTTTCTGACGTACATATCTAACTGAAGGGTCATCGTCGAGCTGCGCATTTTCGTAGCCGGAGATGTAACGCGAGCTGACGCCGATCGATGGAGCATTACTTTATAAGAACGCGATGTTTAACGAGTAATCCTCTTAACTTTTAACTCGAGCAAATCGCATTTTTGACATTTTACCGTCAGATCTTTCCTCAACGAAATCTGCGAAAGGTATACATTGCAGTTTGTTCAGTTACATACGGCTTGTTTTATCATTAATTAAGCGCGATGAGATGAAAATTTGGCACTATATTATTTTTATACGATAAAAAAATAATCGGCTGTTTACAAATAAAATGATGAATTATTTACAAATAAAATGATGGATTGCTCACGTAAAGTTGTAAAAATATGCAAATGAGAATTTAAAATCTGCATCATGTACAGCTACGGTTCTGACAATTATTACGTCATATGAATCAGAATTTTAATGAAAATTATGTATAGCTTCTAGTACTTTCCAACATTTTACCGTTTAATTCCGTTACATTTTTTTACCCGACGCTTTTGCCGTTCTCGAGGGTTATAAACGCATCAGAGAGGTTGCTATTGAATCGAACAAACTTTGGCGCGTTTCCACGCGCACAACCATTTTTATTATTCTTGTCGACACCAGGAAAGGAGTAGTTTTTCAAGCGTAGATTTAAATAGCGGCCACTGAGGTGCTCTGACATCATAAAGAGCATTTGTCATGCAATAACTTCCAGTTTATTTTCGGCGGATTATTTCCTGCCGATAACGTCTGCAATATTGTTAACCGTGATAAAGAGGAAAGGGAATTATTTAAATTTCACATTTCCACGGGTTTTAATTTGGCAGAGCTGTTGACGTAAGCTCAAAAAAAAATATATATTTCGGAAATCGGAAAAGAAATTATTAAAAAGCAGCACAGAATATTTAGAACCTTGTCAAATTTCAATATGCATTAAGGGATTGGTTTAGAAACAGCTACAATATGTCAGACATTCGTATTATTTGTAATGTTAACATCTGTCATTGCACAATAGATAGGAGCATCAGAGACATCCGATCTTCTTGTTTATTGTGTGAAAGTGGATATGGAATATTTGAGGTGCATCACAAACTAAGATTGAACCTCCTGGTTGAGGCATTCTCGATGCGAAATGTCATAATATCAATGATATTTGGTTTCCGGGAGTATCATTATCCGCTTTGCGTCTGTCGTTGACAGTCGACTTGGCGGAATTATTTACTGAAAGATAGCTGCGCGTATAAAGGAAATTTCGCTGCTCCATTATCGCGCGAGCAGACTGACAGATCCTTCCGAGAGTCTTTAGTTTTCGCTCCACCGCCAAACTTCGTGCTTAAATCGGCTCCAATGTTCTATTAGATATAATGCTAACTCTCGTGCTCGTCATTTATTAATTTTCTCTTGAGACAAATATTTGATTTATCTAGCGTAAATTTTGCGTTAAATTTATGCTTTGCATAATTCTTTTTGTTAATCGTTAATAAAACAGTTTAATTATATTTGATAATTAATAAAACATAAGTACAATTTAATTGCTATGTAATTATCGTAAATTTTACTAATTATTTTGCCGTGTTTTAATGAGAAAGATTAATTTTCTATATTTTATAACAGGCAGAAATAACTTGAAAGATAGTTGTACGATGTCAGGCAAATTTCATTCCCTTAGGAGGCTCTTACATGCGGACGGGCAGATCCAATTTGCGCTATCATGCCGACAGATCATTCTGAAAGTCCTTAACTTTAGCCTCTCACCAAGAGAGGAAACGAGCTGTACATTCAGTAATCCTGCCATCACAAATGTACTTATCTGAAATGTCTTTATTTCTATGTTATGCGACACAATACACCATGTATTGTCGACATGACAAAAATATTGCGGCATCTTGCATTAATTATTTAAGAATTATCAACTGTAAGAACTACCTGTATAATAAGCAAATGATGAAGTGGTTAATGGCATAACGTACGTGACAATTATTACTGTACACAAAGTTATTAGATAAATACAGCAAAACTTTATTATGTTTGTACATTAAGTTAACACACGTGTAGGTCTAATTAGACTCGAGTCTTTGGTCATGAGAACGAGCTCCTTGCTCGACTCGATGTCGAACACGGCGATAGTAAAGCGGGACGCTCCTAGGTCGAACTCGTCGAGGTCGCCATAATTAATTAATCTTGTCTCTCTAGCTAATTAATCCGTGCTTGCCAGTTAGGTGAATGGGGGGTAGAATGCGATGTCGGACAAAGCGGCGGATCGTTAAGCAATACGTCATAACGAAATGTGTGTATGACCCATTTTTACACGCGAACTTCCAGGCACGCGAAGTGGCCTGTGGAAATCTCGTCCCGCCGTGCTCCGTTCTTCTCTCTTCTCGCTCTCTGGTCGTTTTATCACAAAAACGTCTGACAAAAACGTGGCGCAAAAGAGTCTCACGCTGTGTGGCCAACATCGGTGTAATTATACGCGGGTGTAACCCCCCTCCTCCCCTCCCCCCCCCCCTCATCGTGGGCGCGTGAGTTCCTCTCGCGAGAGAGCGAGAACAGCGCGACGAAACATTCTTTGCTTGTTAATAAAGCAATAAAATTTCTTCATCTCGTTAATTTTTACGCGCGGCGTTCGGTCGTTTGCATTTCCGCACGGGTAAAAGGGAAACCATTGAAGCTATCTCGCTTCGTTCGCGCGATCCGCTTCAAGTTTTCGTTTGATGGAGAAATTTTACTCCTTAAACACTCGAATCCTCTGTGCACAAGGTTGAATTATTTCGAATTTATTATGTTCTAAGCGAACTTTGGTGAAAGTTTAATTGCTAGACTCTATCAAAATAAACATAAAAGTTTTGCGTTAGACGGAAAGTCTATCTGCAATTTGGCTCTTCTTTATTAAGAATACTAAAAATGTCACGGTAACGACACAGGATGTGCCGTGTGCATTCAGATCTTTATCTCATAATAATTTTTCTCATTTTGTTACATAACTTGTAAAATATTTCATTTTCGTAATTTATGCAGTTTTACTTACCGCTCTGTTAGATCTCGCACTTGATTAACATCACTTGAGAAACCTATTATTTACAGAGTTATGAAGTTAGCAGGATTAAGAACAAGAATATTATTATTATTCTGATACAAAACTGTAGACGAATGGATTTCTATATTATATTTCGTATTAAATTAAAAGCATAATTTGCAGCACATACACATACACATAGAAATATTATTCTCCGAATATACTAGATATCGTTTATCTGTTAACCATTGTTATCTTCGTTCTTTATGATTGTCATTCGGTACAAGTCAAGTTTCCAGTTATTATCCTCGATTGATCCTGGTGGAAACCTCATTCGCTGCCAGCACGGCGCCAGATTAGATCCGAATTACGGTGATTAATCCTGGATTCAATTGTAAATAATTCCGAAACGTGTGTGATATCTACAAAAGTCACAAGTATTAAGAAGGAGTTATAAAGTAACGCGATTCGATGTTCGATCGGTCGTTTAATCAGAAACGTTTAAACGAAGCGAAGCGATTATTCGAAGAATTATAGTTAATGCGATCAATGAGTAAAAATAAGTCTGTCGGATATTCGTAACGCCAATGACAAAATCCCGCGCGTTTATATATCGAATAATATAAATGATACGAGGTACATATATGGGGCGAATTGTTAATTTATTATTTTATTGGATTTTATTTTAATGTGAAATTGTATATATGGCGATTCGAAATGCGTGTTACCAAAATGACAAATGCAAATTCGACGACAAACGCAATCTGCATATTATAGTAATGTTTTTTCAACGAAATATCGCATGACAACAGGAATTATTTAAACAGGAATTATTTTACAATTTAATCTTTTCTCTTTGCGCCGCGTGCGCCGATTTTTATTGCCGTGAACGTCCTTTCAATTTCAGAGATAACGCTATCAGCGTTACGTCTCCCTATCGCGACATTACGATCGCGATATGACGCAATGATAATCACAAACACGCGCGTTTGATGTAATTTAATATGTAATAGATGGATACTAATTCGAGCCACGAGAATAATGACGAGCTCCCAGGTCATACCGAGGTTCAATGCATTTCGGAGGGCGTGCTTTTGCGCAACGCGCATAATTCGCCTCACCGAGTGACGTTAATCGCGCGCAATGTAAATGCTCTTGTTCAGCATTACGCGCCGCATTAAGCCCGTTTTGCGACAGGATGTAACGGAGTAACATGTACATAGAGAGAGATTTATTTAATAACTTTTTTTTTCCTAAACTGATGACTTATGGCGTTTGGAATTATACAGAATGTCTAATTGGCTATCAAGAAAAGCGTGACTTTCTTGCCTCTTTCGAATTTCCACGTTGCCACGCGACAATGAGATGCGCCGTCAGTAAGTGCTAACGCATCTCATTCATCACTTAATTAGTTAGTTAATTTAGTTAAATCGAAACAAGTCATTGTTCTCGAACAAATATTCGTGGTGTATCGATCGCTTCTTTTTTTTTTTTCTTTTTTCTTTTTTCGGGATGTTCGCTACATGTTGGCGTTGCGGTGAATTTGCACCTTGGTGACGGTACACACATACACACACACACACACACACACACACACACACACACACACACACCACACACACACCACACACACACACACACACACACACACACACACACACACACACACACACACACACACACACACACCACACACACACACACACACCACACCACACACACACACACCACACACACACACACACACACACACACACACACACACACACACACACGGTTGTATTTGTATTTAAACCGATTCGCGGAAACGACTCCGAGCTGGGACCGACGGCCGAGCTGCATCAAAGTTTCGATATTGCCGTAATTCCCAATTTGCCGAAGGTACCGCGCGCGGAACGTGGCCGTCAGCTAATGCGATAAACGTTCCGCCGGACGCCTGGTTTCTGGCTATACTACTAGCAGCGTCCGGCCGATGGTTTCCACATCAAAGCGGTCTCTACTGCCACTCCCGCGGACAAGTCGCGCGACCAAGGCGAATCCTGTTATCGATAAAATGTAATCGCTTTGACATGGGCATCGAATATAATGCCACGAGATTCTTTTCTCTTTCTCTTGAAACGATCGCGTGTAATCAAGAGGACACGTAGCGTTTGAAAAACAATGTTTAAATAAATTTAATTCAATAAATTTATATAAATTTGATATTAAAAAAAAAAACATTATTTGTTATTTTCTAATAATGATAATTTGGACATTTAAGTTCTCTCGAAATAGATTCGCCAATTATTTGTTCTGTTTTTAACAGCGTTAGAGTTCCTTTTAATTTCGTTGAGAGTAGATTGATGAAACATTGTGATGAAACATTCAAAATTAAAATATTTCTAAAACAAAATTTGCGTAACGTAAAGCTGCGGTTTTCGAGTTTGCGAAACATTCTAAATTTGTAATTATATAGTTCTCTAATTAGTTGCATATTTAAAGATTAATCAAATAATATAAACAACAATTATAAGAAATTTTTATCAAAATTTTATCAAAGGTTAGTAGGGCTTTTAAGTTAAAAGAAAGAAACATGAAAACAAATAATTAGATAGAAAGGGTTGATGAGGTCTTTAATTTACAATATGCACTGATCCGCGATCGAGTCCTATCAGCTCTTCTATCTAATTAAAATTTTATAAATGCACATACACGTACGCGTGTAAAAGTTACGTAAAGTAAGTAACGATTCATAAATCTAACTTGTATTAAGTACTTTTACGAAAGCGATTGCTTCTTTAAGGACCTTTCCTACATTACGAAGATTAACGTCTCCCTATTAGGCAGGACGTGAATGAACTGCAGCACTAAATTTATGCTTCAGCTGGTACACTATGTATCTTTGTCTAAAAGTACATTTGCAGTATTGCAGATATGGGTGGAATTGCGCATATTGTAATGAGTAATTACTGTGAATCCTTTCAGGACAAAATTATAAGTGTAAGTCGGGAGGGTGGGGGGAATTCTATAATAAAGATAAATATATTTTATATATACGTATTATTTCTAAAGTTTGAAAAATATATGTGGTTTAGGTATAACATGCCTCGAGATAGCAATTAAAAGAGAAAAATGTTATCGCAGATTCGATTCCGATTTCAATCAACATACTTGATATTTCAGGCAACTCAAAGGTTTCCGCGACTACTCAACTTGTGAAACTGTGCGTTGCTATTTGAAATGATGTGATAGTTGATGGAAAATGATTATCCAGCAATGCAATTTAATAGGATGTTTGCTATTAGATTCACAAGAATTTCTCTCACGTGTTGTTTTAAATTTTAATATACATATAGTGTCTATAATGTGAAAAATTTTAGTAAAACAAAGTAATGCAATATTATATATTTTAATCATATAAAAAAATATATTTGTTGAATGTTAAAATCTTTTAAAACATTAAAAATATTGTTTTATTACCGCTTATATAAATAAACTAAAAAAAAAAGATATTTTTAAATTTAATTATTGTTATACTACATTTTACCTCTGATTATTAAATTACTACGTATAATTATTAAAATTAAAAAACCGTTGCGCATAAAAACTTTTATAAACTGGAACAAATATAGCGTTAGAACACGTTGCACATTTCCTGCAGCTCTTTAAAGTAAAAATCTAAAATAAAAATCTTTTGTTTCTTAAAAGATATTGAGAAAGGGCATTATTGGAACTGTAAAATAAGAGATCGCCGTTATCACTTTTTCGAGCTCTTTGAATCTCGCGTATTCGCGAGGCCGGCACAACGAGCGAAGTCGGAATCGATCAGTACAGCTGTGTACCGATGAGGGCACATCGGTGAATGTTCAAAGTTATTGATCTAATAGTAGCAGAGAGCGTGCTATAGATCCCATGCATGCTCCGCTGCGATTCCATGTCGCGCGTGCGACCATATCGATATTATGCCCCGCGGCATGTTGCACGATACTTACCCTGTACTTTGCTGACAAATAAACTTTGCGTGCCATTTTTTTACCTCGAATTCGAAAAGTTCGACGATAAACGTCGTCGCGAAAACGCACCGCGATTTCGAGTCGCGAAAATTTCGAGGTTCGCCAGGTTCGCTATGAGCAAATAGAATTCGTACCCCGTGGATTTGTAAAGGGAGGGTGCACGAGATAATATATATTTCCTGCACGTGATTTATTCATTAAATCGGAAATTTGTTTGAAAGTAAATCTCTCTGTAATGAATTAATCTCACAAACAATTCTGTAAATTTCTGTTAACGTAAATTAAATCGATTACAATAGCATTGACATGTCGTCTGTCGTTTATGTTTATATTTTCGTAAAACTCATTAATTTCGAACTCGGCTTATTATCGACCTCGCCTTTTAATTAATTTTAATTTATAGAAGGCTCATAACTGAACTTTAATTCAATTTTAAAGAGTAACTTTATGGTGAAATTTTGGATCGAAATTTTGGTTTCGCGAAGAGGAAAGGAAGAGAAGCGCTTTCTATATGAGAAGCGTATTATTAAAATATATAATATAGCTGTGCTTTAAAGTGCACTTTCGGTCTCAGATTGACATGTGTCAATTAGGAAAAGGTAGACTGATATTTCACTCGACAGAATAGTAATAGAATTTCTGTGTAACATTTGAAGATGTTCATTTGTTTGTCGATTTTTCGACACATATATTTCTTCTCTCGTGCTTGCGCTTCTGCGTCCTCTCTCCTCTGAAATAATTATCGAATTAGCATTACAAAGAAGGAACGAGGTACGTATGTATTCTAAGTCAAGATGCTTAGGTTTGCTACGTTATCTGGCTGCCTTTGTTCCGACATCGGACTTCCCTCCTGAGCGACTATCAGAAACGTGAAACTCGTTCTCGTTGTGCCCAGAGAGTCCTCCAGGCCGCTGTCACGTTAATTAAACACACGATGCAGTATGACTCGCGTAAGACTCAGTATCGCTCGACCCGAACGCTAAAATATCTCAAAATGTCCTAGAAATGTGCGCGAACAAAAGAGACACAATTTCAAACTTGGAAACAAATATCACGATGTCAGGGATCGATTGATTGACTGTGCAGTAATTGAGAAAATCTCGAGGAATTACAGGGGATTTTTAGATCCGTTTTACTATGGAAATCCGAGACTTTAAGAAAAACAAGCTACCCGAAACTAAATTTTAAGCTTCATTAACAATGAAAGGGTCGAGTGCAAAGAGTTAGGAGGATAACTAATGGGACGAATAAATTAAAAAAAGACTCGAATTAGATTTTTGTCGCGGATATTAGAAATGCAAATTAGTTGCGGAAATATTTCCTCCTTGTTATACGGGATGTCACTGATCAACGGCGATGTTCTTTTCTATACACGTCAACAGCCCTCTAACAAATTCAAAATCGATTTTCCAAAGGAATATTTCCCTTTTCTCTCCGGGCGTGATGTTTAATATACAAAGTTATACGAAGAATATAATGAAATAAGGAAATTGAAAATTAAATAATTAGCATAATGAACTTTGGGCAATTGTAATCAGAAAAGTTTTTCGGAGAAATTTCTTTTCAAGGTAGAAAGCTTTTTCCCCCCGAATTGCACTTGCGCAGTTTTATAACGCTTAATTTATTGTTAAACTTTAGAGGAGGTATGCAAAAAAGCTCCCTGGAATTATACACCGTGCTAAATAGCTGGCCGTGCTAAAAGGAAATCGTTGTTGGTTCGATCTCGAGATTTCCCTGAGCTCTCCATCGTGCTATCATTATGTGTAACGGTTTTTGCGCTTAAATATCCATGAAGTAGAAGAAAATGTTGGTTTTATTATAAAACTATAATATTAAAGGAAAATATCGCAGTGATGTAATAGTTCAATACTATATTATATTAAATCGCCATAGCCCGGTGGGTTTACTCGAAGTAACAATAGCTTTATTAGGCAAAATTGTCAAATTATTCAGCGGTTCGTCTAAAATTCATTTAAAATTTTGATATGTCTGTCTACAATTATTAACAATTGTGTGCACTTAGTAGAATATTACTCGATGCATTTATTATTGCAAGAAACACAGGAAATTATTATCGTTATTGAAATGAACAAAAAAAGTAATTATATCACTAGAATTTTAATAAAATCATTTAATTATGTATCTTCAAAAATTTTAAAAAGAATGGCATTAAAATTGCACATTGTTATTGTCACGTCAAATAGTATACAGGCACTTGCGAAAGCTACCTTAGGGTCAATAGGAAGCACGTCAAAAAAGTTAACATGAAGGGAATGGCACTGTATGGTGCCTCTGAAAGAATCGAATCCCTCGCTATAGAAGCGGGAGATACTACAAAATTATATGTGTGTGTGCGAACAGAATAAAATCCTCGGGCGATGCGCTGAATCTCGCGTGGCAGATGATTAGAGCGCACCGGGGTTTTTCGCGAGGCGAACGCGTGGGAAAGAAAGTCTTTTATTTCGCCGAGAAAGCGGGAAGGCCGTATCATTATACGCGATTATGGCACGTATCTGCCGTATGTTGACGTTACCGTTCCTCCTTGTTTGAGCCGGATCAGCCGAGCATACGCGCTTCGTTACAGCGCGACGAGAGTGTGCAACGCCAGGCGCGCTAACCCGAGGCTGTAACTAAGAGGATTATTATACAATCCGTGCGTTTTCCCCGAGTAAGATTCGAGTCGGCCATTTAACAGGGCGATTTAATCGGACGTCGGCCGGATTTAATCAGATCGATTCGACCGTTCGGGCGTCGCCGCCGAACAAATATAATTTTTTCGGCCGCTGGTTCGACTAATTAGTCATTAATTCCGCGTTATTTCGCGTGGAAAGCGACCGACGTTGCGACAAAACGTGCGGTGACAAATTGGGTCACGGGACTAAACTTTGGCCCTCGTATCCTCGCCGCATGCTAAATGCGGCTGTCTGCCATCTCATGCTATCATTAAGCGTTTGCCTCTCGGTAGGCTAGACAAATAACACTTGAAATCAGGGAGTTGCATGTAACGCTAAATGCAACAGCAGCGGAAAGGTGTAACGTGGAATCGAATCTTTGGTTTTCACTGCTCCCGGAATATAAAATTTAGTAGTAAATGTGATAATTTTATTTCACTTCAGTTTAGGTGGCGTAAATAAATTTTTGCAGATAAAATTCGAAAGCGGACAATTACATTTAAAGTTAAATGAAGTGGAAAATAGAATTGAGAATAGATTCATTGTAATTATAGTATTGTATTCTTTAAAGTTATTTTGATGTTTCGCTAATTTTTTATTAATCTATTATTTAACATGAAAATATATAGGAAACTTTAAAAAAACGTAAAATTTATAACTTTTAGATTTTAGATTTTATTTCAAAATGTTGAAATACGAGAAGGAAATGTTGAAGCAAGAATGAAATATTTTGCTATTTAATTATGAATTAAAAATGTGCGACTGTCGCGTTGCAAAATTTGGATTTAACTCTAATAGTTGTTTCCGTTCTGGCTCTTTGACGTATTAAATTATTATCTATCTTATGTGGTTATTTTTATTAATTGTTAAATTTTGCGATGTTTAAAATCATAATTATAATTATAAAATTATTTAAAAATGTTATTTTGTTGCCAAGACGAAACGATTACCTTTCCTTCCTTTGAGGAAGGAGAGAACTTTAGAGATCTCATCGACTACGGAATAATAGTCCCCACTTCTAACATTATCTGTTTTTCTGATCCACCGATGCGAATTTTTCTTCGAAGGCAAAGCTTTCATAATTCTTGGTAAGACTTGGTATTTCGAAAAATTTTGTGGTGCGGCCTTCCACCTTCTTTACTGCGATTGCGTCATTTCCCTTAATTCAAAACATGAGATTACACGAGTCCTCCGCAGCTTGCGACACAGTGACTCAATATGAGAAAATGTAATACCCTGAGAGCGAAAATTGGCAGTTCGAAAAGCAACGATCTTAGACTCAGACGTGAGTGGTGCTCGTCAAAATCACAATGGCGACACGCGCGTTCGAAAAATTTGCGAAACATAGTACGGTAAGACGCTTATATTTACATATGTGTGTGTAATAATGCTAACATTTTTTTATTGACTCGTTAGAAAAATATTGAGTAAAGAGTAGGGCACGTTTAGTTTATCACCATTTGAATGATGATAAATTTAGATTGCGTAGAAACGTTCAATATCGGGCGGATAAACGGTACTCACGAAACCGAGTTGCTAGTGGCTTTGAATATTTTATTTTTACATTTGCAGTCAGTAAAGTGACCCACGAAAAACGAACGCAGAACTGGAAGAGACGGAAAACGAGAGGGATTTTCTCATAACTGTGATATTTTTTCACGCGAAAAAAATTGCAATTTGATGCTAACGTATTTTATAATTTTGAAGTTGATTACGGAAACGAGTCTCTGATTGAATTGCAATATTGAAATTTATATTAACAGAAAATTATGCATCGCGTATACAATGTTTACAAAATGAACATGGACATTTATAACGCGCCGCAGTTTTGTATATATTTTTTTCAATATGAGTAACACGACACATTGTTTTTAAACGTAATTGTAATTCTCCATTTCGAAAATTATCGAAACAAAATTTCAGCCGCATAAAACGACTTTTCTTGATTTCAATCACGCATCCCTCGGATTGTAAAATAATTGAATATTTTGATATGTTCGTAAATCCGATTGCCCATAATTATCGCGCTCGGCTGTTATCCGAATCAACATAACTATTCTATCCTCCTATTGAGGAGGAGGCGAGGCGAGGCGAGGCGGGAGACGAGGTGAGGGCCGACGGAGCAGGGAGAGCTCTGGCATTTGCATAATATGGGAATCGCTCCTGAGGCCAAGCCATTGTTCCGAGCGTGTGTCTATGCGCGTGGTGTAGTATGTGAGAAGATTCGACGAGCGGAAGAACATCCGAATACGTAACCCGGCGATAATAATTACGTTCCTGTTCCACGTAGCGCGCGGAGCGCTGCTTGGGCAACGCTCTCTTCCTTTCTCCCACACCGAATTGGCTGCACGGGGGAATTCGCCTGGTACTCTACTCTTGTTTGAAGACCTCGTTTCGCCACCGATTGATCCGGCGATCTGAGAAAGAGAGCCGCAGAGAAAGGGGAGTCGGAGGGGATTCCTTCCCGCAGCGAAGAACGGGAAAGCGACTCGATGACAAGGATTCTGGCCAACTAGAGACAGAAGTTAATGAAATTCCGAAAATGTTTCATTAACTCTTGGACGATCACTCGTAAATGTCAATTGCGTCGGCTGAACCTTTCACGAATAGAAAAAAATATCATTAATATTTATTTAATAATATCTTGATTTACTGATCCATCTCACAATCCATTGAGACTCGAGGAAATCAAGGATGGAATTAAAAAAAATTTACTTACCGATTTAGATAAAGAAATTTAATTTATCGTAATCTCGTGATTTTTATTATTAATTATTTTTATATAATTAGGCTTTAATATAATTAAATATTTATTGTTTCCGTTTCTGAGTAAATACTCAAGTTGAATAATCATGACTAATGGCGTAGATATTTGCATAATCTTCGTGCGCATGTAAACAGCTTCTACTTGCTTCTATTTTGCATTTGCAGACGCAAACGTTAGGAACAAGCGTCTTCGATGGCAATCTGTATATGCATACCTGGACACAAGCGTTTAGATATGCGAATCAAGATGCAACGTGACCCGTATCGATTCTAACACGCTGCTCAACACAGTTTACATCGGCATTATTTTGATTTCTATCTTTTGCCGATTATTGTATCGCTTCTGATCATCTCCTGTCATTTATCGCTAATAACCTTCAGTTCAGCATGATATCCCTTGTACAATGCGGCCAATTATGTTACTTCAATAGGATTGATTCACAAGAGAAACTTCACAAGTCTCTCAAATATTTTCTTCTTCTATGATTATTTTTAGAATATCGTTGTATTGTAATGAGAAAAAGTTAATTTTAGGATAAAATTACATTCGTTATTTTGCTATTTAAACAAATGATCAATTATTTTAGAGTAAAATTGAAATGTTCTTCAATAATAAATAACCTGCAGCTATTTAAGCTTTTTAATTAGTATGTTTCAGCAGTGAGCGAAAAATAAGTTACAAAAACAACAACAACTAGATATTTTTTCGATAAATTAATTATAGAAGTTTCTACGTATAAAAAATGTATTGAAAAATTAGATATTTATTTTAGATCACATTTTTAAAAAATTTTTATTAATTTATTATTTATTATTTAAGATAAAACTCAATAGCTCTTAAAAAAGAATAGTTTAATAAAAATAAAAAACAGCATAATACGAAAAATATATTTTAAACTTTGCACAATTTTAGAAACATGCATATTAAATAATGCACATAAGATAATACAACTGAATTTTGATCCTATCTTGTCGGTCTATTAAATTAGCGTTAATTAATATTAATCAAGACTACGTTGTATGACAACTGAGATTCTAGCCGTGAGCACCGCGCTCGCGGATGCATAGGGAGCTCACGACATCTGGGGCTAATAACATAGAGTAATAGAATGGCTGCGTGCACGATACATCTCCATCAGTAGTGCTAGCTACCGATTACAATCCATTAGCGAAACGGCGTCGGGTCGAGAGGTGGAGGCAGAGAGAAAGAGAGAGAAAGAGCGAGAGAAAGGGAGCGAGGAAGAGAGAGACGGAACGAGCGATATGATGGAAATTAAAACATTGTTACGAATTACGGGCTTGAGCGAGTAGCTGATGGCAGAAGGTCCGCTTACAACCCCAATTACGGTGACCGGTAGCGCGATAACATAACGGCAACCGGTTACGAAACCGGTGCCGGTGATTACGAAACGGGAGGTGCAAGGCTCTCTGGATCCCGTCGTGACTCCCGTCCCGTGGTTGTTGTGTTGTTGGTTTCAGGTGATTTCGGCTCGGCCGATCGCTGACCTTTCGCCATGTCATAATCACACGAGTCGCGCGGGCTTTTTACCTAGAGTCTAATCGACACGAGAGCCGATCTCGTGACGGACTTCTCCGGGTATCGATCCGTAAAATCGACGTCCTCCGCGAGAGCCGCGACACGCGAATTACACGGTGCGCTTTTAAAATTCGGCGGCTACGCCGCGATGCCTTTAACGCCTTGAACGAGGCTCGCTTAAAGCTTGCGCGCGCGCGATTATCTTCTTTCGAACGACGAAATGCCATGCCGATCCCAGTGAAGAAAACGCGGCAGTGCGGCTTCTTCTCTTCGGCTGTTTCGTGCCGGTCCTCCGTGAGGAGGCATAGAGGAAGTAATCACCCGCGCTGATTGCGAAAAACTGCCGACCTGACGCGAGGCTCGTCCTTTTTACGGTTGCTTGCACGCCGCCAGTCTCGTCTAGTCGCTTCTTTTTTGCGCTGTACATCATGCAGGAAGATAATCGATCATTTACATTGTATCGATTAACTCTCTGTAAGATCGAGCGTTTCCCTCTCTAATAAGAGGGCTGCTCTGTAGTTATCGAAAATGAAGAGACCGCATGTATCTTCGCTTTATTTCCCTTTCTTAATAATCCATAGCGATTTACCAACGATTGGGTAAAGATTAAATTATTTGCAATATGAAAGTGAAATTATTTGATATTGATTTAAAAAAATTGATTGTTTTGTTACAAAAACATAAAAAGGTCATATTAAATATTGATGGATAAACGTGAAATTGAAAATAAATTTTTTTTAAGAACGATTTTTTTTATACGTTTTTAATTTTCTTAAATATAATAATAAAGAATTTAGAGTTATTAGCGAGACAAATTTACAAAATAAAATAAATATTAAATATGAATAAATGAAGCTATTTCGCTCGCAACCTATTTTCATTAATACTGAAAATCAATTGTGAGCAATTACATACAAGTCAAGTTCAATTCTCTCCACGGCAATTGCGAGCTCGGCATTTAGTTCTAATAAAAAAGCCATCACTATTCCTTACTTTAATGAAATTACGAAATTCGCTGATATCGATCCCGATTAGTATTGTTAATCGAATATATCAACGTCTAAAATCGAATATATCAACGCAATAAAATCTTTTCATTACTCTCATTACTTTCCTCTCCTTAGTTCTTGTGTAAAGTTTGCTTTTCTTTTCCTATGTAGATATCAACTAATCAAGTAAATCGATGTAAATATGAAAATATGCAACTTCTCTACTCATCTAAAATTCCCATAATTTTATTCACACTCGTTTTGTAAGGCTCTTTTTAATTAGTCGCTTCTTTTTTTTTTTTGTTGTTGAGTTAATTACGTGCTCCAATGGAGCTGCGAGTTATCACGAGAAACGCGGTGTAAAAATAAAAGTGCGGGAGGCTGACCTACCGGTATTCTTTCTCAATCGCTATTCAGCGCGGAAGACCAGATGTTGACGATAAGCGAGCGAGTGCATCACTCACTTTGGGGAAACGCATGGACGAACTCGAGTGTAACCTCGTAAACACGGGAGAAATGTGCCGCGACAAAGAAAAGGAAGACGCTCGAAAGTAACCGCCACGCGGAAACCCGGCGACGTAACAATTATCTCATCCGCGTCATTACTTTCTAAGTTTCTAATTAACCGCGGCGGCTCCCGGTATACCCGGTATATCACTTATTAGAGAGAGGTGTTAAATATGGGAAACGGGTTATCGGGCTTCGAAACCGCGAAATGTAATTTCTCGTTCAGGAAAGTTGGCCCATGCATTAACACAAATTTGCGCGTTTGTAAACGTAAAACGATTTTTTTATTAATTTTTATTTTCGCGACGAATAGCGTTTTCCTCTGCTAATGCAGATAATGCGACACTTTGCATTATCGAATGCATATGAGATTTCTAATAGATATTTTAATGGATAGATAGATTTTAATTACTAATTCAAACTAGATAGATTTATGATAATCTATTTTTTATCCAAAGCAGATATAATACTTATTGCGTACTGATTAATTGATGTTTCACAGACTTTTTGTATTAAAGCTAGCCAACAATATTCGATCACAAAATTGATGCGTGAGACTGTTTCAAGCAATCGTTAGATTCAAACAATTGATTTGGAAATCAATGACACTATTTGGTTTACTGGAAAAATCAATACCGAAGTCATGCATATATTCAGTTTCACGTATTAGCTATATTGATACAATCTCAATCACAATCAGTACGTATATTTGGTTTCGCATATTGACTGCAGTGGAACAATCATTCCTCATTACAAATCAATGTGCAGTTTCCATTTTTTTAATAAATTAAAATAATGGAAGTAAACTAAAAGTGTATTACTTTATTTTTTAAAGATGGAAGTAAAGACAAATGTAAATTTTTCAAGTTTTTTTAAAATTAAGACTTTTTCGAACATCTGATATATCATTAAAAAAAGTAATTTATATTATATCATAATTACTTTCTTGTCGTATGTATGTCAGTTGTCGTTAATTAACTGAATTTGATATATAAATCATACGACCTTCTGATTTTTAATGTTAAGAAATTTTATATAAACTTGCGATGAAAATTCTGTTAATTGATCAAGTTTGTTTAAAATTAACCGAAATAATGGAATTTCATTATTCGTGTAGCATTAAAATTTGTGGCATTGAAATTTAATTAAAAAATCCTTTTATTTTCCACTAAGTGTATCTGAGAATTCATTCGAAAGCGCTATTCTTTTTTCAACATCTCCAAGAAATTCCCAGGAGAAAGTGCACGACTTCTGAGACATTTGCATTCACATGCAACTTCATATCTGCGCGTGGTGTGTGCGCAACATTAAGCGCTCCATTAATGAGCAACGAAGTGCGACGAAGCAACGAAGCTGCAGCTCGACGAGACAGTGGCAGCGAACCTCGTACTTTCCCGTCTATTCATTGATGTTCGCCTCAATGTTCCCCGATAACCGGAGATCGAATCGTTCACCAAAGTTACGAATCTCGCTTCCTCTCTCCCTCTCTCTCTCTCTCTCTCTCTCTCTCTCTCTCTCTCTCTCTCCGGCGTGGCGCGAGGAAGGTGAGCGCAATCTTCACGGCTTCTCCGAGTTCAAGCGAGGATCAAAACTGGTGTAACTTTCGACGCGTTTAATTCTCGATATCGTCGGGAGATGCGCCGATGGCGGCGGCGTTTCCATTATCGCGACTAGATGTAGAGACAGTTCCCCCGTGGTTGCAGCACGGAAACTTCGAATTCGCAGAGATTATGCCGTCGGTTTCAAACGCCACCGACAATGAGCAACGCAATTAGAGCGCTTACACGTGCGCTGGAAATCTCGTGTCTGTTCGTCGGGAGCGATTGCGAACCACAGGCGAATTAAAATAATAATCGGGCGTCCGCGGAGTCGCGGGCAATCCGAAATTCCGAGGACCGCCCCCCTAATGACGGCCCCCGTTCGTAATCGTGACTACGACAAATGGACTCCCCCATTGCCTTGGCGAAAATCTTAGCCGTCGTCTGCCCGGCTAATCGAGCCATCACAACACGAGATTACCGGAGATTACGTGCGGCCGTCGATGGTCTTTAATATTTCGAATTAAGTGGTTACTCAACGGCGCGGGGTGTCCCGCTGATTTCACTCACGTTGCATTCCGCTGATTTTGCCTGCATTCTGGACAAATCGCGAATAGGTGCGTGTGCTATAGCAATGCAAGCAACATCGCACAAGTAATATTGAAAAATAGCAATTTTTCCAGATAAGAGATAAAGAAATAATAATAACCATATTTTTGTTTTATTAAAATTATATATTCCCTCTTCGATGACTGTGCTGCTAATATATTTTTTTTTGTAGCAATAAAATAGATACATTACAAATTAATATTTCAGTTGGTATCTCAATTTCAGTAATGTTTGCAATATCATTTTCGAGCTATGCAAAAATAATGCTCGTGACACATATATATATATATATATATATATATATATATATATATCAAATTTCGGAAACAATTTACTCGCGTACCGTGAGTGAAATATTGGTTTAAAATGTGTATATTTGGTCATTCCATTGCATATAATAGTGTATCATAATGTTCAGGCTCTTTGTTCTTGTATATCTCGCAGCAATTTCGAAGTTTGCTTTATTCGTCTGTATTTATATTTGTGGATAACGAGAAGCGCACAAAAAATGCATAACACCTCGCATATATTGCCAGGATAAATCTAGCGTGTAATATCCTGATATTCTTTAATTTCGCTCGCTTTTCATTAATAATCAGTTAATTAAATTTTATCAATAATTTGGCCGCCGGTCATCATGATCATTCTGACCGCATGACTGGATCATTATCTCCTCCCGCAAATTGCTATATTATTTAATTGCATATATTTTAATTAATAAATTATACGTGTTCATACATAGTTCAAGAAGAGAAAACTGGAGGGAGGAGAATGTATTATCAATATGATAACAATTTACATTTTTATCTCGTTCTATCGTATCACACATTGTCACTTTTTTCCGACTACGGACTTTTTTACGACTACAAAAAACGCTAACGTTTGACATACAGACGTGTCAATCATTTCTTTTTTACAATTGCTACAAACGAACCCCACTTGCTTTCTACGAGAGCGACTTTTATGCTGTTATTTTATCGATTCGTAGGTGAATGAACGCACCGATGTCAAACGCAGGCATTCGCGTGACAGAGATTTTGGACGCGATTTGGTACGCTTCGCAGTCCGCTGTGCAAAATGACTATGATCTCATTGATATTTCAGTTGATATTTCAGTTTTTCGGCGAAATAACTGGTGAGGCCGTGACTGACTCGCGCTGAAAAGCACGAAAGCACCTTTTTCGCTCACGGCAAGGATCGTTCTCAAGGATGATCCCGCGCTCGCGCACGAGTTTAGCTCGTCTCCGTCTTTAAACGCGAAAAGGTGAAAGTTGAGCGAAGCATCGTACTAGAGGCTTTTCATATTTAAAGGTCAACAACTGGTGGTCGACAATAACTGCGACGTTTCTTCCGCTTACGTGGTAATTTTATGCCAATTTCATCGCTACGTGACGGTATCGAGGCGAGGAATATTGGAAGAACCTTACAATTTTTTAATAAAGCGGCGACGAATCCGTCCGCGATATTGAATAATGTAACGTTTCTGAATAAAGCAGCAACGTTAGGAATGACCTAACGAATTTTTAATTTTTCCAGCATATTCGCAAAAAGCTTCAAGTTTAAAGTCTTCGTTGCATTAATATTTGAAAGTTTAAAATCTCCCCTGAAAATCGATATTTCAAAGCTGCATTATTAATCGCAGCTTTGAGAGAGAGAGAGAGAGAGAGAGAGAGAGAAGCGATCATATTAACAGTTAATTTAAATGCAAGATAATTATATACGGGAACTATCTTATTATCTTAATTATTATCTTATCAATTATTTTCATTATTATTTATTCCCTGTTATCTCAATTTTTAATTATTTTTAAAAATTTTAATAGCCATTTAAAATTTTAATTCTTAAGATTGAATACATAATTTTAACAATTTTAATCCCATCTCTTAATCTCCCTTGATCCTTGTTTTATTATTGTAATTGCAATTTTACGAAATTACACGAAATTGATAACTAATAAATAACGACGATCTGGATTGGAGAAAAATCTCGGAAAACGATGCGAAAACGACAATCGTGATGAACGTCGTTGATGAACGACGAGTCGCTTCCGCGCGAATACCGGCGGCTTTAGAGATACGGCTTCTGCGACTTCGCGCGACGATTGTGCATTTCTCACTTTCTTTCTTTCGCGCAAACCGTTCCATTAATCGCTCCATATCCATTTACTGAAAGAGAAGACCGGCTTGAGAGCAGGTCGTCCGCTTTTCCTCCTATCTCGCGCCGACTTCTTTCGCCGGAGAGCGGATTTTATAACGGCGCATCTCCGCGCCGTTCGTACTTGGCGTATCTCGCACGATATACTCTCGCGTTAATATCGTCGAACGAAAGTAAAAACTTTCATTCGCGGTGCCGCTGCCTGATGTGCGTGCGTGCTTCCTAGGA
This sequence comes from Pogonomyrmex barbatus, assembly GCF_055798465.1. Lineage (NCBI taxonomy): Eukaryota > Metazoa > Arthropoda > Insecta > Hymenoptera > Formicidae > Pogonomyrmex > Pogonomyrmex barbatus. The sequence goes on from NW_028297193.1 coordinate 1,069,456, forward strand.
AGAAGATCCCCCCGGCGACGGTTACGTATTCGGTCGCGTATGCGCAGCCCGTGTACCAAACCAGAATATCGCGGCTTTTACGAGACGCTTGGATAACTCGCTCGACGTATACTTTCGACATGTGTTGCACGCTTATTCCGTATTCCGTCGGCGACGTTTATCGGCGTCTTAAATCATCGAGAAATATCACCCGCTGTATAATTACAGCGCTAGACTGATGCGACTCCGTGTATCTCGGATAGGTAATCTGTATATTTCATCTCGACACACATTACAGTTCCGTTCTATGTAACGTTGTATCGCGATATGTTTTTTTCTCTTCTGAGTAAAGACGGGATATCTACTCCCCGGAAAAGTCTGGGAAATCTGAAATTTCGAAGGGACCGTTTCACTTTTGTGGAATTTTGTGGAATTTTATTGCAACTCAAAAGGAATTTTTTGAAATTTTATCTCTAAATTTAAATTTTACTTCTTTTAACAAAATGTTAAATAATTTTATTTTTTATACATGTTGTTGATAATCCTCCAAACAAGTTAACCAAAGGACATATCCAAAGGCATACATTGCGAGTGTACATGTATATAATTTGCAAGTTTTTATAAAGAAAGTTTAATGTCTCTTAAGCTAAAGCGTTAAGCTGCCTTCTGTCGTAACTAGAAATTGTTAAAAAGCGCCCACGTTAAAATAAACTTATTTCAAAGTTGTATTCAAGATTTCAATTTCATTTTATCTGGAATTTTGAACAAAAGTCTCTGAAAAATTCAGGAATTTTCGGAGAATATTTTTATAACACATTTGCGTAAACCCTCTGAAAGAAGACGATAATAATAGATATCGTTAATGGACTATGGAATATATTCCACTTTTATATTTTATACGTTGCTTTCTGCTCGCATTTGCGCGCATCTACAAACGTTAGATTATGATAATATGGGATTATGGGATCCCTGAACTGCCTCCGAGAATATGTAATGTAGTAATATAGATCTGGTATTTTCACATGTATATCAATTTGCACATGAACTCTGCACGTGAACTCTGTATAAGTAGAATGAATGCGCGCATCCGTGATGCAGAAATTATTATTCCGTGAATCTTTTTTGTTACGGTCGTCTTATGGGATATATCCTTTATAATCCCGTAGACTTTTGTAGACGGCAAGTTCGAATGGAGGCTGACCGGTTGTTGCCCTACATCGCTTCAATTTTCTTTTGTTCTCTAATGTAGCTCATCGAGACTCCCCCGGGGTTTCCTGCCCAGGGAATTTGATTGATTTGCTACGATTTCTGTAGAATTCCGACGGAGCCCGCCGACGCTGTCGGAAATATCTTCCCGAATAGATATAGATGTTTGAGGACCAAAAAGAGAGAAGATTAGCTTTTGGTCGGTGAAAGTGCGTCATTACGATACTCGTCGTGATCGTGTCGTACTTTGTACTTTGCTTAAATTGCATTGGAAATGAGATGCCCATCTGACGATTTCCACGGTAATTACGAGGTCTCCCGGCAACGAAAACTCCAGGCGGCAAGACCATTGTGGCGATTGCGGTGACAGAAAGAAAGCAGAATTATTAGGAATGATTTCACATTTCCTACAATTCCGCGTTAATCGGAAGTTATTTCGCGAAGTTGAATGTTAATAAGATTATAAATTGACTCCCGATTGAACATAAACGAAAAATGATTCTGTGATACATTTTATCTACGTACTGAAATTCGTGTGAAGTTATTGACGCATATTTATATTACTTGTTAAAAACACTGTTATTAAAATTATTATTTTTAATCTTTAACATTACGCTTTATGCAGTTAGTTAATTAATATTTTTAATTATATAGCTTTGTTAAAGATTTATTTTTAATAAAGATAAAGAAATTAATTAAATTATAAATAAAAGAACTATTGAGTTATTGTACCTTTTATTTTATTAAAGCTAATTGCAGCAAAAAGAAATTTATATTTTATATATGTGAAAAATAATAATTAAAAAAAATTAATTAGCTATTAAATTAATTAATAATTATTAAAATAAGTAAAAAATTTTAAAAAATGTTTTTTAAAATACTTTTGTAGATATTTTTAAAATCTTCAATAGATTATTGTTTTATTGATTAAACTTTATTTATATTTTTGTTACATGATATTAAATTTATATTAATTTTTTAAAATTAATTTTTATGATAATAAATGTGATATATTTTATTTTTTAAAATAGACTAAAAAGAGATTTTTCGTAGATTTTTCAATTTATTTTTTTTATAAAATACATATCAATAATGTATAATTGGCAATTAAGTGTAATTGCTATTGATAACATAACTGAAAGTTACAATATTGTGAGAACGAGCACACGATCACAAGCCGAAATAGCTCAGTTGGGAGAGCGTTAGACTGAAGATCTAAATGTCCCTGGTTCGATCCCGGGTTTCGGCATATTTTTTTTTTTTTTGTTAAGCAAAATCTACAGGGAATGCGAACTCAGTTTCATCACTGGTTTTCATGGAATGATTCGACACAAGCCGAAATAGCTCAGTTGGGAGAGCGTTAGACTGAAGATCTAAATGTCCCTGGTTCGATCCCGGGTTTCGGCAAGTTTCTTTTTTTATTAGATATGATAAAAGAGAGATACGTTTACAGACTTTATTATTTTTTATTATTATTTTATTATTATTTTTGAAACAATTTTCGGTTAGATATTTTATTTTACTTTATATTATTTTCCGGTATATATTATATCTCGTGTTTATATCGAAAGCATCGAATACTATAATTAAATTACCTTCCTTGGGATCTGTAATTATTGTTACTAAATACGGCGTTGAAGTTTTGAAGAGATCCACGAAAGATTGAATCATCAAGAAATTGATAATTGTAAACTTTTTCCTCACTTCAATTAATTTATCTAATTAACCTTTTAGCTAAATATAATCCTTAATATTAGATTTAAATAACAGTTATTATTAAATTATTGCGTATACGAATCGAAATTCTCTCGATTACCCATGAAGCTGTCGACCTAGCCGCAGGCTACGATTGTATCATTCGCGTGAGTAAGGACGCGATTATATCGATAATAATAGCTCTCGATGTAAAAGTCAGCAAGCGTAATTCACGATTCAACGACCTGTTCATTGAGCATAAACCGGTGAGTCGCGTATGTTTGGCGTAACTGCATTACACGCACAAATTGTAATTATACATGTTCATCGCATGCTTGTTCGTGGTGAGGCAAGATATTTGACACGGCTGACACATTATACATGTGTCGCAATCCATTGTACGTTAGATATATTAACGTTAAAACCTTTAACGATTATTTATTACAAAGTATTTCAAAATCAAAGTCTCACTTTACTCCATCAAGAATCCTCTTCGGAGAAAAATTCTTCCTAAGAACGGAGGATATAAACGTTACAAGGTTTTTTTTTTTTTTTTAATATACAATACTTCACAAGACACATTAATAGAAGTAGAAATTGAAATAATCTCTCGATATGATCGCACGTGATAAAGTAAATGTCGATTACGAAATACGACGATAGGTGTGTCTATAAATCATTCTCGTAATTCTTCGAACTGGAGCAACCGCTCCATATTACCTAATGCTGTTGCATATTTATCGCGACTAATTATACGCCCGTTCTAAATTCCGGGCTCTTCGATCTGTCGTGTGCGAACGTAGCTTCCTACGTGGCACGCGTTTCCCTCTCGAAATTTCAGCGATGCGACTGCCTCCTCTTATCTTTGCTTATTACCTCATCGACCAATATTGCCTGCGGAATTCCGAAATGAACGAGCGCGTTTCTGGAACAATTATCTCTTAATTAGATTTCTGCTTCAGTAGTATATATATATATATATGTGTGTGTGTGTGTGTGTGTGTGTGTGTGTGTGTGTGTGTGTGTGTGTGTGTGTGTGTGTGTGTGTGTGTGTGTGTGTGTGTGTGGATCTCTCACGGATCTCTCTCCTACCTATCGATGCGCTATCTCCGTTTCGCTTAATATTTCGTCTGTTTCCTCGGGGAAATACAGTAACCGATAATTCTACATTGATAACGTGTATTTGTAAGAGACCTCGTTCTTTCTTTTTACCGCTCTGATTTCAGAAATATGTGTCTTTTAAAAATTAGACAATTTAATAAGCGATATTATCATCATAGTTTGCTCAGTAAATTGTATCTTGATATTATTTGCAGAGTCGTGGCTGTCGATCTACCAAATATGTTACGTCTAGTGGTTCTCCTGCTTTTGTGTAAGTATAGTTTAAATTTCTTATTTTACTTAGTATTGCAAATATATTTTCGATATACCAATATTGTTAAACAAACTCCAATAATTATTAGAATGTAACAATGATAATTCTTATATTGTATTACTAGAACTATAATAGTCTTAATCGAAGGTTTAGATTCAAATATTTCTTCTTACGAAGAAATATAAAAAGATAATTTTTAAACACGATTCAATTTTTTCTTTATAACATAAATTTTATATATATATATATATATATATATATATATATATATATATACAGTATAGAAATCCTGGATTATTTAACAGACAGATGATATGCATATTGACATTGAAAGTTGAACAATGAAAGAACTTTATCGATAGGACAAGTGTGTTTCACGACAATGTCCCTCGCGACTGGCGGGGCTTCGTTCTTCAACGAATCAATTCACTCGCGATGAATCGGCGGAATAAAAATTCCTCCTTTTGAGCTTGCCCGCGTGGAGCGTCGTTCTCTTTTTATCGTCCTTTATCTTTCACGTTCTGGCATTTTAGAGGATCGATCGGGAATACGGGAGTACAATCGGCGAAATGGCATTTACTGGTGCGCCATCCCTGGATGGCCATCGGCGGTGGACAAACGATTAATCTTCATTGCGCCATTGCTGTGTGGGATTAGTCAATATTTTTATTTATTATCGCTTTCTTATCGCCACTGCTCATCCGTGGCCGATAATTACAGACCAATCGTGTAGCTGTATCTCTGGCAGCGTGGGAGCGCTGTGGCATCATCCTGTCGCGCGCGGATAAAGTCAAGGATTCGCCGCTTCCGCGGCGAAGGTGAATCCGACGCGAGGATCGCTCGGCCAGGATTTATGGCCGTTTACTCGTCGCTTCTCTTCTCCTTCCTCGAAGGAGCACGGCACAATCTGCGGTACAAGAAGATCGATGTTGTTGACTTACTGACCATTCGGCGCGGCATTTGTCACCGCGCTTGTCGTCGCTCTTATTCGCAGAAATATGGAAATTTAATTTTTCTTCCCGCGGAATTCGCATACAAAAGGCCCTAGGCGGCACGGTTAAACCACGTCAGTTTCAGAAAAACCATCCAAAGTAATTAACTTATATATATTAATAAAATTTATCGTGCTCCCTGTTAAATATTCATACGGCGTTGTTGGAAATAAATAGTAGATTTAAATGCGACTAGAAAGGATTTTTTTTTTTATATAATGTACATATACATGTTTGTTAATCGTTTAATTATTAAAGACAAATGTAACTTTAGATGATTTACATCCAAAAATTTTATTCCATCTATATAGTTAATTGATACTTGAACTCTTTCGAATAATATTAGATAATCGTGAATAATGAAATTCTGCGCGGAGAAAAAATTATTTTTAATAATTGAGAAATCGAGTTTTATATATAGAAAGAGAACATTATAAATCCAGTTAATGATTTCTTGACATCGCATATTTCAGACTCTAACTAAAAATTAACTTCATACGCTGCAAGCTGCGTTATTGTCACAAACTCGCCATTGTGTTATGTAGTAATTTATAGCGAAATGGAGAGATATATTAACTGAAGGAGTTACTGAATAACGTTTGAGAAACCTCTCGACGTAGCGAAGTAGAAAAGTTCACGACTACTTTGTTGAAAACGCGCAATTCGATATCCAGGACTTAGTGCAAGTATGCGCGGAAAATTTTTCATCGCCGTGAAAGTTCGTCGCTTACCTTCGCGAAACTTTGCACGTTTTCTACGATCTCGTAGAGAATTTCATGGTGCAAGTTACGACTTCGTCCGTATCACTTTTTATTCATCTTTATTACTCTGTCGCGTCTCCTCCCCTTTTCTTATTCCTTTCTTTCTTTCTCTCTCTCTCTCTCTTTCTCTCTCTCTCTCTCTCTCTCTCTCTCTCTCTCTCTTTCTCTCTCTCTCCGCATTTTCCAATAATGTTCCATGTGGCTTTATATTTAGCGCCATTAAGTTTGTTTTTATCTAAGGGATCTCAGAGTTGCCAGGATCGACAGCGAGTTTCTTGTCCAAAAAAATTACTTCTTACTCACGGTTAGATATTTCTATGACACTTGAACAGTTGTGTGTTCCGGTATCATAATACTTGGGAATGTAAAATAGAAATTTAGCTATCATCCTTAGTTATCGTCTATCATTATTAAATACCGTGCGAACTCCTGGTACGTCAAACACGCGAACAACAAAGTGACGATGGCCCATCGACCTCTAACTCGAGATTTTACGTTTATGTAACGTGTCATAGATATCACGCGCTTTCTCTCGACTGCAAATTCTTTGAATGTGAATTTTCCCGCAGTGACACTTTAATTGAACGTCATAATTCTTTGCATTTCCGGCAATGTATAGCAGCCCATATCCAACCAAAATTTAATTAAAAATTCTAGAACTAATTTGCAAAAATCAATAATAATAATTAATTACTTTATTTGACAGACAAAAACGCGTGTGATAATTGGACATTACAATTAATTTAATCTTTCAGATCAAACAGTTTGCTAAATAATTCTTTGTATTTTTAATCGTAGATATTTCAAACGCTGAACTAGTACAACATTTAAGATACAAAAGATATAAGAGATCGTAAAAAGAAGTTATTTTTACACAAATATTTTATTTTCATCTCTTTTCGAAAATACTTTTTTATTTTTAATATTGTATCCATGTTTGCGTTCCCGTGTACAACGCTAACGCTCCTCGACATTCCAACAGATGTATTCAGGGCACTCTTGAAAAAAAAAATTGTTCCAATTCTCTCGCAGTCGAACGATATAAACGTCACTGCCTCTGGCAACGGAATAAAATTATTCATGAGCCAAAATGAAGTTTGACAAGTTCGGCGGTGTAATGTTCTCGATACTCGATAGCCTCTACGAGCCTCTGTTCCATCGGCGAATAGCCTACCTATACGCGGAACAACAGCGAGAAAAAAATCGCGATGTGCAGTTCTGTCATAATACCCACGGGATTATACGGACGCATTGACCGTGCGATTCTGGCCGGTATGTTTGTCGTTGATAAAGCTTCTTTATTCAACACTGAAAACGGCCCGGACGACAGTATATTTTCTCTCGCATATTTTCACAATGCCACGTTATATCGCGAAAGCAGCTGTACAAATATGTCAAATAGTTGCTATAGAACATTCGGATTAGGTAGCCGAGCCTCGCTGACCTAATTTCCCATAGAGCAAGACGCATGATCGTTTAACCCCGATTCTAATCCCCGCTTTCGACTTTCAGGTGTCGCTGCTACATACACACCTGGTTACTGCGAGACAGAGGTGAGTGTGCCTCTTTCCGTTTTATTTTTTTTTTTTAGATTATTCGTATGTAATTAGCCGTATAGTCTTTTAGCTAAAAAGGATCATCGGCTCCGGTCCAAATTTAATTAAAACTGAGATTAATCTGAAATTAAATCTGAAATTAATTTTGTGTTAACTTTGGTTTTGTGTAACTTTCAACGCCATTCTTAATTCCATGAAAATGTCATTTAATTTATCAGGCGGTGATAATTTCGGTTACAATCTCTTTACGAGCCTTCAAGTTTAATATTAAGTTCTTCGACAACTTTCTCGTACAACTGGTAAAGTTGCCACGTCGGATGATGAAGTCTTTATATCCACGAATTATCCTTCACCCGATGCTTCATGGATCCTCGTTGGACGCGAGGGTGAGTCTGGTCGGATAGTTTAGAAACACGTTGGAATATTTATCGCGGATTTTCTTAATTCTGTAAAAGTAAAGCGATCGAACGATGCTGTCGTAAATATTCAGGTGACGCTAATCTCAAGACCACGCGGCCCCAATCAGACGGCACTTTAGACGCCGAAGTTAATTAGCGGCTAAGTAATTAAAGTCTCAGCGGCCCTTATTTCAAGCAATGCAATTTAACTTTCGTAGAATTCCGCTTGGACGTTGTACGCGCGACGGTTATTACGACGATTTACGGTTTGCGAGCGATCGATTCGAAAGAGGTGAAGCGCACCCGGGACGCGCGTCGGGGCGACGCGAAATTTCCGACCGTGGCGAGCGTGGAAAACGTACGTTACGAACGCTCCTTTCTCATCCCTGCAGATGTAACGCGGATTTTAATTTACGGAGCGCGAGATCTAATTACGGAGTCACGGAGTTACGCCGCGAGCGAGCGAGCGAGCGAGCGAACGAGCAAATTTCCTCCCGTGAAAAATCGCTCGAGTAAAATTACAATTGCAGCAGTTCGCGAAACGTTCGCTTTGAAGTCGCCGTTAATGTCTCTAATAAATGCCGACAATGGTCAATACACGCGACGCACCGTTTAACCGGTTAACCATGATTTACGCGACGTGTAGGTGTAGGTAACGGCGACGAACCCCCTCCTCCCCCCCCTCCCTCCTCTCCCGCCTCCGCGCATGCTACAGCGAAATTTAATCAAACTTTTGTTGCCCGGTGGGATGCGAGTTGCAGTATCGAATTTCATCGTGTGCGGGATAACGCAACGGCGAATGTTCGTTCGCATGTTTTGTGCGTTGTATCGTCGTCTCGCTCGCGCAAAATCAATAGCGTTTAATGCACTCGTCGCGCTCGTTCGAGCGTACGAATGCATAAATTGATTTCCCTAATTACCAACACTTCGTGTATAACGCGCATAAAAAGAATAATAAGGGAATTTCACGGCAAATTGAAAAGCTTTTTAACGAGATAATATTTTCCCGCACTTTTTCCAACGATCACGTGCTGACAACTGTATTTTCCAAATTCATTCAATTTGTTTTTCTTTTTTTTTTTTATTTTCCGAGAGAATTTCAATTACGTCATTCGGAAAAAAAGATTGTGAATATCGGGACGAGTTGATAACTGAGCGGTTGATTTTTCTTTTTTTTTTTTTTCTTTTTTTTTCGTTCTCAATTGACTCAAATTTAAAAATGCCGTAAATGACTCTCCCGTAAATGACTTTACAATTACACTTAACGTTACTGATGCTATCTGTAATCTGAAATGATGATTGGATTCAGAGATCGACATCTAGACGCGTGTATCGAAGGAGAAGTAATCCGGTGGAAACAAGCTGCGGGACGGGTCCTCTGAAAGTAGCATACGTTCTAAGGGATTCGCGGAAGCTCGCCGTTGCGAAGCGCACTTTTCCGAAAGTAGTTTCTACGTATTCTGAGAGCGTATTACGTTGCAGGTATCGCGAGATGTCGAGCAGGCGAGACTACCAGAGTTCCTCACGGAATTGGACCTGTCGAGTCTCAAAGCATCCGAGGAAGACGTCGAGGCGCTGAAGAAAATCGTGAAAAGGCTGGCACCCGAAAAGAACGGCGAGTACCAAGTTTATCAAGGTTCTTTCTCTGAACTGTCCTACTAACCTCAAGACTATATTGCTAATCTCTTTTTCTTTCCCGACCTGACTAAAGCGACTCGCTTTTTCTTCCATTGCCAGTCTTCTTCGGTAACGAGGACCTCCTCAGAGAGTGGCTCAAAGGAGCGGGTATTATTACTTAAAGTATTTTTCTCCATGTGCATGTTGCATCCCTTTGATGTAATCGTATTCTTACTCGAGAGAGTGCCGGACTCTTTTATTATCCCCTGTAGAATAAACTGTTTAACATCGGGCTTAAATAGATAGAGACTGTTTATATAAAATTATCCTTCAAAGAATGTTGGAACTCTTGAAAATTGTTACGTGTATTCTTATTCTATTGCTTATTAATTGCTTATTAATTCCGCGGTTTTTTAGCTGAAATTTGCAAATAACCAAGAAGATTGTAAATACGCATAAAAAGCTATGCATATAGATGAATGAATATATTTTTTTTTTCTCGTATCTTTCAGGCATAAAAATAATATTTGCTTTACTACAAAAACTTTTCACTTTGCAGCGCGTTTTCACGTGTTATCTTTTCCCATGTATATCTTTGCATTGTCCATGTGTATATTTGTCTTTTGCATGTATGTACATAACGTGCAGTCATATAAATGCTCCTCGCGCTTCTGCAGGTTGTGCATCTGTGCAAATATTTACTACGAATTTACCTGGGCGGCTGTTCGGGTAAAATTTCGAATACCTCGTGCGTCGCGCGTACAATACTACGCTCGCGCAGAAGCGAAAATGAGAGCATCGGATGTCTGTCTGTGTCGCTTCCAACCGTCTTACCGAAGCGTCAGATATTACGTAAGGCGCTGTGTAAGCGAAAGTCATTGAGTGCGTGCGACTATCTCGGGGCGATCGGACTGCGTTTCTGCTTTCCCACGAAGGTGCAATTTTTCGTTTTACGATGATTGTGCGCCGGCGCTTCGCGACTTGACTTTCCACCGAAGTGACAGACTTTCTACAGGCGGTGCTGCTATTTCTCTAAACGTGACGTAACTGCATTGTTACATCCGATTAATTAAATTTTCGAAATACGACGCGTTACGCATTATCGACAGATCTAATCTATCGCTCGTTTATCATCTTGCGCACGAAGCGATATGATGGAGGATTTAAACGATCTTTGACGCTGGCCCCCCTCCTCCCCCCTCCCCCCGTTATCATTTCGCGTGGAATTCTCTACGCATGTAAAAATCGATGGTATAGCTCGCATGACACGAAACGATTATCGTCGCGATATGTATATTCATATTTTAGAGGCACGTTTACGAAAACGCTGGATAAATGCCGATAATATTGCATCGCCCATCACGTTAATATAACAAGAACGCTATAAAATTTAATAACATTCCGCTTTGTACTCAGGCGTGACGGGACAGCCCGGGGTGGATTATCCAGCCCTCACGTCGATTCCAGTCACTTCATTCAGCTGTCGCGGTCTGAGAGGGGGATATTACGCGGATTTAGAGACAAATTGCCAAGTAGGTGATATCGATATTATATATCTCAATGGATTTGAACAAAAGTTATAGTAAGAATTAATGTTCCGGCGATTGTCAATTATGAATGATCGAAACTCGAACAAAGTTCGTAATAAAAAATATAAACACAAAATAAAAAAATTTGGAAAATTGAAAGAGACTGAAGACATTTCTGAAAAAATTTCTTCATTGCGGTTTGAATTTTAATTGATAGTAGAACATTATTTTTGAAAAAAATATCATCATTTAACAACGGTACTTGAAGGACCGTCGTTATCCTCTCTCACAGAGTTCTCTCGGTTGATAAGACACTTGTCAGCTGAATATAATTTCAGGTATTCCACATCTGTAATAATGGACGTAAGATCTCGTTCCTGTGTCCCAATGGCACCATCTTTCAGCAGTCGCAGCTTATATGCGACTGGTGGTTCAAAGTGGACTGCAGCAGGTCCACGGAATTGTACGAGCAGAGCGCCGAGCAATTGGCCGAGGAAGAAAAGAAACGAGCGGATGCGAGGAAAATGAAGTCCGAATTTCATCGCACGGCCGAGCAGGAGGATAACGCGGATTACTACGAAACTCAGAACGCCGACTATGACGGAAGACAGAACGGCAGAACGAATCCGTATGGTCAATCCGCCAGCAGACAGAATCAGATTCCGGAAAGGCAGAACGAACCAAAGTCCAATCAAAACTTTGGACCGAATAACGTTTTCAACGACGCTCGTGATTCTGCTCGCTATTTCCAGGATAATAACGCGAACGCGTTGCGAACTAACGAGAAAACGAGCCAGCCCGAAAACTACGAGCAGCCGCCGAAACAACGACAATATTACGACGGCGGATCGAATTATCAGACGACCAGGCAAAGGAATCAGCTGGATACGCAGAGCGGCAAGTTCAACTATGAGCATAGAAATAAGTTCCAGGATAGCCGACAGAATTATCAGAGCAACACGCAGGATTATCAATCTAATCAGAATACGCCGCGCAATAACGAGAAGCCGGCGTTCAATAATCAGAAGTCACGGACTTCGACGCGAAATAATCTGTTTGGCTCAAACCAGTCGCAAAAGGCTACGCCGACTTACATGGAGACGACGACTTTCAGAACGACAACCGCGGCACCTCCGAGAGAATATCAGCAGTTCGCGGAAAGCGCTGCGTTCGTATCCAATCGAGGAAATCGCTTCAACTCGGGAAAATCTGAGAATACTCGACAGTATTATTATCACTCGTACGATTACCGAGAGCATTCCACGACCACCTCGACACCGCGGAAGGACGAGGCTGAAACGGTGTCCTTCACACCGAAGACAGGCGTTCCGCCGTTCCCCGGGCCCACGTACGCTCCCATTTATAAACCCAGGACAACGACGTTGCCACCCTACGAAACAACGTTACAGTACACGCCGACTACCGAGACGTCTTACTACAGCACCCCCTATTCCAGGCAAGGCGACATCCCGGAAACCACGTACGCTAACGTCGACATCGCTACCGTAACATCAGAAGTTCCTTCCTCCGCAGAAGAATATTCGACTACGGAGTGGTTCACTACGTACAACAATCTGCGGACCTCTCCCGCGATAGGGAGAGTGCCGCCCGCCCCTGCGAATTATCGAAATCAAGAGTACGTTGATAACAGAGTGACCGATCAGAAAGATTCCGCTCGTGATACTTCTTTTGCAACTACGCGTCCATACGTGAATACAGAAAGTTATCGACACAACGCTGCTAACGCTGCGTTTAGTTCGTCCGTTAGTCAGGACGTGCTTCCCTCGTCGACACCATTTTACGAAGATTCTCGTGATCAAACTCGTGCAAATTATCAAAACGAAAACAGCATCGCAAATGTCGAAAATAAACAACACAACACAACACCCGCGAATCCTTGGCGGGTGACTTTGCAAAGTTTCCAGCAGAATTCTATCAGTTCAACCGAGAAGCCATGGAGGAGCACCAACGTTTATCAGCAGACCAGCTCCACTAGCAAGACCCTGAGTCCTTATGACACTAGCTTCACCTACAAGCAGGGTAAAGTGATGTCCACTTTAGGACCGTATATACCTTTCACTAAAAACTACGTTTATTCCACGATGACCACCACTCCGACGCCGAAACCACCGGTTACAGTGCCAATTTATAGTCCCACTCTGGCGAATTATCGCCAGACAGTGAGCAATCTGATACCGAAGGTAAAATTATCGCCTCCGGTAACGAGCAGACCGAAGGATAGAGCGACTTATTTACCAGAAGTCAGCAGCAAACGACCAACGATTCTGGAGGATAGACCGTACGCTGAGCGGGAACACGCGATCAGTATGTTGCACTCTCTTCAGGGTTTAGAAAATAACGCGGCGGAGGGCTTGAGCGAGATCGGCGCGAAGGGTGAAAACAGTCGGAAGGGGCTCTTAGCGTCGGGTCCATCCACTTTACACTCTCTAGCTCTGTATTTCGCGACGGCCGGTGATAATCTCGATTTCAACGAGACTATCGAGCGATCCACCGCGAGCGTCGAGGAAGCCGAAGATAGAGAGGGAGATCACTCGCACAACGCATCCGTCGAATTGCCGACCAGCATTCTCACACAGCACACCATCTCTTCGTACGTCGAATTGTTCAATCTGAACAACGCGCTCGAGGGGAACACCACGATGACCGAACTCGAGGCGGAGAGCGATGACGTTGGCGACGAGATCGACGACGACCTGGACATCGAACAGAGCGAGGGTCCGCTGAACGGTGCGAGGAGATCGAACAGCACCAAGCTGCGCGAACTGGCTCAGGTCTTCACTCACGCTCTGTCGGCGTATCTGCAGGATCCGGACACCTTCAAAAGGGTGCTTACGGAGATCAGGCCCACGGAACCACCAACGACAACCATCGATGATATTCAGTTCGAAGCGACGACGTTATATCCGACCACCGCGGAAGAGTATGCGTCGGTAACTAAGGAAAAGGACGAAGTTTTGGATTTTTCGGACGACACCGATGTCACTAGAAGACGCAAACCGTCCACCATAATCTCAACTACGTTGCGAGCACCTGTCACCACCGATAGATCATTTTCGACTTATTATACGACGCCGTACAATGAATACTACACGACTCCAGTGAGTCAGACGCGAAGGCCTGTTTACTATCCAAGCACGACGTTGCTACCTCCCAGTTCTTCGTCGTCGTATGATTCGTCGGGGGGGGATTACGTCGAATCGTCGACACAGGGAGGTAATACATTCGCTTTTGAAGTGAATCGCGTTTTCACTACCACTGCGAATGATATTCATAATTACGATAGCGATACGAGAGATACGACCGATCTGTCACCACTCTATGACAATTATTTCCCATCGGACGAGGACGGAAATCGAAATAAGATCGGTGGCTTCCAAAATAATACATCGAGGACCTTCCAACCTTATGGTAAAAACGTTAAACCGGCCGGCGCTACGCCCATAAGTAACTACGTGGCATCGTCGACAGTGGCGTCTTTCCAGAATCCAGGAGTAGGAACGACTTCATCTACTTGGGGTAGAGGTTCGGCCGGCGATAAACCCGTTCAAGACCTCACACCACCTCATTATCAACGCTTCGGTAATGTGAGGAGTTTCGAGGTGTCGAACAGCATCGTGCCGAATCAGGTGGTGCGCTCGACGACGCCATTGCCAAGGAGCACCTACGAGACCGGCGGCAGCACCGTTCAGCCCTTCAGGATACGTTATTACGAATCAACGACGACACCACCACCACCACCACCCGAGGCTCTCGTCACAGCTCGCAGTTCGTACGCAAAGTACAGAAATAATTACAATCGCATAGAAAGCACTCGCACGGAAGGTACTCGCAAACCCGCCGCGGGAACTGCGGCGACAACCGCGGCAACGACGATCCGAGATAACGTTGGGACGTTGGATCCTGTCACCGCAACTATCAGCGAGGTTACTCCGTACACCGCTACCGTTGCTCGCGCTACCTCCAGCAAGCCGGCGAACACGTCGACCACGAGACAAGCCAGCAACTCCCTGAACAACGATCACTGGACATCCTCGCCCATGGTCACTCAGCTCTGGGAGACGACGGTGTTCGTAGATCCTCGGCACATTAACCACGGTCTGGAGTCGAACGTCGAAGGCACCCAGTTGCCCGGCGATACAACCGGCAACGCTATTAATGAAGAGTCGGAATCTACCGTGGCGACGAGCACCGCGAGATCGCCGACCATATTGTCTACCGTAGATTTTGACGGGACGACGGAAGCGCGGACCACCAGCACGCCGAGTCCTTGGCAATGGGCGACGAGTGATAACGATTCACCCGTGACGTTCACCTTGCTGCCGACGACTTTTACCGCGGAGAACACGGCGACGCCGACTCCGATCATCACTACACGGTCCAGCATAACGACCACGATCACCTCCTCGGTGACATCGACGAATTCTCTACCTCGAGACAACTTGGCATCCACGCTGTTGCCATTCGCGCCGGGCAACGCGTTGAACGCTACCGAGAGCGAAGTGATCAAGGCACAGGAGATGTTCGGCAAGCTGAACGAAACCAGCTCGAACACGCTGATGCGAGTGATGAAACAAGCCGATAACAACGAGACGGTGAGGCAACTGGTGCTGTTGCTGGTGAGCCACTGCAATGGGCCCAGAAACAAGACGTTGGAACAGGAGAAAGAACAACTATTGGATGCTCTTCTGAGATTGCCCGTTCACGAATTTAGCTCGGAGGAGTCGCGAGAAATCGTCGCCGGCATCAGTAGACTTAATTTTTCGATTCGTACGTATTGCATTGTATATTTATGAATAATAGTACTTATTTAAAATATTTAGGAAAATATTAATTTTAATATGGCATTCTAATTAATATCTTGAAGCAATGAAGATGCTTTTGGAAAAATGCTAAATATTAAGAAAATATTAAGAAAATATTAAGAATAGTGAATAGAATACATTTATTACTGTCGTACAATTAATTTTAATCGTATATGATGTAATTGATGTAATGACGATATGATTTCGAGATATAATCAATCACGATCTTATTATCTTATTAATGAGCGGAATTC
Organism: Pogonomyrmex barbatus; assembly: GCF_055798465.1. Lineage (NCBI taxonomy): Eukaryota > Metazoa > Arthropoda > Insecta > Hymenoptera > Formicidae > Pogonomyrmex > Pogonomyrmex barbatus. The sequence goes on from NW_028297193.1 coordinate 1,085,641, forward strand.
TTGACGTAATAAAATCTCATTAACCGTTTTAATGTGATGAATACTGAATATTTCTGAAAATGCAAAAATTAATTTTAAAGAATATTAGGATGCAAAGTATTTCGTTTTTCTTCTCGATTTATATTATTTATATTATTAATTTTATTTTTATGTTTTATACATTATTAATTTCAGAATATTTGTAGAATATTTGCAATGAATAATTTTATTACAAATATATCAGAAATATATTTATTACAAAAATAATTATTTTATTTTCTCTAAAGTTTTCTATTTCTTCAATATAATATTTTTTATTTATAAAAAAATATAAATATTGCTTATCTTACATGCGAAAAATGCTATCTGTTTCTTAATTTATATATTTTATTACTAACTACCGTTAGATAATGACAGACTAACTTTCTATGCGTCTATGTGTTTTTATAGCTAAACTTCGAGCGGTTGCTTTGTCAAATTCCACAACGGTGAGGACACCCCGAGCTTCGTCTGTGAGACCCACGCCGTCTGCGCCATCCATTACCACGTTTCGCAGCAGGACAGGACGAAAATTCCGCACAACCACCGAGAATGCCAACACTTTTGCGAGAAGATCGGACGAGGCTGCCCCGGAGACGAACAACTCCCTGTCAGAGAACGAGACCACTTCCGCGTCGGACAATCGAGCCCTCGAGCTCCTCAGGTCGCTCTACACAATTGCTGCTAAGTGGGGCTGAGGAGTCGCACAATCGACGACCGATCGGAACTACGCGCGCGTCGGAAGACCCGCGAGATGAAGTCCTCGCTGGAGTACAAGAAGACGTCCACCTGTCGATACGTCGGAGTAGATTGTTGCTGTCACCCATCGTCACGTCACTCCGTCTAGCCTAAATTCGAGGATTCGAATCCGAATCTTGGTGAATCGGTTTTGATCTCGGTCCATCATCAATCAACGCCCGTGAACGATCAGGAATTCAATCGAGCGTTTTTTTCGACGAAGAGACATCGCACTTCTTGTCAAATACTATTCTAAACACCGTTCAAGAATTGATAAAGTTTTTTTCTGGAATTTGTATATTATTATATTATTATATTTAATTGTTATACCGTTACACTTATCCAATCGAAAAATCGAAAAATTAAGTTTGAGCCAAGTCTGAGATCGGCATTTCCGAAACTTGAATTGATAACACATCGATGCGATAATGAAGCTCGATTTAATTTTGGGACCGAGATTGACACCTGTGCTCGCGGATATTAAGTAGGTCGTGTGACGATTAATTTCGGAAATGTTAATCCAAGTCTGCTTGATACCCGCGATCGAGCGTAATTATGTCGGTTAATATGCGGAGTCCCGATCGATCATCGATCGATAAGATCGCAGATTAATAATTAACCGGCTGTAGTCCGACGTTAAGATTATATATTGCTCGCCGTCCTTTTTATTAAGAAAATAAAATCATCGATCGCCTCGAAACATCGGCAACTGTTGCTTACAAGAAAAAAGAAACGCCTGCCATACTTCGTCCTTCTGTTCAGCGGCTTTGCGCGAACATTCAACTTAACTTTTCTTCTTTATAATCAAAGAAGTTTATACATATTTAGCAAGGTAATTTTATATATTTTACTTATGTTTAGCATGCATGATATAACAAAGTTTCTCTTCTCAAAAATGTTTCTTCCTTATATAATTTTACAAGTCCTTAACAGGCTATCGTGTAATTACATCGCATCATTAAAGTAATGTCTGTACGTCCGTCAGAGTATCTATAGTTTAGAGTATCTATAGTTTAGAAAAATTGATTTTATTGGGAAACAATTCAATTATATATTTTGTATAATCTTTATTCAAATCTTCTAGATACGTAGATACGTGACTACGTGTTTGAAGGCAAGAAGCAAATTTTAATCGCCGATCTAGGATGAGAGATCCTTCTCATTGTAATAATTCTTTAACGTAATTGTACTTGTATAAAAAAACAGTGATTGTCTTGCATGCCAACGTAAAAAGGGATAAACATTTTGTATAACTCGTCCGCGCTCCTCTCGTAATGTTGCTAGGTACATCATCAAATTGCATTCTCTCGTCTTCATTGAATCGCACGCGAAATTGACGGAATGTGATGGCACGTGGTGAATTGCACCATGTACGCTTATGGTTATCCGTATATGGTCGGATTCTACGTGACACAATTTCAACCCTTTCCTCGCATATCTTCCCCCAATGGGGGCCACTATCGTCCTCTTTCGAAATAATTCGTTAATTCCCGAGCGGGAATTAATTTCTGCCGGCGGCACCGAATTGACACGTATATCGTATGAACTTCCATTCCCAAAACTGACCGTCAAAACTCACTGTTGTGTACGTTCAGTATTACGAAAAGACTCCTCAGAAGGGATCCGCCCGGCTTCCCGGCGGACCACGTGAAATTATTTATTCACCTTCGCTGTGTTGCGATTTCCTACGTACCTACGGCTAACAGTAAGTTACTCATATCTTGAAATTACAGGTGTTGGTAATGTTCTTTTTCGTTTGGACAGTTTCGAGGTCGACGATGCGTTTCCGTTGCGATCCCGAAACGTCCAAATGGGGGTTTCTAGGTCATTATTTAAGTACGCGAATTAGGCGTGTAGTTGTGTATCGACTTTATGTAATATACCTTTGTACAGTATGTGAATAAATATATACAGGGTTTTGTTTAGCTGTGCTTTGTCACATACGATTCTTGGAATATTTACATCGATGTTTTAATTTTTTTATTGGTTTCATCGATGTTTTATTTTATCCTTTTATCTTTTAGAATACTATTACATGTGTGGCAATTCATTACTAACATTTCACTATTTCAAAAAGATGTATCTATATATTACATTTATTGCAATAACATTTAAATCTTAAATTTGTGTCTTGTTTAAACAGTAGATAAAGTGAGGATATGAACTTTAAGATTTAGTTCGAAGATTGCAATAAAGTGAATGAATATTTTTTTATACGTAGATCAGTTGTGTAAGAAGTAAATAATAATTAAGTAGTTAAATAATAGGTACAATTAAATCTATATAATAATTTTTATTTTTCGAAAGCTTTGATATTTGATGGATAGTTTGTCAAGAAAATTCACACTCGTTAAACATCATTATCCTCGAAAGTAGAGCGCGAGTTATAAATTTTTAAAGAAGTAATTTACGCTTGAAATATATAGATCGTTACAAATGTCAGCGCGGCAACATGTTAATAACTCATACGAACTAATGAGTGTCATTAATGTTTTTGCGGCTGGTCCTCGGAAGAACGAGCATGGAGAAATGGCCATCAACGATTACGCAAACAATCAGAAAACAGGGGAGTCTCTTCATCTTTGTCTTCCTTGTCGTGCATATATCTTTATATCCGGTGATTTATATACATACACATACACACGCATGCGCGCGCGTTTGTCTATTTGTGAACGTATATATTTTTTTGAAATTCCTCAGTTCACGAGTTTTAGTTATTCTTATTATAACTCAAGACTCAGATGCCCCAATTTAAAAATTAAATTTACGCGTATTTTGCAATTGAACAGGAATTTAACGGCATCATAAAAGAATAGCGATGAGATTTCCGTAACGCGCCATAAAACGCTCGAGCGAATACGCATACGCTTTCAATCGACTTAATGAAGAAACGCGAGAGAAAGAGACGATCGCAGCGCATCGCACTGGGGTCGGGGGCCATTGCACAAATAGTTGATTAATATTTCTAAGGACTGTTAGATCGTAAGCGATCGTAAGCAAGATGTAGGGATCTTCCATCACGTGGAATGTTACAAAATCCTATCCTACAAGGACTTTTTCGCACTTATGCTCGATCGCTCGTTCGCCCCGTGGCTATTGCCAGAAGCGACTAATCGCGAAACTTCTAAGAAAAGAATTACGGCAAAGATATAAGTAATAGAAAAAAATGCTTTTGTAAATATTTCCTCTTTGAATGGAATATGTATATTATTTCAAATGTCATTTGCTTACATTTTTACTAGATTCTTTTTAGCTCAATGAAAGATTTTATTTTTTCAAAGTATGCATATTCGCAATCATTATATTAATTTTTAAAGATAATTAATTTGAAAATTTCCAATCTCTAAATAATTTTTAATTAATTCGATGATTTAAGATAATATAATTAATCGCAAACATAAATTGATCTGAAAAAAATGTAAGCTAAGTTGGCCAACTTTTCAAGCATGGAGTCTTTCGGATTCAGATACCACGTGGCGCAACTTTTACCTTCGTTACAATGCGAATGGACATCCGCCTTCAGCAAGACCGAGACCGATTCGCCGCCTCGACGCAACATATTCAAATTAATGTCCGGAGATTGGTATCCGAATAAAGAGTTACAAGAGGCAGGAAGAAGATCGTTACTCCTCTACTTCAACATCTTGCTTTTTCCGCAAATGTAAACGAAACTATACCCGACAATATTACACTTAAGAGAAGATCATATTTACTTTCAAAGGTGTTTAACATGATGTAAAGCTGCACGGAACGTCTTAGAAACTACCTATTCACACATGTATAGTGATGTCTCTTTTCTTTACTTTTGTAAAAATCCATTACTTTTTTTTTTTTTGTTTTTTGAATTTGCATTATAATATGTTACCAAGAGATTTATTTACATAATTATAGCTTGTCAGGATTATCTTTAAAAATCTGTTAGGGACAGACAGTCGCTAATGCATTTAAAATAATGCTGCAAGGGACATGCGACCAAATACTATGCAAGATCCATGTGTTAAGTAAGTTACCATCGGTATAGTAATTTCACGTAATAGGCACGATAACGTCGTGCAAACATGCGCGAAATTCTCTCAATCTGGACGGTAAATCACAGGTCGATTCTCTACGACATCGCGAGGAAAAAACTCCATTTAAAATGAGCAGAACTGGATCGATATATAATCTGAGTTTGTCGCACGACTGATTTGGAAATCCACTTTGCGGGATAGTGAAGGATTATCTATTTCTCTTGGAATGATTCGTGTACTACATTATGCGCTGACCTAATCCTTTTCCGAATAGTTAAAGCTTGCGTAAATTGTGCAACACAAATATGCACGTTTTTCTAAAACGTACACGTTTTTCAGGGCCGTTAAATACGGGATTTTTCTTTCTTAAAAGTTATTATTATTAATTTTTAAAGATACAACTTTATTATTTGACATCTTTTCTTGAAATTAAATATCTTTAATGCAAATTCTTTCTAAGGGTTTTCATTATTTATTCAGTGTTTTATTGTGCATTTTTCATTTTTGGTATTGTAATTAGAAAACTATCGAGGTAAAAATGTGTGATACACATATTTTTTCTTTGTTTATGGGAAAGGAAACAAACATTTAATTTCGATCAAATGTCGATGAAATTGATTGGACGATATAAAAAAGTTTAATTAGAATTCTTCAAGTTTGCCAATTCTCTCCGCTTAACCGTTAGTAAGTTGAAACAATATTATTCAAACAAGTATAAATCTCGGCCAATTTTTCCGACGACTCGGACGACTCTTTCAGATGATTCTTATTGTCCGAACGGGACATCTCCTGGGATCGAGGCCGATCCGATTCCGAACGTGGATCTCCTGTCTGTACAATTATCTTCGCGCTCTACTGGTGAGGCGGTAAAAGGTCGCGGTTGATGCAATCGACCACGATATACTCTGCAGAGTACGCGGTTAGATTACGGCGTGTTGGCCAATTGCCAGAGCTCAATTAAGGCTTTTTAGTTTTACACACTACTTGACGTTACGAGCGCTTATCAGCCTCGCTCGTAACGTCAAGTGGTGTGTGGATTATTGTTTTAAATATGGATCGTTGACTCGATCGTGCGCAGACATTAAAATGCTCGTCAAGCCATACTTACGCTAAACGCACACGCTTACATGATAACGGTGTGAAAAGCGTAAGCAGTTACGTTATGCTATTTATACCATACGTTTCAAAGTGGATAAGAATAGGAAATCTTTCTAATGAAAAATAAAAAGGCAAGGTGTTTCATTTCTTACACTTTGTTTTAATTTTTTAAAGATGTGTTTATGTCACATATAAAGACATTTAACAATAAAGATTTTCCTTTAACGTAAAGACATCAAGGATTTTTGGTTATTTGGTTCATACTTGAATTTTTCTATATAATTTCTATATAATTTAAATCTATGTATTTGATATTCTAGCCAATATAAATGTAAAAAACATATTCTTGTTCAATTTCGATAATTTTTTACTACTACTGCACACATTCTGACACATTCTGAAAAAAGTTGTTGAGTTTAATCTTTATACTTTAAACAATATCTACATATTGCCCTAAAGCTCTAATAATTTTTCATTTAGCATTTCTCGTGCTCATTGCACTCATCGCGTGTTAAGTGAACCCAAAGGTTAGAACTTGCTAACCGGCTATTAGAGTTCAGGGCACAATAATTTTTAGATAGAAGGATTGTGATTTATACATTCCTATCGATCACGAAGGAATTATCGACTTTAACCAGTGTTTTACTAGTGAGGTGCATTCGTACTTTTAAATTGTTTAAAAAATTACTATACTCTTTTCTTCGCATAAACTTAAAAAGTTTATTTCAAGATATTCGCTTTTATTTCAAGAGAATACGTAGAGAAACTCTGCGTTTCTATACAAGAGCTGTCTCATATATTATTAGAGCGTTCAAAAATTGGTTTTACTTCTTCCAGTAAGATTACCAAATTGGGAAAAATTTTAGTCTAATTGCGTTCTTGCGTAACTGAACGGAGAATATACATCAAAATATTAATAATTATAATCCGGTAAGCTCAATTATGCGGTCAGATGGTATACTCCGCAGTGGACCATGTGCCATTTCTCCGACGAACGAATTACCGAACGCTTTCACCGCGCCAGTACTTGTTGCATACCGATTCGGATCGCTGGCTCTTTTTAACACTGATGACACGGTGTGTTACCGAATCTCGAGCAATCTCACGGCAGAAAAAGAAGAAAGGAAAAGAAGAGAATGATGCTAGGGGTCATGCGCGCGGATGAGGTAACGGCGCAAGGCGGCAATTAACCCGTGATCGTAGAATCGCTCTTTCTCGACCACTTTCGTCGAACGCGGATGCCGGGCGACTACGTCTACTTTGCGTATTCGAGAGGCTGAAATGAGCCTGTATTTCGCATATTGGCGTATTCTCCATTTCCTTCTTGATTATACCTCGTGATCTCGAACGAGGTATATTTCTCATACAGCATTCTGTTCTCGCGCCGCGTACAAATGCACCCGTCCCTCGTTCCATCGGCCCATGGCTAATCCAGGGCTGGGCATTCACGTCTTTTAACATGAGAAACATCCCGAGCGCTTGGTTTTCGCGGAACACGAGTCAAATCGAGAAAGTCAGCGTAAAGTGATAGCGTCGTAGCGAGTGTAACGAGTGAAGTTTTATAACTGGATAAATATTCTTCTAAGGGTACGATATCTTTTCTTCGCAAAGTTAACAATTCTTCAGCTAACACTTGGAGCAGTGAACTGTTCCCAGTTTAATAGAAAACAGCCGTTTAAAATTCCCCTGGAAAAGATAAACGTAAATGGACGGACGACAATGGATTCTTCTCGCCTTAATAATCAGATCATTAAAAGTCCCTCTGTCTACATCGAGAGAGATAAATCAAGTTGCAACTGGCTTCATTTCAGTAATGAAATTAAGAGGCTCCCGACGCGCTCGTGGAAGAATAAACATCATCCGACATCCCTTTCTCCTGCACGATTAAAAAAGGAGGATTCTTCTAGGCGCAGCCTCCGGCATTATCCTGGCCGCGTCATAATTTATGCGAACAACAGCGCGCGGCGATCCCGGCGTTGCCCCCATCGATCATCCCGATGTCTGCTGAAGACGTCAGGAGAAGAGGTGGCATCTCGAGGCTGCAGCGCCGAGGCATCCGAGCTCGAGCGAATGAACGAGCGAGCGAGCGAACGAACGAACGAGCGAACGAACCGAATGAACCGTGTGGCGCATCTCGCGCACACACCTCTTCTATTACGGCCGGCGAAGCACCGCGCGCGACTTTCTCCCCAATTCCTCTGCATTCCGTCGTAGATCGCGCTCGTTAGCTAGACGGTCTCGTCTCGTCTCGTCTCGTCTCATCTCATCTCGGATGCGCCTCTGCTCTCGGATCCCTCCGCCGAGGCAGAGTGCCTAGGTTCCGCGACCGCACACCGGGCGCGTACCACTTTAATGGAAAGTATGTCAACCGCTCGCACGCTCGCGAGAGGAGAGGATGAGTCGCGATCAGATTATCCGATAATAATAACGGATAGGCGTCTTTGTTGGCGGTAGCTCTCCCGGGCGAGAGCAATCATGCGCGTCATAGCTGGCCGCGAGCCGTCATCGAGGGTGTTGGAGGATGACGGCGGGAGTATCCGATCGACGATCCATCGATCGGCGCGTAATTATTTATCGCGATGGAAGGATGCGGATAAGAGATTTTGTGACTTCAGCGACAAGATAAAAGCTTTCACTCACGTTTTATTCGAAATAGGGTAAATTAGGTATTTGAGAAATTTAACTTACGCAAAGGATGTAAGTAAAGGAAGCCAGCGGTTTGCTTTTTTTATATTGATTTCTTTAATAGACAGTCGAATCTTGGATACTGAAATATTCAATTTACTTGCATGCGATAAATCCTACGTTTAGTTGCAATTATTAATTCTCGAGGTGTCTAAAGAGACAATGCGTGCTTTCTATCTCATTTTCTTTAGGGCAGATGTAAGAATCAGATTTATGGAAAGATAACTATAATACCATAGGACGCGCACGCAATCGCATGATTTAAGATCATCGGTTAATCTTATGGTGACGTCGTACACGACGTTCGCGATTTACGACGCTACTGTATCATTTGTTCCGGGATACATTTCTGAGAGCGCAGAGCGTCTATTAATCAAATTTAATAGCGATTATTCACCGCTCGAGCGTCACGAATTTCTTCGAGAGACTTCGGTTTTGCCATCCGTATCGAAAAAAATGATCGTAATCGTGATACCGTGATACATAAACGTTGCGTGCGATTAGCCAGCAATAAGAAATGATGATCGGCTAATGTCCGATGAGCACGGTTATATCATCGCCGCGTGCAATCACGGCTTGGAATTTCTCTCATTAAGTCACATTTCTGTATTATGAATTCCGAATACATGTAGTCATATTCGCAGCGCCACGGTAATCGATAATTCACGTTGCCGTAATCCGGAGAAAAGTGAAATCACACGTTTGCACTGTACGGAGGGGTAGAGGAGAGAAGAGCGATATTGCATTGGTGCATTATTATTGTATTTGTGCTATGAGCGTGCCGTTTGACGCGATTGATCGCAGTCGAGTTGTCTTCGTTGTCGTATATCTCGCGTTCGTAAGAGATTTCCTATTAAGAACGATTCGTGCGACACAGGAATTTATTTTACGTGCCGCGAGTATCGGGATCTTTCGCGTCTTTTACGATCCTTTTGTTTCTTAATGATTGGCGATACGCGATTACGCAATCGCGCGGGTTTACGCAATACTTTACGTCTATTAAAAAAAGAAGAGTTTTCGTGCCTGAAAAGATCGCTCGCTTTGTGTTTCCAACTATCGTTGAAAACCATTTTTGATGTACATTCATTTAATTTAATTTACAATGTGTGATATATCTAGTAATCGATATTCAAGGATCTATTAAAACGAGCTTAAAATTGAGATAAAATTTATAAAATATATTTATATGTTAAATTTAATAAAATATTTATATTCTTTACGATTTATTTTTAATAATATTATAATATTATAATAATATTATAATATATAATATTATTTGATAATATTATTTTAATAATATTTTATTATTTTATTTTCAATAATATTCTAGTGGAAATTTCAATACTTGTAGAAATTAAAACGTAATTTCACGCAATAAATAGTGTCTCTTTATTAATAGCATTAATCTTTCTTCAAGACGACGATTTTTTTTTTTTCATTAAACACTCTTTTTAATTACAGTACAAATATTCAAAGATTGAAGGATGAAGGCCGTTTTCCTTAGCCACAGCAAAACCTGCAAGACCTGCTAATCGATACAAACGCTCCCTCTTACTCTTAATAATAGTGATTTATCGCGCACGTCGACATACGTGCGTGTAGATATTCATAATGAGTTCGTGATCTTTATAATATCCAGGTGAATCGCGGCGATCATCACCCCCGATTAATACCCTCGCGAAAGAATTCTGCATTTCATCGATTGTAATTACGTCGTGTGTATATATGTTTTGAAAAGGAAGAAAACACACAGAATGGATCTTAATGCGTAAATGTTATTCACACGCGTCTATCCATCACGAAACAAATCGCGTGGTATTTGACACGTTAAACGAAGCGTTCTAGAAACACGCGTATTCCACAACTCAATCAATTCATCAGTACGTCTCGTACTGTAATAATGAAGCAAATTCGATTTCGCGCTGCCTCATTTTAATCATCGTATTCCATCGGGAAGCGTAACTTTTAAATCGAACAATCTCGAATGTATGTATGTCACGAGTGTCATGTGTATCTGAGAATCGTCAATCGCCGAACGTTCGCCCTGATTGCGTTTTCTCTAAACAATCCAATTTGTAATCGAGCGTTCGAGCGATTCGTGGATTCTAATTCTTCAAACACGAAAGCTACCGAAAGCTCATTGAGCGATATGACGCAATCCGTTCGTTTGCTCTCTCGTAATAAGGCGCACGTTGAGCGCAAATTTGATGAAAACGAACTACGGATCGCATTAACTACCATTGGATCGATTTATTCGCGCACCGCTGCATTTTTCGCATTTGATTGCGTACGAATGATTCGTGTAATAAATCAGATAATAAGCAATTGTGCAAACGCGATATGATAGTCATTAAAAGGCCATTAGCCCGCGCACTTCTCATACGTGCCGATGAGATATCTTTCCCCGTTCGAGTATCATCGATGATCGATGTCGCCAGCGATACGTTAAGAAAGTTTTAAGATTTTTTTTTTTTAATATTTCCCGTGTAATTTTCATCGCGTTGCGATATCGTCAAAATTATTTTTAATGCGAACGTACTCAGAATTGGTGACAGCTCGACGGCTACGGCTTATAAAAACAATAGATTTATTTCAAACATTTATTCTTTCCAAGTTGGATGAAATTTATTGCATTCCATAGAGAATGTTTTATGACAGAATAGGTCATTAATCTTTTTTAAATAAACAGTCTAATATCTTTTTCCAAATTTCATTATTTTCTTCTTTTATACAATAAAATTAAAACAAAACTTAAATTATAATTTAATAGTGAAAAATAATAAAAATTAATTAAATTTTAAAGAATATTTGTGAAAAAGCAAATATAAAAAGGTTAAATAGTTTTTTTAATCTAAATTTAAATTTTTACTAGACTTAACTAGAAACCAAGGTGTCAATGATTTCAAGAGATTTGCTAAGAGGCTTTAATCACAATGTTATCTAACTGCATAATTAAACATTCTATCAAGTATTCGCTACAAAAAAAATCGACTTTGCATTCGTCGACATGCCTAATAAATTACTATTATTGAGAGTAAGAACGAGGATTTGCATCGATTAGTCTTGCGCGTTTCGCCACGAGTGAGGAAGCATCTATCATTAACCTTTGAATATCCGTCTTACGATTGCTTCGATGCAACTGTGGTCCAAGCCAAGAGCCTTTCAATGAAATAATCTGCAAATGGAAAAAGGAAGAGAATGCACTTTAAAGATATACGACGGAGGGCACTTTGTCTGTCTTTCCAATGTCTCTTCTACTTGAGGTATCGGAAGACCGGCACATTCAAAGTCGCTGAATATGCAATCTACGTTAAAGTGTTCCGTTTTTCTGGATTGCATAGAACCCAGGATCAATAATGGCCTGTCTCGATAAGAAGGGACCGCACCGAGAGGAGGGCGAGTTCCGCACAAGCGTATGTTTTCGTTCTTCCTTTGTTAAGTTCCGAGTTACGCGAACGTCGCCTCTGGGTTTTGCTGCCACCCATATCGATTCTTGCTACACACCGCCATATGCACGGTATCGCCGTACTTAGTCGTTAACAGTCGGACAATATCCTTTCAGTCTTGCGACTATCTCTCTCTTGCAGGAGTCATCGACTCCCGCAAATTTCCTCGGTGTCCGTATGCTAAGTACCTAAGTCGGTGTGCTTTTTTTCTCTTCTCCGCTCTCGCCGCCAGCTTGAACGATGACTTCTGCGGCTCGAGAGCCTCACGTAAGACGTTAGTCACGTTCGCAAGGCTGATACATCGATCGAACGGTTCGTCCCAGTTTCGCAAAGATCGGATCGATGTGATAGCCGTTTCTGTGTATGCATATCCGCCAAGGTGCCGCTTGCGCTTTCTTCTGTCATCGGCTCTGATCTAATGTAACAGAGAAAGCGCTCTGTCGTAATATCATCGTCTAATCCTATGAATGCCTCCTTTTAGATTCCTAGTCTGTAGGTAGGTGGCAGGCGCCTGGTTGCATTTATTATCGCGAGCATGCCTCCTTTACCGAGGGACGAGGAAGGTTACGAATACTCCGCAATCAGCAAAGCCGCGTTTATCGTGCTAACAATGCTACAGCCGAGGAAGAGTCGGGATCGGATGATATACAGGGTCATAGTTCGACCACGGCAATAAGTAATTTACATGAACAAGCAAGTCGAGCTTCAGTTGGATTCATCGTGAAATCCGCGGTTCAAACCGGAATCGAACTCTCTTTAGAAAAACACGAAATTTTTTTCAGGAGGAAGATGTTTCGATGTGATTAAAACAGCATTAAAAAAAATCTGTATTAACTTGGAAATCCACAAATACATTTAAAAATTTATTCAAGTGAAAAATGAATTTTTTAATGATTGAATAGATATATTGTGATTTATATTTATTCTCTCTCTCTCTCTCTCTCTCTCTCTCTCTCTCTCTCTCTCTCTCTCTCTCCGTTTCTCATTAATTATTACTTATTTAAACGTTTTTACGCTACAATTTTCTTATTTCTGTACCTCTTCTGAGCCTCTTCAGTCTGAGGTCGCGACCCATTGAGAAATGCCATTAAAGTGTGAATCAAACCGAATTGGGCCGCGAGGCGAGTGGCTGACCGACGTTAAGAGGTATAAGTAACGTTTGCTCAATCCGTTATTATTCAGACGAAATCGTCTTCCGCCTTCTCGTCACGACTCAAATCGACCGGTTCTTCATGCGGATCCAATCAACCGGTCGTCGTTCGATTCGCCATAAGCTTTGCCTCACGCAACACGCATAACGCACCGTGTTATTCGCAGAAGCCAAATTACACGCCTCGACAATGTGTCTATTGCGAACAGTATGCCACGATCGACCCTGACAATGACGGTTACTGACCCCACGAACCGGTTGCGCCTCTCATCGCGCGACGTTTGAAGTCACACGCACCGATTGAAACCCGTTTGCCTTTCCGAGCCTGCTTCATCATAACGTCACCACTCGTCATCGTAAATGCATCCTGACTAACGATACCTGCAAGATTGTTCTATTGTGTTCGATCGCACACGCTAATTTCAATATCCTACCTCGGATTATATCGTCGCGATAATTTTCATATCGATCAAGTTCTGCCAATCGCGTGAAGAGTTAACTTGTACACGAATCAAGTCGTTTAATACAATGGGGACGAATTTCTCCGACGGTTTTTCCGAAGAGACGTAGTGCTCTTTGAGATTCTTGAAAGAATTTCTAACTTGAAAAACATATCTATCTCTATCATTACGCGCGATGACTAGACAGTACGATGTTTTGCAACCGCGGTATATTTTGCAGCGCGCATTTTTATTTGTCGCGTAAAGCTCGAAGAGAGAGAGAGAGAGAAACGTGCGAGAGCGTTGTGAGGGATGCCGTGCCATAAGGCGAGTGTTGTTCGGCTTGCGATTCGTAAAATTTACAAAGGCAAACGTGTTGCCTTAACCGAGCATCCCGCAACACGCGGTCATTTGCAATTTACAATCTACAGAAATTGCATAAATCGCCTTGCGATATTGGCTACGCCATCTGCTGCCCGCCGTTTTTCGTCCTATTTCCCCATGACAGCGAGTTTCATCGTTCGTATCGTATCACCCAGGGAGATGCAATAATGCAGTCGGTAGTTGAAGAGCTGACAAATTTCGTCATCGCTGCATCTCCGTGCCGATCGAGCGATACCCCTGCTAAAGTATGCGCGCGCATTTCGAGAGAAGCGACTAACAAATCGCAAAAAAAAAAGATCACGTTTCATGTCTGCAACATGGTTATCTCGCGGCGATCCTCATTAATCTTCGGAAGCTAAATTTGTCATTAATGAGAATTTCACACGGTAATTAATATTTTTTTATCTTAAACTCTCGCGAAGATACTCGCGGTAACTGGCATTTTAAATCTTTCTCTATGAACAAAGCGTTTAACTATTGTTTTTGTAATTTACTTGTGTAAAATTTGTGTTTCCATTTTGGCCTCTATTAGGCGATCCCGTTTCTTTCAATGAAAATGTCTCGTTTGCTCTCAGTTAATTTTCAGTTGACTAACTTATTTAATATTACGAGATGTTTTCGACGAAGTAACAGATTGTACCACGTTGTAGAAATATCACGTAAATTGCGTTTGACGCCTCGCCGTCTCTCTCTCTCTCTCCTCTCTCTCACCTTTGAATAGGCTTTTCTTTGCTTGACTGATTCGTCAGTTATCCCTATTATTCATAGGTAAAGCTCAATTACGCACGCCAATTAACTACACATACGGTAATACATGAAAGAGAAACGAAGGTGTATGTACGTCTGTTTCTACTTTCCCGCAACGAAAATGGTCATGGGTTGCGTGCCTCTGGCGGAATCGGTACCAGCTGCAAAAGGTCGGGCTGCAAGTCAGATCTGTTAACAGGTGATTCGTCACTATCACTGGTACTGATGGTCTACTTTTCGAGCAAGAAAAGTCCGCGTGCCACCCAAGGTTGGCTTGCGCAACGGACCGGTAATCTTCAGGGCGCTGTGCGCGGCGCCTTCCCATTAATTTCTACATTTTTCACACGACCATCGCCTTGCAGTTGCACCAAATAAGCGCAAGCGAGATACCGTCCGCGGATATACATATATATTCCGCGGGATCTGACGTGGCACGCTGACGAAACTGAAACCAGGTTTCGTCGTCGTAGATTCATACCATTATGTATTCATGAAAAGTGACTCGTACTAATGTATTACGTTATACATTTTCAATTTGCATCGCGCTTTTATTTTGTAGCTCTTTGACTATTTCTTGACGCCGTGGAAAGCAGAAGATTTATCTTCTATCTTACACGGCTCGCTTCGCACGCGTTTCTATTATCAAAATATCTCCCTGTTATCTTATCGGACAAAAATAAGTGACGTTTTACGGAAGGAGTATAGTTGTGTTATTTACTATTAATAATTATAATGATCTTGATATTAACAATTATCAAATTATCTTGTTTCCTAATTGAACAAAATGACAAAATAAAATTTTAGCGGAATCGATTTTGAGTTTTCCATCCGATATCTTCGTCCCGAATTATAATTAAAGAGAACATTTTTTTTAGTATAATAAAATAACTATCGTAGAATTTAATTCGTTTAATTGAAATAAAAATCTGCGACGTACGTTGTAGACGTGAGATATCTTTTTGTACTTTCTATTTCTCGTTATCAAATCGCATACACAAAATGATTCACGTATGGAATATGCGGTGCGTTTGCGATGCGGCAACGCACAACACAAATTACGTCCCTAATTTGCGCGCATTGTTAATTAGCCATTGACCTTTGTTATCTTGCCCGAAGCTAGCCGTTTTCCAGACCAAAGTTTAATTAGCTCCGCGTATAACTCCTTTCATTACAAACTGCAGCGGCGGGCGCCTGATTATTCACGCGATAGCACTAACCGGCTGGAATTGCCTCTTCTGCTATCGCAGGTACATCCCGATCCCGATGCATATCCCTCGGTTTACGCGCGTCTATTTCCATTGCACCTGATACCCCGCGCAGTGTATGATTAAGTGTCATTTTTTCCTCGTCTCTCTCTCTCTCCTTCCCTCGGTGGGAAGCCCCCCCCCCCCGGCGCGGCGCGTCGCTGAAACAATCCGACGGGAGCGATGTGAATAGCAGGATGAGGCATCTCGTACGACCCAGTTAGCTATGTCAGACAAGTTTAAGACGCGTGAACGAAAGACCGCAGGGTTGTCTCTCGCAACCCGTTTATCTAATGTAACGTCACTGCCATGGGAATCCGCAAAATCATTTGCCCGTCGAATGACTCGGCTCCGAGCGAACGGCTCGCGTCTCGCAGAAGACAAGAGACGGCGCGTTGCGATATTATGAAATACACGCAACTATAAATCGCGAAACGATGATCGCACGTAGTCCGCGCGTATACGAATTTATGTAATCTCCCCCGACGCGAACAATTTGAAATGACTAATTATAGTAATGAGGGGAAAGGGAAAGGCAATATGTAGTAACGCGCGTGTGTGTTATTCGTCTCGCGCGGGGTTTCAGTAACCCGCGGGACCTGTAGTGAATAGAGACAACATAATTCTTGCAAAGGTGTTTCCTTTATTTCGCGCATAAAATATACATAATGGCATCCCACGTAGGAGTCTCAAACCATTGTTATAAAAATATAGGTATATGTATATATAATTATGTCATGCGTTGCTTAACTATATATGACAATGATACGCTCTTCGGAAGAAATCGGATTACTTCGTTATTTCTTGGATCGTGTGATAATTACGTACTAATTTATTAATACAATAAACCGTGCTATTTTTGTTTTAATGATACGATTGCTCGAGATGTTCAATTACGGCATTCCTGTAGTACACTTCTGTTGCTTCGTTTATAAATTATTTGCTATTACAATCCTATAGATATAGACCTCCAGTTCGAATTATACTAACAAAATGCATCGTATAAATCGTCATATTCTATACATTTTATTAATTATCAATTATTTTGCGTTTGATGGATATTACAATTAATTGTGTTAAAAATGTTATAACATATGACACTTTGTAAGGCATAGCTGCCTTAAAGTATAAAATCATGCGCTTTATTATGTTTTTATACGTCTGATTACAATTAGATAGTAATATGAATTTTCACTTCTAAACGAAATCTAAGTGCCGATGACATCCGCATGACGTCCAATTCATTGTTTCCTGACAGTAAGATAATAAGTGATAACGGCCATATTTTTATTAAAACTGAATAAATAAATATGTCGCGTTTTAATACTTACAAGTTGTATGTATATCATCAACGTCCTTTTGCTTTCGACAGAAATTAATCGATTGCAATAATAATTTTAATTTTAATAATTATTATAAAATTAATAATATTTGAAAAAGGTAAGTTGAAAATAATTATCTTTTATGTGAATATATAAAATAAAAATTAAAGGTATTTAATCTAGTTAATAATATTTGATTGGACGATGATGAATACATTCAGCGTACATGCTTAATATTATTACTTGTAATTTCATCATAAGATTTCCGTTAAATCTTTTTTCAATGCAATTTATCATGCATTAAAATTCATATTATTTGTTGAAATTAATTGTAATCTATTATATATTTTTAATATAATAACAACTGGCAAATAAATGAGAAAGGAAAAATATACTGTAATTTTAATTATTTTAAGTTTCATGAAATATTATTTCATCATCTTTTTACGTCGTTGAATAAAATGGAGCAGTTAATAGGAAACTTTCATAATTTAATTAATAGAATATTACACATATCTTATTAGTAAAATATAAATATTTTATATTATATTAATATATAGATAACATTAGAATATATTTTATATATTTTATATATATTACATTCTTTATATATAATGTAAACGTTAATACATGAATTTTATTTTATACATAAATATATTTTACTAACAAAACTTCAAAGAAAGAAAAAAATACATAAGCGATTATATAAATTTTTAATTGCATGAATGGAAATCTTAAGATGATTTAACGGTTAAGCAGAACAATCAAATTTCCTATATGGTATATAAAAGTGAAATGCAATACGAATAATCAATATCACTTAGATTACGCAAGTATAAGGGCTTGTATTTACACGTGTCATCCAGCATTAACAACAGTGGGAGTCGCCGTTAGATGCTGACTGAAAGTTTCGTTTCACGTTTATCCAGCCCGCGGCGGCAAATACTCACGATCTGGTTTCGCAGGACCTTGCGGCGGGAACGGTGAACCTGTATCTGGTTTCCCAGGAATACCTCCTGGCCCAGAAGGCCCACTTGGAAATGATGGGCCGCTTGGTCTACCGCTAGGATATCCACCTGGACCACTGGGTCCTTGTGGGAGACTACCCGGTGCACTCGGAAAGCCGCTTGGTCCCTGCGGTCCAGTGGGTCCTTGAGATTGTCCTGGATATCCTGGTGACGGCCCACCTGGCCCCGGGTATCCGCTTGGACCACTTGGTCCTTGAGGTCCAGTAGGACCGGAAGGTCCTTGAGGTCTTCCAGGATATCCTGGTCCGCCTGGTCTTTGAGGTCCTTGAGGTCCTGATGGTCCTGACGGCGGAGTTAAATATCCGGGTCCTGGACGACCAGATGGACCACCCGGTCTTCCTGGGAAACCACTTGGACCACTTGGGCCACTTGGACCCGTTGGTCCTTGTGGTCCACTCGGTCCTGATGGACCTTGAGGACCTGCCGGATAA
The DNA here is from genome assembly GCF_055798465.1 of Pogonomyrmex barbatus. Classification (NCBI taxonomy): domain Eukaryota; kingdom Metazoa; phylum Arthropoda; class Insecta; order Hymenoptera; family Formicidae; genus Pogonomyrmex; species Pogonomyrmex barbatus. Next base: position 1,104,382 of record NW_028297193.1, read on the forward strand.
CCGCTTGGTCCTGACGGACCTTGAGGTTTTCTTGGATAACCAGGACCACTAGGTCCTAATGGTCCTTGAGGTCCGCCTGGATAACCACTAGGTCCTGATGGACCTTGAGGTCCTCCTGGATAACCAGGACCACCAGGACGTTGCGGACCTCCTGGATAACCACTCGGGCCACTTGGGCCACCAGGACCACCAGGACCTCCCGGACCGCCTGGACCAGCTGGACCGCCTGGACCGCCTGGACCACCTGGACTGATTGAACCACCTGGACCGCCTGGACCGCCTGGACCTCCCGGACCGCCTGGACCACCTGGAACGCCTGGACCTCCTGGATATGTACCAGGTCCAGAAGGTCCTCGACTTGGTGCTCCCATTATAGTATAATCGTAAATATTTTCATTTAAATAATAAAGACTTGGCGCGGAGTTGCAATCGAATTGATTCCACCAAACACAAACGAAGAATTGTTGATGGAAAATCGTTCCATTCGGACAAAGAAAATCATAAGTTTTATTGTTGGCACATATGTGAAAAACTTGGCACTGGGCTTCGACGTCAGCATAGTAACCTGGGAATTGTTGGGCGTCGCAGCGGAATCCGGTTTCCGGAATTTCACTATATATAGGATAATCGCGACCAGGTTCGCCTGGAATAGCTGAATAATCACCTTCGTCATATGTTCCTTCATCTTCATGCGTGTATGTTCCGGGTCCACCAGGTCCTACTGGATGACCAGCACCTGGGAATCCTCCTGGACCTTGTGGGCTCGGTCCACTTGGGAATCCTCCTGGTCCTTGTGGGCCTGGTCTACCCGGGAATCCTCCTGGTCCTTGTGGACCCGGCCCACCTGGGAATCCTCCTGGTCCTTGTGGGCCTGGTCCACCCGGAAATCCTCCTGGTCCTTGCGGGCCTGGCCCAGCTGGAAATCCTCCCGGTCCTTGTGGACCTGGTCCACCTGGGAATCTTCCTGGCCCTTGTGTTTCCGGTCTACTTGGAACCCCTCCTGGTCCTTGCGGGCCTGGACCACTGGGATAACTTCCTGGTCCTTGACCTCCAGGATAACCGCCGGGAGATGTTGCACCTGGGCCTTGCTGACCTCCAGGACCTTGAGGACCGCTCGGCCCTCCTGGATAGCCTGGTCCTTGAGGACCTGGACCACCACCAGGTCTTTGAGCAACTCCAGGATAACCAGTTCCTGGCCGTCCGCTAGGATATCCACTTCCCAGACCGCTAGGTTTTTGTGCTTCACCGGGATAACGTCCGCTTGGTCCACTTGGCCGACCACTGGGATATCCAGGACCTTCTGGTTTTCCTTGACCGCTTGGATATCCAGAAGGTCCTTGCCCTGGAAGTCCTGGCCCGCTAGGTCTGCCACTAGGATATCCTCCATTTGGTCCTGTCGGTCGCCCACCGGATCCGCTCGGGCCACCTGGACCACCGGGACTTGGTCCTGTACTAGGTCTTCCTGTGGGTTCACCGCTTGGAAAGGGAATTGAAGGTCGGCCACTAGGGTATCCACCGGAAGGTGCTTGACCTGATGGGAAACCAGGTTGTTGTCCTGGTTGACCCTCACCTGGGCGTCCTGGAAATCCTGAAGGTCCAGATGGATAACCACTTGGTCTTTCAGGTTGTCCACTAGGAGGTCTTGATTCAGAACCTCCCGGGGCACCACCTGGACCACCAGATGGATATCCTCCTCCAGGAGTACCCGGAAATCTTCCTGGTTTTACACCAGGACCTCCTCCTGGACCACCTGGTATAAGCTGATTTGTTGGTCTAGGATAATTATATCCCTCGTCAGTCTGTGCCTGAAATTATAGTATCATAATTATAGTATCATAATTATAGTATTATATTTACTGGATTATATATATAACATTTTATATATAAATTTATTGAACATACTATATAATAATAAATGTCGTCTAAATTATTATAAACTTGATAAAAAATACAGTTCTCTCTTCTAAAAAAATTTGAAAAAATATATGAAATGAATTTTTTTTATTATGCTAACTTTTAAAATAATAGAATAAATGTGCAGTCTAATATAATATAATTTTGTTTTAATACAAAATTAATTTTATTATCGAAATTTAAGGCTGAAGTTAAATAACGTTTCAATTAATAGCGATATATAGTGATATATAAATAATATTGATTCATTCAACATACAATCCAGTTTAAATAGATTTTACTACTAGAATACTATCGCTACTCGTTGAGAATACCCTTGAACGATGAATTATATCAGATTTATGAATTCCGACATCATTAGAATCGTGCTTGTAGAAAAGTCTGAAGGAGCGTCTTCGTATGCTCGATCATTGTGATCGTTGTAATGTTACAACAGAATAGTCACGACCGATTAATATGAGAGTGCTTAAACTTGCGCAACGAAAAATGCTGTTTCATAAGATGGGAAAGAAGAAGCAAAGATGTGTTGATCGCGAAAAATTGAAATAACTACATCACGTTGATTTATTCTTTAGTTTTTAATATACCAGTTTTCTAATAGAGATTAAAAAAAGTGAAATTACAGTTTAAATTTACAAATTAAATAAATTAAGTGTAAAAGATTATAAAGTTAAAGAAACATTTTTATCTTGAGTTTTTTTTATAAATAACATGATTCGAGACGCTTGAGAGAGTAAATTACTTACCAAAACTGTACGAGCGACAGCCAGCAGAACTGAAATACAGATACAAATGGGATATTATTTTTGATCACGTACCTTGACAAATTGCGCGATCTTTATTTAACGCAGTTATTACAACAGAGTTTGTTACACATTTATCGTAAAAAGAATTTTTGTTATGACATCAATTATCCCAAGTGTTAACGGCTCCGCGCCGCCTCCAGTAACCGCCGCAATTCGTCGCGATGACGAGAGGTTGCGTGCGAATCTCACAGAAGAGAAATGTGTCTTGAAAAATCTCTGACATAACTTCCCGTCTAATTAATTAAAGGAGCATTGTCGAGCGCGCTTGGAGCGTAGGCACGGAGAAGCTAGCGGGGTTCTTCGCACGCTTGGCCGTACGTAAATCGCATGAAAAAGAAAAATGAAGAGGGATAAACGTAGAAGAAAGGACCGTGCTTGCAGGAGAGAGAGAGAGAGAGAGAGAGAGGAGCGAGCAATACGAACGAGCTGCAGGAGTGCGTGTGGTATGTTACACGAGAATTGTAGAGACTCCCGTGCGCGTTTTCGCAATGACACCGTCATGCCGGGCCCCGCAGATCACGCAAGCTGTTTGTTAAGCAGATACAGAACTCTGATTCTTGGGCATGCGAGGAGATCCAGATGGTGATCTCCCTCAAGTTCTATAGATATTCTCGAATGAAAGTCATATTTATTTCGATACATCGAGAACTCATCTGATATCGGAAACAAAAATTATTTTTTACTTTTTAATTATTTTAATTACTTTAATTATTTTTTTCCGATAAATTATACGTTTTGCCTATGGGTCATAAGTCAAGATAGATTTTATTAGAATATCACTTAATTTCTTTCGCAATATAGTGGTACTCTAATGGTATATAGTTATTGAAAATCGAAACTTCGGTGAATGCTGCTATGTGCAGGTAGCAAAATGAATTATGAAAATCTTGATTAGCTTTTCCTGTTAATGCAATGAATATATCGTTCTTGATGAATAAGTATAATTATCGAACAATTCGAATGTCGATATCTTCACACGGTGACATTGATAAATTAAGATTTAATGGTATCTTTATTTCGACGTAAATTAATGGGTGTAACTTGGCAAATACGATCGACATGACCCATCGCTCGAATAAGACCGTTGTCACGGTAAGTCATGGATCTAGAAAATTTACTTTTTATATCGTACCGAATATAAATTTTATTTTATCTTTCAATAATTTAACAATCAAGATATATTGAATTTTGACTTAATTTCATATTTTTATCATTTAAATTAACTTATGCACAAAATGAAATTAACTTTGTACCGATAGAAATAATTGCCAATTGTAATAAAAGAATAATTCAATATCTAAGAATAATTCATAAATCTTATATTAAATTCCCACGACATCGCTAATAAAATTTTATTTTAAGATTTACTGTGCATAGAAATATAAACGGCAAATTTTACGGCGGCGCTTTCTCTCCACTGATTTCAATGGGCTATATTGGTGATTTATTAGACACGATTATAGAAGTACGAGAAACTGTTTGAATACGATCGTCACGAGCAGTAATCTTTTTCCGTATTTAAGTGTATTATAAACAATTTTTAGAGGATCTCTCTTTCCGTCGGTCTTTATACGTCGCTTGTTTCCACACCACGCATAATTTGGCCAAAAGGCTATTTCAGTCAACAATATCGCATTACCATTATTCGTACATCTTCCTGTTGCCGGTTGATAGCCTCGGTTTTGGTTACCTCGAAACAATAGGGCCGAGATCAAGATGCGGCTGAGCCTCGCGTGATCTACGAAGATAATCCGAGCACGGTACTCGATGCATCGTTCGAGAGGATCTTTGACCGTTACGTGGTTACACTAGCGTTGCACGATCGCGTCAGAGTATTGACGTAACTTGCCCGAAGGGAAGCCGTAGCGGAAACGTCTTAAATCCTTCTTCGATCACCTCTTCGCGGATCACAAGCATTTCTTATCATATGATATTATTGGCATTTATATCTCATTCCAATAAAAAAAAAAAAAAAAAATAAAAATCACGTTTGCTTTGTTGTTGATTATTAAGCAGTTTTGACAGCACAGTTAAAGCTTCTATTTTTAATTATATAATCTTCGTTTGGTTGTTATAATTGTGTTATAACAAAATTATCCATAATTTAAAGTTTAGAAAAGTTTAACTTATTTCCGAATTATTCTCTCATCTTTCCTTTGACGTTTCAAGCGTTTGTCTTTTTTCATTGATTTATGATCAATTTAATGTGTTTGTTTTTAACATCCGTAAGAAAAAGCAAAGCGATAGAAGTTGCGTTAACACGGTACGCTGCATACACTTGACCTTTATTTTAAGTGAAGATGATCGTAAGCGTAAAGGGTGACCCCGTAAAAGTGCGCTGGAACAATACCAGCCCACGGTGCGCTGGCTTATCTCTAATTCGTTTTAATTAGAGGATGTTACGAAAAAATATAGTAGACCTTGCGTGAAGGTTTCATCGAAATTTAAGACTCGTTTGGGTTGTAATATCGTAACCGAGTTATACTCATTATGAAAGTTTTAATTCCATAGAATTATTCGTCGCAATAATCGTTTCAACAAATAAAATTTACTTATATTTAATATTAATTTTCTTTCATTTGTATTGTTTATCGAGGTGAGTTAAATTATAATAATTATGATTTGCATATTTGTATGTATAAAGTCTGAAATGTATAAAGAAACTTTAACGAAAGCTAAACGTTACTTTAAATTTAGTAAAATAACAAAGATCGTAGAAGAAAATACATAGACTCTCGTTATTATTATCCGAAAAATATGTAAAATTATCTATAAAAAAATGTATTTGTTAAAAAAAAATGTTCATTATCTTTGCAACTGCGCTCAAGAAGCTTTCTTTTTTTTTTTTTTTTTAAATATTTTTCTGCAGTGGTTTGCAGTCGTCACATGGATAAGCACATGGAATTGTCAAAGGATGCCATACCGATTGCGTGGCGCGTAATGGCACGTACCAGAACTTATACGGCACGATAATTCGATGAACGGAAGGTAAAGTTGGCATAAGATTGCTTAACAATTGCTTGGAGACTTTTCATCTCCTTCGATTATCGAGACGAAGGTTATACTTGACGCTAAGACACGTCACAAATTGCGAACTTTCTTTTCTCTGTCCGCGACACTGCAATCTCTGCTAATCTTTCTGTTTTCTCCAGAGGAAAACCGACGGATATTACCGCGTGGTTTTTCTCGCGTTGGTTTTTGTTAGCTCTTCCCATGTGCTTATTTGATTGCACGTTAACGTAACTCGATTACTACATTAGATGATTACACGAGAATGAAGTCACGCGGTGATCACAATATCTTGAATCAATGTCACTTTAGTCTTACCGATCCAGAGTAAGCGTAGCCGCATGTTTGCTGGCGCAAGCACCCTCAACGAGCGGGCGAATCTGAAAAAAATAACGCAATTATCGATCGATCTCACAATTAGTGCAATTAGTACATAAAAATGTCTGACAAAATGAAAACATTAGAACATCAAATTTGCAATAATTTACAAGAACTTAATTATATTCCGTCTACAAGTACATTTTATTTAAAATATATTTTATTATTATCTATTGCTAAAGATATAATTTACTTTGCTAAAACGTAAAGATAATATTTCTGCTAGAAATACCTTTGAATTATAAAGTCTTTTTTTGCAAATTCTTATTATGTAATGTGTGTATGACATTAATAAAAAATAATAAAATGAAATTTAATATGATACATTTATATTGTCATTTGTATAGTATCGATTGATTTTGAGATAAACAGATACTAAGCAAATAAATAACAAAAATCTGAGAAATTAATTAAAAAAATTAATTAGTATTTCTTTGTAAAATGTAAAAATTGTGATAAACTTTGAAATCTTAAATATGCATAAACAATGCATTTATGCATATAACAATGGTAAAAAGAAAGAATTTTGATGTTCTCTGTTTTTCGCGCTATAAATTTACACGAGCTTTCGAATATCGACTTGGTCCTATGGTCGAGCACGTGTGCATGTCCTATTATTGTAACTTACGTTGCCCATTTCTATACACGAGGAGTTAATGTATTAAACATATTTACAAGAAAATGGAACCTCCAAGGTACGCTCGAATGGAAATCACTGACCGTGTTGCTTTAATACACTGCGTTTGTTCCTTGTTCGATCTCCGAGCATTGCGCACGGAAGTTTGGGACCTTCGTGCGGGTCATTCGTGCGTGTTATCGGTGCCACGTTGGGATACGCGCGCACAGATGCATTAGAGAGGAAAATTGTGATATCGAAGTCAGTCAGTTTTTTCTCGGGGACGTACACTCGGGGTCGGGGAACGAAAAAGGATTTTGTCCGATTTTTGTGACATACAGGCGCGCGAGAACTCGCAGAGTCGAGCAGCGGGCAAAAGCGCGATCGTGGATGCCATTAGGGGGATGAAGTGATGTCGTGGACTCACCCAACCGATCCGTACGTACAAAACACACCGCAGTGCTGAGGTAAGTCAAGACAGTGACTGATGGTGGAAGTAACTTCATCGGCATATATATCCTTGGGTAGCACCCCGTGTGCACCGATACGCCCCCACCAGGGATGAGCTCCGGCGTTTCATCCTTCGACCTCCTCCAGATCGAGCCCCCTTTTTTCCCTCTATTCCTCGGGATGCAAGGTGGGGAAATATGCGAAACCGCGGATGGCGATGGGATGGATCCTTTCGCGCGGGGCGTCTGTACTTCTAAAAATCATAGGAGGATGTTACTTTCCTCTATTGACCTCTTTTCCATCAAATTTTAAGAGATATATATATCTTATGTTGCAATTATGTAACATACTTTAGATAGGTAATCTCTGTGCTAATATTAATTTTAAAAAATAATAGAAATCTATGATATAATTTTGTGTATCACAGTGTAGACAATCAGAAATACACACATTTTAATTTTTACTTTTTTTTATATTATACAGATAGAATATTTTTTTGTATTGAATATTCAATATGAGATATATATATATATATTTTATATCATATAACTTTAACTGATATAACTTTGTGAAATGTATTTCATATATAGAATATGAATCCATATGTATTCCATATATAGAATATGTATAAATGTCTAAAAGTAAGAATGTCGGATGGAGAGAAGAAGAACCTGGACCTCTTCGACCCCCGATGATTACCTAAAGTAAATATCGACAGGTTGAATCCGAAATAGCGCGAATGGACCTATCGCGGGCCCATCACAATCCATAAGCGGTGCGCTATCCGTGGAACGACCTCACGACGTAAGTGACCCGCTGCGGGTTCCGAAGGGGGCCTCTTCCAGAGGGGGGGATCCTGACGGGGGATCTCGCGGAGATGAGCAGCTCGTGGGAGGCCGGGGTTAGTGAAAGTGAAATACTGCAAGTAGAGTAACGTGTACCGAAGTGCTGTGTATTTCGCGTTGCTCTAGTCGACGGTGAGGATCTCCCGAGAGGAGAAAGATCGGGAGGATGTCTCTGCATTTCGATCTACGATGTGTCTTTGGATAGAAAAGACACATGCCGTTATCACGATTATTTTCTTATCAAAGTACAAGCAAAATTTATGTCACCTTTTATTGATTACTGTAAATGTAATTTAATAAGCGAAACAAAAACAAGAAGAAATTATTGATGAAAATGATTGATTATTAGAGAAATTATATTATAATCTGGTAATTAATTAATTCTTGAAAAGTTAAAGATAAAATCCATGTTATTTTACTGATTACAAACGTATGAAAAACGTATGATAAATGTATATATATATATATATATATATATATATATATATATCCTATAAATATTCTGAAATGTTTATTATTATATATAAGATATATATATATATATATATATATATATATATATATATTACATCAACAAATCTTAATTTAAGCAAGTTTTAATTAATTTTATTAATATATGTACATAAAATTCTCTTTCATGTAATCTTAAATATATAAATTTATTCTTTTTTAATCTTATCATTTTGTATGTAATTTGTAAACTTATTGTAACTTGTAAAGCTATGATTGTTTTTACTTTTGAAACCTTTACCAATGTAAGATCAAAGAGAAGTGATTTCTAATAAATAATGCATGCTATCGGAAAAGCTGTAGAGAATAATACCCTTTGGTGCATAACAGAGTACACAAACGCTTTGGCAACGTAAAGTCTTTTTGCTTTGTTTTCCAGTCGAGATGTCGAGACTATCTGGAATGATTAGAAGGGCAATAGAATAGATCGTATTGATTTTGTCATACTTTGATAGAGGAGAGCGAACCGAATTTAATGACAAGAGCACTCCGCTTAGAGTACTCTGTGTATGATATGTCAAGCATTCCTGTCGTATGATGGAGAAGGGAAATTTAAATAAGTCAATTTTTAATTTCTCAAAGATTTCTATTTATAATATAAATTAAATAATTAATAATTATAACCGACACTTTTCTCTCAATTTTTTCGGAAAAGCCATTTTTCTTTATTAATTCTTATTCTTATTTAACAAATTGTTTTTTGAACGGTAACTTTCGAATTATCTTGATTGAGGATCGATTTGATCGATTATTTCTTTGACAAATTTTCAAACGATTTAGTTACGACACAATTTTACGTATAAAAATCACTACAATGACACAGCGCTTCATTACTGTCAAAGAACGAGCTCCGTTCGTCTTTGACTGCGTTCTTCGCTCGCCCCGTTTCGGATTCGTAATCGGCCTGCGTCATCGTATAATCATCATCGGACGTACGTAGTGACACGACGTGTCTTCGCACGTCCTCCTCCACGGTGCTTTCACCGCAAAGTGCGAGTTACTGCATCGCGTGGGCGGCATAAAGGTAGTCGGCGCGTAACTCATGCCGATGGGACAAAAGCGGGTGCCAATATCGACTTCTCGCTTCGCATGCACATTGCGATACTGCGTAATTTCTATGCACGATTTCTTCTCAATCTCCTCATATAAGCCCTCGCCCCCCCCCCCCCCTCCCCGTATTCGCGATCGTGCACACGCGTTGGCGCAAACTCGCAATCGACGAGGCCCGGGGCAAGGATGGCATCGATACAGCTATTTGCTAAGTTATCGTACGGACGAGATTTCAGTTTGCAAAACCTCGAGGGTACTAGACGTGGGCCCCCAAGGCGAGTATATTCTCCCCGCTCGTTTCTGCCACCCTTCGATTTCTCGATTATACACTACGCGAAAGCCAGTTTACTCGCATTAAACGTTGTACCTCAGTTAGTTTCGCAATTCTATAAATTCTCAGTACATTAAAGATTTATATATAATAAATTTATATCCATAATCTACTTAATAATACTTATCTACTTAATAATACTTCTTCCGATTATTACGAGATACTGAACGAGATACTGAAAATCTCTTAAGTAGAGCGGCGGTTATTTTTGCTTAAGCTTCAAAACATATTTTTTTAAATTTAGCGCAGTTGCATTTATCAAGATAGATTTTTTATCAAGATAGATTTTAAAATTCTCAAAAAATTTACAGGAAATATTATCTTTATTTTTGTAAGACGATCAGTCTGTAAAGCTTGCGATATACATCAGTGATCCTGAGCGTTCAGTATAGAAAGGCTCCGACTATAATCGTATTAGCGTTCCTTCTGAAATCCATCAACGATTTAATACGATTGCGATAATCGTTTACACATTGCAAAATCCCCCGTTTCTCTAGAACTAATCGTTAATGAAGTCTAACGATTGGTTGTATTAGAATTCATCTATTTTATGTGTTTGATGAATACTTCAAGAATTTTTTATAAAACCCATGGTAATTATAGAATAAATATGGAAATAACGTTATGGGAGAAAAAATTGATTACGATTATAATAGCAGTAACCAATGCATTCGTCACTCGCCACTATGACGAATAAGATCTCGCATTGTAATGAGTATATGAATACATGAAAATTAATCATAATATTTTTCATATTATTTCCACGAATGAAATATATATATATATATATATATATATATATATATATGAGACAATATATGTTTACAATTTACAGTAACTGAAAGTATACGTATCTAATTTTAAAACTAAAAAGAGAGGAAAATTCCTAAAGTGCCGCATTTAAATAAGAAATCCTCGTTAATGGAGTTAGTTTAAATTTTTATCTTCAATATACATTATTTATTAGCAAAATAATTAATTTAAAATATATATGATATAATTTCTAATGTGTAGCTTAATCTATTTTGAGATATCGTAAATGCGATAGAAGAAATTTATAAGTACAATGAGCGCATTTTCTATACAACATTCTTCCAAGACGACATAATGCTTCCGTGATAATTACATCAAATTTGTTCTCACGAACGCGAGACTTCAATCGCGTTTGCCGTGCCGGCCGCACTTGGTTCCCTCGCAAAACATGCCTGGAATCCACTTATTGTATTATATATAACATCAACAATTGTCTCACGATCTGGAGCTCCCAAGTGAGAAGATACGGTTAAGCCATTTTTAAGTCCCATCGATAAATAATTTTAGTTAATAAAAAAAAGGAGGTAATGATCTACATTACAAAATCTCGAAGTGATGTATTGCGACAATCGATCATATTAATCCTTGAAAGAATTGTGATTGCAACATAATCGTGAGAAAAGTCCGACATACTAAATGTATTCAAATATCCGTGTTGTAGTACATTAAACTTCGTTAAAATCAGGGCAAACAAAGCGAGGATGTCTGAATTATCGGCAATCGACGTCTTTTTACAACTTACTCCACTTACTACAATTGCATTACATCAAATCATTCGGAAAGAAAGACATAAAGTCGTCCTTGTGCATTCTATTCTTTTTGTAATTTCTTTATGGTGATCGTCACGACGATACTTGACTCGATTATTATGTAAAGAAATAATTAGCCGTGGATCGAACTTTGTCATAACCAAGGAGGAAAATTGAGATAATTGAAGTATATGATAACTGGTATGGTAAACTTATACTTTCGAGAATAATTCTTAAAATACGAAAGATTTAAAGAAATATAAAAAATGAAAATAATATTTTTCTATTTTCTTTTATTTTTTATGCAAAATAAATTCGAGATATTAAAAACATAACACTTGTTTTATATCGTACGGATACATTTTGCAAACTAATCCTCGTAAATGCGTTAACTAACTCCTTAATTTCCTACTTAATAATACTTCCTACTCTTAAAGATAATTCTTTAATTTCTTCTGCGAATAAATATATTAATTATAGACCGAAAAATATAAATTTTTTAAAAAATATAAATTTTTAAAAAATTTTTGAAAAAATATAAATTTTTAAAACATATGCTTTGATATTAACTATTACAGCAAGCCATAAATAGACAACATTATTCCTATAATATAACAATAATAATAATGAAGGATGCTTTAATAAAATCCCTTTACATAGGTATTGTTGGCTTATTTTGCATTTCACAACTTTGAGAAGCAGACATTGCCTCACACAGTTTGCGCAAATAGTTGAGAACCGTCTTTAGCAGCTATACGTTAAAAAAGTTAACTACTATTATAAGTTCTCTTATACGAGTAGTGCAAATATCCCTTGCGTATTTCGCTCTTCTCTAACGAGAGATTTTTCAAACTACTTTCCGATCGTAACGAGCACTTAATACGCAAGAACGAGAAATTTAATCAAGATCATCGAGTTTCATCTTTTTGATTGATGTTCTTCGACGTGCGTTTGCATACTTATGCGAGAATCGGCCGGTGGACGGATATTAGTACGGGTGCAATCGGCGTGTCACAATTGACATCACGTCTGTTGTACGTTTACATCTGTTCAAAAGACTATGAATAGGAGCATTCACAGATCGCGACCCGTGAGAATATTAAGGCAGGAGACGCGCGCCGATCATCGCGAATCACGATTGACCTTCGCGAGAACGATCGTGACGGCGGAATCGGCGTCGAACCGACTTGCGATTCAGTGGACAGATATAGATTTAGAGGATCTAGAGGCCCTCGCAGGCCTCGCAGCGTTCACCCCTTTTTCTCAGAATCCGGGAAAGATGATGTAGAGAAACACCAGCCGTGTCTGCGCCGTTTGCGCCATCGCTTATTCATCGCACGTTTATCGATGACGAGAGCCCTTCCTTCGTCCATAAATCGTGATATTATAAGCCGAAGTTGTCTTGAATGTGACTCAGCTGCAAAAGTACGAGCGGATTAGGTGGATTACTGTTGTTGGAGAAATCCATTTAGAGCCGAACAAGAGAGAAATCCAAGACGGGAAGCCTATTCAGCACTCAATATTAATTTTCTTAGCTTTGTTAATTTTTTGCGAAATTTTAGAATTGCTTATTGCTGCAAGTTTTTAAATCTTGCTTCGTTTTTTGAATTTGGTATTTATTGTTTTTTGGTATTATTGTTTTTTTATATTCAATAATTGGTAAACTAAGAAAATGATAATCCCCCTTTTCAAAATAATCTTATTACACACGGAAGAGTTTATTTTAGAAATGCATATTTTATATATTTTAGATAATTTATAATTAAATTTTGATGATCCATCAATTACTTTTAAGTATAATTATGTTTCGTATGTACAATTATATGAAACGACTAAAGAGCATGACTCGGAGAGGCACGATTCTAAGTCTGTTAACTAGGACAACAGAATGTTAAGAAAAGCAGAATCCTTAAACAGAATCCTGCTGAACTTTTGTGATTGTGTAGTTCGATTATTTAGACTGTTACTCTCCTCTTTCTCTTTCACACTTTACACTTTATAATAATTTCTTTAGTATTAAAACTTTCCTTCCAAGATAGCCATGTTTCCTACAAAACTTAAAAGATCAAGCAATTGTCTTTTTAACAAGATATTTCGGTCGAATACGTCACGTGAATAAATAATAAAAATTCTCTCAACAATAACATAAAAATAAAATCGTATAATACATTTCTTATTTTAATAAGACAATTTATTAATATATATAATTAATATATATTAATATATATATATATATATAATGTAAATAATATTATATAATGTTTACATAAAATGTTCAAGATATTATAAACGATATGCATCGTGCTGTTCGGCTAATTTGAAGGTAAGTAAAACGTTGGTTGACGTTGCGAAGTTTTGTGCTTGCCTTTGACACCAATCTTGTAATTTGGCTCCAACAGATAAGAATTAGCATAACGTGTATTCGCATTTGACCAAGATTTAACAGAAATCTTGGATGTGCCATAAAGAGGACGTCCCGATGTCGCAGGTGTTTCATAAGGAGGTTGCTTAGAGGAATCCAAATTATGATCACGATGAATAGGAGTGATGTATTTGTTCCATTCTTGTCGTTCATTCTGCCAGTTCTTATTCCAAGATTTATTCTCAACGTTAGATTCACGATGATAATCTCGAGATAGTTTTTCTTCAGCTATGCGTCTTTATTGTAAAAGAATTAATAACGATTAGTGGTATTATACACACACACACACACACACACACACACACACATATATATATTATATATATTATATATATATATATATATAATAACATAACAATAATATAAAATTTGGGGAAATACACGAATGCAAATTAAACACGAGGCATATAAAAATTATATATTACATAAATGTTCAAAACAAACTTCATTGCTGTACACTGCTGGAGAACATAAAATTATTAATACATCTGCGTAAAATTTACATCAGCGATAGATCAATACGATATTTTATCTATCGATATGTTACATGCATCGGGTCTTTGAAGACCACTGCTTAATCTCAACGGTGAAAACTGAAAGCGGGGGAGTCCGAGTTTGATTGCTTTCCTGTGCGAATGAAAGTAGCGTACCTATTATAATTAATGTGATGCGTAACTTATTTATCGCTTCATTTTATTATGAGATAATTCAGCGGGAACATTAAAAGACATGTTGCCGCAACATTTTTCTTCTTCTTTTTCGTGCTTGAACCGCGGGAGATAAGGAGATGTCCGATTATGCAATCAAACGCGAATGCTGTGCGGATACAGAATGTATTTTGAACAATTCGTTATGTAATGCGTGCTCACCTATCAGCTTCCTCCATTGCTTTTGCAATCGCCTCGTTAATGGAGTAGAAACTTTGCGCGCGAGAGCAATCCACGGTGTACCACCACGTGCAAACCAGTCTCTCCTGATTGAATAACGTGCCGTTCGGACAAAGAAACGAGTCCTTACGGCCGTCGCGTTGGCAGATGTGATATGCTTGGCAGTCGGCCTCAGGGTCGACATAATAGCCCGGATATTTCCAATCGCACACGAATCGCGTCCATGGAACTTGGCGGAAGATCGGATAATCTTTTCCGGCTACGCCGGGAATTCCGCCTTCATCCGACCACTGATCGTACGGATTCTCATAGTTGTATCCTCGATTGTAAGACAATTGTTTGATGGGACGCACATATGAATATCCCTCGTGCGCCTATAAATATATTTAACTACAACTTTTATGTTTTCATAAAATTAATGTCAAAAGTAGATTTTTCAATCCATTTTTAATTTCTAATTTCTTTAAAAAAAAATGGAAAAAACTTTGAAAAAAAATGTTTGCTTAAAAAGAATGTCGAGATACTAATATCTTTAAAATATAAGTCAACAAGATTAGTTAATTTTTCTTTTTTCTTTTTAATTTGACTTCGAAAGCGTTAAAGATAAGCAATGAAACCTCAGTCTCGCTTAGTTCCGAATGAAAATTCTGTTTTAATGAAGTTGTAATTCTTTAAGCGTAACTATCAAATTATTTTAATATTAATGATGGAGCTTTCTTGTAGAGTTTTTAACGTTCTTTTTCTTCGAAAAAATTTAATACGTACTACACAATTTGCGAGAGTGAATATTAGAACGAATCCTAACTTGAGTATCATAGTCAGATCTGATTTGGTAGCTTCAGCCAACAAAGTCACTTTAAATTATATTGAATCAAAGAATATGAATTCTGGCTTTATATACTTCTCAAAATGAGTTCAAGTACACGTGCAAAATTATTTCCCATTCAAAACAGCGCATCCTTTGATCAAATAGATATGACAGCGAAGGTGATCTGTATTTCGGCAATTAAGGATTCACGTAACAAAACAAGGACCCATCTTCCTCCCAGGTTATGCAATGGCTGACGATACAATTCTTGATTAGCAATCTTCCAGTGTTAAGAATAAAAGATAGTTCTGCCAGCTCAATCATTCGCGATGATTAATACTACCGCGTCATTATGATCTACATTGTCAAGTAATATCTTCATAACTTCATATCATTGTTTCATGTAACTTCACGGTCAGTTTTCTCCCATACCTCCTTCTAATTGAATTTAATTTTCGCACGTAAGTTTATTTTATAATTATGCTTTTTTTTAAGGAAATTTCCATATATCGAACATATTTCTTAAACTATCACGAAAACTGAATCGCGCGCGTTTAGTCGGCGCATGAATCTTCGTGAGTCAACAATATGGCGGATGTCCTCCAGCTGTTCAGTCATCTGTATACAACGAGTTTATATGTAGCTTCATAATAATAAAAAATTATCACATACAATAGTTCATTCAACGATTTCTTCATTAGTTGTGATCGTGTGCCAAGATTGCTTATTCGAAGTAATCATTAGCGAGTATCAGTTGCTTCGATATTCTTAGAAAGATACCTATGATGCAGTAAATGTTTAACACGTGTAGCATCCTCTCAAGATTCATAAAATATCGAATTTATTCCACATTTTAATATAAACAATTTCTCATAACATTGACTTCTTTATTTATTGCTCACTTCTCTTTTATTCATCGTACTTGTTTTAGTCAATATCCATTTATATTATTTGTATAATTGCTAAATTTTGGGAAAATGGATTTTAAGTTAAGTGACGGATTTTTTGATTTGTGTATAAATATACCGGACAAGCGTGTGGAAAGTTTAGACGGCATTTTATTAAAGTTATATGAAAGTAAGTTAACTGTGAGAGTAAATAATAGAACAAATTAAGCATTTTCATTATTCTATATGAATTTATTTGGTATTAGTGGGTTATAGAACAATTGCATTAAACCATATATTAAATGAGAATGACATAGATAGTAAGAAAAAGAAGGAAAGTGAAAAGACTAAAGTGGTGTCAAACGTGGTGCCAAATCCAATTGATGTATCCAAGCTAAATGAAAAATGGAAAGGAAAACTGCGCATACTTAATAGGATAACATTTATTTGTTCGGATTCAACAAAAGCACATACATTGGTGCAGTTTTATATCAATATAAAATTTATATTTAAGTCATTTATTTTGAAACTTAATGTAACCCAAATTTTGAAATTAAGTAAGATTTTGATATGTTACAGCGTATTTCTATGAAGTATCTATTTGAAACAAATGTTACTAAATTCGAGTTACATGATTTTTCAAAATAAAAGGTTTATCTATATTGGAATATTGATATTACATTGAGGATAGTTTTGTCATTACAGGCACTGGCACCAAATTTGAAAAAATATGATATATATGCTATTGTCCCAACTAATCAGAATATATTAGAGGTTGGTATACATATGGTGCACACATTTATTTTTTTATATTATTTTAATTTCTAATATGTTTAATTTCTGTATTCTTTATTCTCTTATTTTTTTTTTTAGTTTGCCTGTTCACAAATAAAAGCAGATCTGATTACAATAAAACCAGAAATTTCTGGTATAAAGATAAATCGAAAAGTATATCGTCAAGCCATAGCCAGAGGCTTGTGTTTTGAAACACAGTATGTAGATCTTTTGAAACAAGAAACACGTATAGCAACTCTTCATTCTTCTTATAAACTACATATGTATCGTGGAAATGTGGTAAATATATATTAGATATTACATATTAGATATAAGTTTTATATTTTTGTTATAAATTAATTCTACTGATCATAATTGTGGTAAATAATGTAATCTTAAATATATTTATTTCATTAATCTATTAATACATCCTATCTGTTGTAGAATGTAATCATATCCAGTGGTGCAAATAGCAAGAATTTAATTAGAAGTCCTTATGATATTATAAATCTGTATCCTTTTTTATTTAAAATGTAATAATAGTAATATATAAACTAGTGGTAAAGATACACTTTTAAAAAGCATTATTTATATAACTTATCGTGATGTATAGTGGATTTATATTAGGTTTGAATCGAGACAGAATAAAACCAGCTATATTAGATGAATGTCAACTTGTTCTTTTAAGAGCAAGTAAGTCTTTATAATTATTATCCGCATTTTATATGAGAGCAAATAAAAAGTTTTATCATTTTATTTATTTTAGGAAGACGAATATCTGGCAAATCAGTGTTTACAATACAATTTGCGGGAGAATCAAAGATTGATGATGATGATAATGATGATGATGATGATGAGGAAGACAGTGAGAAAGAAACAACAAAAGACTAAGTGATTTAATTACGTATAAAGTTTAACTTTATACTTTATTTTACAAAGAGAATTCTATTTTATATTTTTATATATGAAAATATGTTATTTTATAAAAAAATAAAAATTATTATATTTATATAAATTTATATAAAATATAATAAAATATATATTTTCAAATTTCTTAAGAAACTAGTAATAACAATTACACATTGCGTTTATTCAGTTTCTAGTTTGTAGAATAGTATAAAATTTATCTGGAAGAGCCATCTATTAGATTCTTCTGTACTCTTTTGTGATATATTATACATGCATGCTTATTCTATTGTTCATAATGGTAATAAAACATTACAATATTAATATTATATTCTGATCTACATTATAAATTCTATTTTTTTAATAATAAAAATTATTTTGATCATATATGACATTTACATATGTACATATGTCATTTTATGATGTTATTATCGAGGATCGATACTGTTATAAATTAATCTAAAAAAGCAGCTAAACACATTAATTGTTCATTTATTTAAAAGAATCATAAAATAAAAGTAATAACTTTTTGTAAATACAAAAATTCTCAATAAGAAATTAAATGAGTTTCAACAGCTGATACATTGGCTACCTTCATCCTGATTAGATAAACGACTATCACTATGAGTTCAAAAAAAATATATATATAAGGATTTTTTAAATAACGTTATCTTAACTTTATTACATTTAATGTGATGCATTTGGGTTGCAATATATAGTATCACAACGGCGTTATGGCCTCAGTCAAGTAAATAAATACTTTCCTATAAAGTTAAATATATTAAAATACAAATGCGAAGTTAATATAATGAAGCGATGCAATTTGACGTGTGAATGTAAAAGACGTAACCAATTGAATCTAAGTTTGAACAATTTGCGATATGAAATATCTCTGATAATAATATTGCGATATCGATAACATGACAATGATAGATTCTATCTGTCTAATAGAAGCTGTTAACGTCGACTTGAAGACGGCATAAGATTTAGTTTTGATCCAGAAATTAGACGGATCATGCGTCCGACAGCCGCACGATCAAATCGATTGTCCGTACATCATTCTACATCATCCTCGACTCCAAACCCGTCAACAACCTCGTCCATTTATCATCAACAACAACAGCAACAACAAATTCTATATGCTCCTGTTAGTAGTCCAGTAGTGACTCTTCAACCTTGTGGAACAGCACTCCATCCTTCGTGTGTTTATCCGAACGTCCAGTCTCACGTTGTTTCACCGAATTCCACCCATTTACATCTCCAAGGTTTGAAAAATAAATTATAGTTTAAATTAATTTTGCAAATTAGCCTCTTCATTTCTTTCTCAATTTTTCTTCTCGATTTTGCTTTATAAAGTCTCTTAATGATGAAACAGCTTTGAAAGTAATACAAAAAATTGTAAATCTTAATAATTACAATTACAATTGTAAATCTGCAAACTTTTATACAAACTGGAAAATAAACAGTTAAAATATTCCGCGCGAGTGCAGGTAAAAGTAATCGATGGCACGCCAAGAACAAGCCATTTTCCAGTCAGCAATATTATCAACAGCAGCACACACAGCAACAGCAACTTTCCTACGGTCCAAAGCCCGTGGTGTTCTTCGATCAACCGTCTACGAGCCTTGCATCGATTCCTCCGTCGACCACATCCTTCTTAGTAGCTTCTTCCACATTCACTCACGCTGGACCGTTGCACAGCGAGCATTACGATAATAATTCTGGAATGACACATCTGTTACCACAACCCTTTAACTTCAAGCCACCGGACATGCAAACCTTCTGCCTCATCCAAGATCGACCAAACATCCAGCAACAGCAACAACAGCAGCAACAGCAGCATCCGATGCAGGCTTCCTATTACAATATCTCGGCCACAAACACCTGCAGTCTACAAACTGTTAATACCAACTCATCTTTCCCACTTGCCAGTCTCAATCCTTATGCCAGCTTAACTAGCTTCACCAACAATCAGTTCCCAGCGACAACGCAATCCACTTCGGTCTTCTCGAATCCGCCTGTCGGGCTGGTCCTCGCACCATCGCGACGAGATAAATCTTCTCCAACATTGGATCTCGCACTGTTCAAGCATAATGCTGACAAGATATCGAGCACTTGTGAGCCTCGAGTTGTTCCGGTCAGTCAGAGTGAGAACTCCAACGACTGGTCATCCCAGATCGAGACGTTCTCCAAGAACGACACGCAAAACTCTGCAGAAAATAACAGGAGCGTCGAATCTGGTGAGTGCGCTTTGCAGAAATCTCTCTCTGTCGTGGCAAAAACAGATGAGGAGCATTACTCCGACGAGTCCTCAATTAGTTTCGATTTTACCATCGAGGCCGAAAAGATGGTCTCCGCTTTATGCAACACCACTTCCTCAAACGATTTGGGTAAGGAAGAGTCAAAGCCTGGTAACAAGACTGATCCAACAACGTTGTTCAACGGCGCGGGCGATAATGTATCCAATAAGACAAATTGGTTTGCCGATTTTTGTGCCGAATATGAGAACGGAACGTCGATAGGCGTTCAAACGGATAGTCCACGCGTTGACACGTCGCAGTATCCAGAATTAATCCGAAAGACAGCTTATTGGGGATGCACGGAGGCTGAGATCATCCTCGGTTTCGACGATTCAAAAACGAATTCCAAACGGAATTGGTTAACATGTCTGTCGTCTGCCACGAGAACAGCGATTACAAAGTCCTCGACCTGCATTCCCGTCTTTGCAGGGGACCGAATCTTCGCTGACGATCTTATAAACGCTCTTCTGCGCATTAGCAACGGTTGGCTGAGCCTCGACAATTACTTAAACAAACAGCACTTTCCCAATTTGTTGGATAGATTGGATTCCGGATTAATTACGCGCTTTCACTCGTGGGAGGAGAGCACGTACGAATTGCTAAAGCAAATGGTGCGAACTTTTCAAAAGTTTGGAGAAAACAACAAAGTAACAGATCAAAAACGTAATGTAACTTGTTGTGAATCATCATCGTTTCCAGGCGACGTGTCGCTTTACACTACCTATGATCTTTTTGCTCCGTTACCATCGAATTCTCTTTCTCAGCAAAATATAATCGGAAATTATTCGCAGAAGAAATCGCAAAGTTCAATGTCTGCATCACTGCCAACGAGCAGTCTGTGTAATTTTCAGTATAACTCCAATCAGCAGGAGCAGCAGTCAACAAATCCAAAGGAAAGTAAATTACGGAGCAAGTGGACGATTACCGAAAATCTATCATCTATGATTAGCGCTACAAAATCCGTGCCGAATGTTACTGTGTGTCATACCGACATCGGCGGTTTAACAAGTCATAAACTTCGTACGAAAGACACATTGTCATTCAGAAAGTTAGATGCTACTCAGAAGTCGCTGAACGCTGAATTCTGCCAGCTAAGAAACAAAGTGATGGAAAGTTGCACAGACGCAACGAAAGATAGAAAATATGGTTACACACCGGGAAATAAACTTACGACATCTCTCGATAACACCGAGTCCATCCGATTGCAGCATCCAGCAATGAATGCCCCTTTGAGTTACAGCGGACTGTACGCGCGGAATTGTTTATCCTTCACGTTTCCTTTATCAAATCATCCCGATTCTTTATACTCCGCATCCAATCCAGGAATCTCAACGTATAGCGGAATCAATTATTCTTCTTCAACGCTTTATCCCAGTAGCGATATCAATTCAAGAAGTAGCAGGAACTCTGAACAAATTCACGGAAGTAAAAGCGTAAATGTCAATCCAGTTTATGTTAGCAGATCGCAGACTGATCAGTTAGAACTCCCGGCTGTACCTAGAAACAAGATGACCCTGCTCAGCCAGATCGAGCCGCGGACGTTCGACAAGGAATCTGAAGAAATGGCGGCCAACTTGTCAGCCTGGTTCGCTAGCATGCGAAGCATGCAGCCTTCGGCGACCGCGTCGGCCTTGGAGGGATCAACAAGGATGAATGGGCATTCGACTCCTCGGCTGTTCGTTCACGAGATGCCCAAGTATTCGATGGTTATATCCAAGCAACCGCAGATCGATGCTAATCGGCAGTTCCAGGCGTTGCAGAATCTGCCAAATATTCAGAGTACACCGTGGGCCGCCAGCAGTTTCATCGGCAATCGTTTTCACGTGCAACAAGCGCCCGAAGAGTACGACAGTTCCGAAGATGTACGGGTGTACATGAAACCGGGCAGCTACAATGTACCGAAGAAGAGGCATCAGAGAAGATCGAATCGTCGATCGGAGAACAACGCAACGTCTCGCAGCGGACACGCGAGCAGTCATCAGCACAACGGATACGGTAATAAGGGAAAGAGTATACCCATACCAGCATCGTCAACGCCTCTGTCTCATACGAACGTGTCGGCCCTGTCCACCAACGTCGTTAACGCCACGCTGATAAAGACCTCGTTCCCGTCAGCCTCGCAGCTGCCTGCGCCTCTGTTCAACCTCGAAAGCTCACCCAGGATCTTGAAGCGTACGGAATCTCTATCGCAAGACTCTCGTCGGGATGTCACCTGGAAAGCAGCGTGCGCCTCGGCCGAGATACTTCTCGAGGCTCTTAACGTAAAGGATTGTAACAGTACATTTAAAAATGTCGAAGGTAACGATAGTAGCGAGAGGCAAGATAAGAACGAAGAAAATATTACGACGTTAACGTCGCAGCACAGCGATTCAAAATCGATGAAGCATGATAACGTCAATTGTGCATCTTCCTACGAAGCCTCGGAGGATGATACGGGATCCACATGTAAATTTTCGCCTACAGCAAGCGTAATATCAGTATTCCAACCACGCGACGATGAGAATGGTAAAGGATTTTGTAGAATATATATATATATATATTTTAACATACATTTTTTTAGATAGAGAATTTCTTTTCAATTTATGTTAAAGTAAATAATACACATTTTATAAAAGCGGAGTTTAAAATAATAAAGTTAAAGTTAAAATTAAAATAATAAATAAGAGCGGAGATTAAGATAATAAATTTGCACGTCTATCTATATTCATTATGCGAATTATCGAAACTATTTAAAAATATCTCGCGATCTTTTTGCAGGTGGTACCTAATAATAAGCAAAACAATCCTTTTCTAAAAAGCATGCATTCAACAGCTCTCAATATCAAGACGAACGTGAAAACGGACTCCTGGCTGATCAGGACTCTCAATAACGCGAGTATCGGAAAACAAAAGCGACATACGGACGATGCGGATCAACGAAGTGAGAGGTCCTCGACTTGTTTGCAAATTGTCGACGAAAAACCAGATCAGCTGTCATCGTTGTTAATCGCGGATGCAGATATAAAGACTCGTGCGTCAATCATTGATAGTGAATATCCAACGATACTCTCTCGCGAGCACGTCTCTACTTCTTCCTCGAAGAGTGGCGAAACGTCAACGAAAGAACTGGAAGGTCAGGTTGGAAAAGCCACGTACTCTGAAACGGTGCGAAGATCTATGAAAACGAGTAATTTACACTTGGAAAAGAAAGAGTTGCTCAAGTCGTGCACGACTAATTCATTGGCTACTATAATTTCAATTCCTGGCCGCAAATATCAGAGGAAAGACTCCGAGCAATCATATCAGCTTTTACATAAATCGCGAAGATTAGCCGATAAGAAATTAGTGAGAAATACGGACGGCAATGATCTTCAGTTGGAAGAGGGATCGTGCGTGAAAATCGGCGCTGTTAAATCGAACGGTGTAACGTCAAAATCTTCAATCACCGCGAAAACAAATCATGGTAAAAAGAAGGATCACTTGGAACACTTGGAAGGCAAATGTGCCAACAAGTTGAATGATCGTGGATGGTCAGTGTGGTGCAGTTCCAGGAGGAAACAGAACCTCAGTCCTCTGGCACTTAACAAGTTGGAGACGATTCATCGAACTGTCTGGCAAATGGATGAAGCTAATATCTTCAAGTACCCATTCTCACGTGACAATAAAGATGAACTGGCTTCGTCAGCATTAATAGTCAGTTTCCGAATAAAAAAATGAGAAATATGAAAATACGTAACATTGAGTAAAAATATATTTTTTTTTTTATTTCCAGATGGAGAATTATTGCAAGATTGTTAAAAGCCCGATGTTTCTCGAAATTGTCGAGTACAAGCTGAAGAATCGGATCTATCATAAAGTCGAACACGTCGTAAAAGATTTTCGACGTATTATTCACAACGCGAGATTGTATCATCAGGTTCGTATAATAATTTTATAATAATAAATGACAATTTTATATTTTATTTATCTCTGTAATTATAATTATATCTTTAATTGTAATTGTAAAAATCGAGGAGTGAAATTAATACGACAAATTATTGCGCGAAATTGAATTGTCTAATTTTAAAATTATTAAAATTCAATACTCTGATGTCTACTTTAAAAACTTAAAAAACTTAAAAACTAAAGGAATTTAATTCTGAAATTTGTCTCAGTTCCATTTAAATATAATATTTATATGACATTAATTTTAAATAAAATCTCAACGAATCAACATTTTTTTCGCAGCACGATGACGAACAAATGAAAAAGATCGAAACGCTTTCGAAGAAATTAGAAGATTTATTCGAAGAACACTTCGGCAATTGGGATTTTGACAATATTACCGGCAGTCCGAGGGAAGATTCATTAATACAGCTGCGACTCAAGACATCCGGACAAAAATTGAGCGCAGGACGCTGCGATAGCGCGAAGAAAAGTGTTTCTTCACCAATCATCTCAGAGAATTCTTCGTTTCACTGACTGTTGCTTCTCATTGAAACGAAAAGTCCAAATCAAACTATCGCAACCAAACTAACGTTCTTTACAGAGCATTGCGTGTAATAACTTCTTCTAGTCACGAGCCAAGTACTATTAATGATATCGTAGGTATTCTCCTTTCTCTATTCTCGAAAATCGATATCGCTGTAAACGTGTCATTGAGCTTTTCTATGTCGAAAGGATGGAATTCCGGATATTAACTTTGAAAAATATGCGTGTATGTTCTATCCGTTGATCGAACTATTTCAATTTTATAGCGATATCTTAGAAAAAGAAAACTTTAGTAAACACGAACGATCATCGTACGATATTGGATTAATTTTTATACGAAAAAGAAAGTAGCGTATGATATAGCGAAAGTATCGATAATATAATATAATTTTCCACGTTCTTTGTTACGGCTTATGAAACATTTCGATACTCCTGTTGAGGCATCGTTAGATCAGAGTGATATGAATCATGAAATATATATTACATTGAGACTAATCTAATTATTTGCTATATTTTAAGTCTTTTAGTATATAAATGCAAGGATATATGAAGTATCATATAAATTTAATTTTATGTGCCGCGTGACTCACGCTCTCGTGACTTCAAACTCGAGAGATGAAGTCACCGAGATATACCGGAGCTGAAGCTATGTGTCACAAATATATATATGAAGTTATCACGCACGCACCATCGCTCAGAAGTTAATACTTCTGATGGGGGCGAGTTAATCGACATGGATTATGGCAATGTCAAATATACCAACCAGCCAGTCGGTAAGCCGGAGATAGCGATAATCACGCAAACGGAGTTGCGGCCGGCGAGCCGACATTTCTCGTGTTCTCCCACGGAGGAGAACTCTGGGAGAGAAAGAGAAAGAGAGAAAGAGAGAGAGAGAGGAAGAGAGATGCGACCATCGCGGAGCACGGCCGTTGCGGTGAAACAGAGCGTGAAGTAGATCCGAGTGAGCGCCGTGTGCGCGAGAAGGGCGATCCGCTCCGAGCGCGAAGCGGAGACGACGTGCAGCGCGGCGCGGCGTGGCGTGGCGTGGCGTGGCGTGGCGTGGCGTGGCGCGGCGCGGCGCGGCGCGGCGCAGCGCGGCAGCCGGGACGGACGAGGCCCCCGGGGAACGCAACGCTCTCGGCCGAGAGCGCGGACGCGCGGACTGTCAAGATGGATTGGGAGCTGCTGACGATGGCGAATCTGCACCTGACCGCGACCGAGCACCGCTACTACGGCGACATATTCATCTACTGCTGCGAGAACGCGGACGGTGACAGCGTACCCGTGATCAAAGTCGCCGAGCTGTTGCGCTCGGCCAATCTGCCGCGGGACGTCACGATGAAGGTAAGGATAGGGTTATGGGGGGGAAAAAACGCGATCCGACGACGTTTCTATGCTATCGGTGCTACGTTGCGATAGAACTCATCTCGATTCGAGAACCTCTCACGTTGAGATGACAGACGTTCGAGATGACAGATGTCAGGATTCGTTTTTAGAGGTTATGTCGTAGTAACTGGACCGATTAATTAATCGGTAGGTGTATCGAGTAAACCTTACATGGCGATCTAGAGCTTTACTTAGAATTTTCACATTTCTTTGGATGTATGATAATTTGAATGGAAAATTTATCGTGTTGTCGATGTTATTAGATTGATAGTTATCATTAGATTGATTTTGAAAAAAGAAAATGAAAAATGATATTGAAACTTATATAATTATATATTATTACATAGATACATATTTGTTAATATCAAATATTTATTTTTTTTTTTTTTCATTTTTGTAGATATTGGATATCTGCATGGGAACTAAAGGTAGTACGCATCTAGGCAAGAAACAATTCTATGCGGTGCTGAAACTCATTGCGGTCCATCAGGCTGGTTTGGATATCTCCAGAGATATAATAACTACATCTTTGGATGTCATTACCCTGCCGAGATTTACATGGCCAACTTCTGGTGATGAAGATGGCAGAAGAAGTCCAGATTTAACTAGAGGAATAAAGAGTAGACATCATGCTCCAGAGAGTACTGAGAGTGAAAGCGAAGCGGAGTCTCCACGCGAAACTGGTGGCAGCACAGATTCTCCTACACCAACAAATAGCGTAATTCAAGAGAGGAACGACGGTATGCTGGGTGGTGAAACAATTCTGGATTCTGTTTCTGGAGGTTGGCAAGGCTTATTGGTTTCCGAAGAGCAAAGACAGCTATTAGGCACTGAAGAGGAGAGCTCGGAACGTCATAGCAGCGACGAAGGTGACGGTGAAGGTGACGGTTCGGGTTTCCCACCGGAAGAAGTGTGGATTATCAGCGACGAACAACGTGATTATTATGCGGCGCAATTTGCACAGTTGCAGCCTGATCCGGAAGGTCTCCTGGCCGGACCTGTGGCCAGAACATTTTTCGAAAAATCGCGGCTTCCCGTTTCTGAGTTACGACGTATTTGGCAGCTCGCGGATGTTACGAGAGACGGAGCGCTCAGTTTACAAGAATTCTATGTGGCTATGCATCTCGTCGTACTGAGGAGGAACCACGTGCCTCTACCCGACGTTTTACCTCCGTCCTTGTCAATTCCGTTAGTTATGCAAACAGCAACAACTGCCGCGCCACAAATCCCACCGGTGACAACTGCTCAAAAATCGCCGCCGAACTCTGCGAACGCTCGTGAGAAGAATAGAGAGTGGACAAAATTCGTAGATTCACCGACCGGAGCGAGCAGCTCTTCGGTCACCAGTCCAGGATTGCAATTGGTGAATTTTGATTTTCAAAAGTCAGCTGTCGAACGCGATCCGAAGATTCTACACCCAGTGCCGTTGCGCCTAACACCTGAAGCGGCAATACTCGCTTCGGGCGCTAACGGTAGCAGTAGCAGTTGCACGACTTTAGGAGATGATGATCTGCAACATTCTGCGGCGTCGTTAGTACAACGACCTCTCGCGAAGAAACCTCCCACGGCGCCGGAAGATGCCGTTATTGTGACTCCTAAGAAAGAACCACCACCTCCACCGCCACCCAGACCATACAGAACACATGCGCGCAGTTCTAGTCTTGATCTTAATAAATTAGGTACATATTATTACCAATATTTTACGCGGTACAATATTGCGATTACGAAAATTTCATGTTTTGTAAATTTGCACATTCTTGTAGGAAAAAATGGTCAAAGTTTTCTCGGAGCACCGCCGCTTGTACCACCTAGAATCTCGCCAGGAATTGTAAGTTCTTATACATGATGAAAACTTTTTGTATTTTTTTAATTCTTCTATATATCTTGTAAAAGCTTATATAAAACAGAGATTATAAATATCTGTTTTTTTTTTTTTTTTTTTTTTATTGCAGACTTCGCCTCGCAAATTGATCGGTCAAAGGAGCGAAGGCGAAGGACAAAGAACGTTGAGCGAAAGTCAAGCTTTTGTCGCTGATTTCTCTCACTTTTCCCCTAAGAGTGAATTGCCTGAGAATATGATACCATCTGTAGAAAACACAGTACCGCAGTCTCAACAATTCACTGGAGTCTGTGGAGCATTTCATATTTATAGAAAACCAAGCCCAAGTAAGAAATTATCTCATTATTTAATTAAGCATTTAGAATTTTCTTTTTATTTTTATATATTTTCATTATTTTTATATTAATAATATATTTATAAGCAAAAATGCATATACTTTATCTTTTTAAAGATTTGAAAATATAAGATGCTTTGAACTATTTTTTCATGTCTTTGATTTTCCTAATTATACTTGACAATTAAAATAATCTTGACAGAACGAGACGGTGGTGATGAAGAAAGTAAGAACGAAGCGGAAGACGAAAAGAAATTAACCTTACAAGAACTAAGGGAAAAGAATGCAGAATTACGCTTAGTCTGCGAAGAATTGACACGTGAACTGGCTAGTGCGCTTCAAGAACGTATAAATCTACGTGCGAAACTCCTGCTCTTGACTTGATGTGATTACTATTCGCTATCATTCATTCGTTCGAAGTTATGAGGTATTATGTATCCTCAAATCATTGTAAACACATGTATTTAATACGTTATGCTAGTCTAGAATTCCTTTTTTCCCAACGAAGTATTCATTCGCATTCATGATGATCAATGTAGACAGATACAACAGGGGATGCGATTTTACAAAAAAATATTACGTAGATATTTTATACTTGAAGTTGAAAGAAGAATGTCTATAAATTATGAATCATGTATATACAACAAAGCTGATTATGATCTTCACATGATTGATATATAACTTACGAATGTTTGCGGATTTACTTTTTTCAAATTTATGAGCTATTGTTAATGTTTACGCTACAGTGTTAAAAAATTTGCCAAGATTTGAAGCTTATTGAACTCCCCTGTGATTTATTGACTTATATGTTATGTTTCGCATATAAACTCCCCTTTTCATCGCCATGAACTTATGTATATCTTCATAAGCATGCCATGTAAGTGCATTACGTTCTTACTTTATTTCAGTACAGATATCTAAAACTTTCGATCGTGTGCAAAAAGATTTATTAATCTTATGAAAATTATTTCTATTTTGTACCCCTCTGTTTATATTGATGAATCTCTTTTAAAGACCTTGTTCACCACAAATGGAATTATTTTGAACTTTGAATTAGCTGCATTGTAAAAATGAATTATTATTAATATGTATTTGTTTGCGAAACAAAATCGAATTATATTTTCGTATGGCTATATAAAACTATCACAAAAAATGACGTCAACGGAGAAATGCGATAATTAGAACTGTTATGAAGTTATACTTTATTCCGTGATAACAAGTGTACCTATAAAATACCTGTTAAATATTGAAGAAAGATATACGAGAAGAGTGGAATCTGCAGGAACAGAATACTTCGAAAATAAATTTATATAGATGTATAATGCTCAGAATCAATTCACGTTGAATATGTCGATTTTACTATACCAATTCTTTGAAATAATTATATCGATTTCTATTATTGTAGATGTAAAGGTTTAGATACTGTAGTTGGTGCAAATTAAAGCCTGAGAAAAATATAGACTTATCAAAGCCACATTAGCAACAAAAAGACAATTAATAGCAATTTACATTCCTTTTAGCTAGTTATATGTAGAACTTTCTAACAGTAGCGATTGCTCAATATACATAAAATTGTTTTATAATAGCAAAAATTACTATTATTTAAATAATATTTAAATTATATTTAAGTAATTAAAATAAATTTTTAAATTCTTGCTTTTCCATAAAATTTAAATCTTCGTGGCTCAGTTCTATATAAGTCTCAGGCGCTTTACTTCTAAATTGCCATCTTTATTCAATCAAATATATATGATTCGTGATCAACGTTAAGATTATCACGTTTTTAAATATTTTTATTTTATTTCCCTACAAAACAGTGAATAAAATTGCCAAGTGATTCATCGTTGTTAAACTAATTAATAACTTTTTGTGCCATATAACGCGAAATTTTAAAGCACATATTGTCGTCAATATTCGACAGTATCTGAGTGAGTTGTCAAATATCACAAGACTACTTAGACGTAAAAGCTTGGAAAATCAACAAGTCATGCGAAAAGTTTTTGTAATTATATAGATATTGTGTAAAAATTATATAAAATTAATACTTATATCAGAATTATTTTTCTCTGATTTATCTGCAGTCCTGTAAAAAATAAATGTAACGATGTAGAAAATATATATACAGAAATATTTGTCAAATGCGAATAAAAAAAAACTACTTTAGTTTCATAACAATTTTTATTCATTATATGAATGAAAAAATGTTAATCATGCAGAAGAAAAAAGTTACAAATACTTGAAACGTATCTCTTGAATATGAATAAATGAATGATGAAATTCGAGAATATACGCTTGCAATTCTATACAAGTAAAACTTCCGTATACGTAGTGATATACTGTGACGAAATTCAATGAATAAAATCACGCTCGACAGCAAATTTGGTACAACAGAATTTGACTATATAATCCTACTGTCATACACTTCTGATTTTACGTGACTTCGCGATTACATAAACTCTGTTGCATAACATTTCAGTTACAATATCCACATTTACAAATCTGTTTCGTTGGCAAATCGACTCTAATAGTAACAAGATAAATATGTAGATTTTTAAAAATGAACACTAGAGCCTGCCTTTCGTATTTCAATCAACGACAGAAAGATATTGTTTTATCTACGATTTCATTAACTGTGTGAGAAAGAGAATGTATGCTAACATTCTTGGGCTATCCGATTTCTGCTAAAAGTTAATAACGCTGATTAATACAGAATATTTCTTACAGCAGTTTTTTTTACAGTAATATGCTCCATACAATGATTATACGCAGTACAGCGATACCGGAGCTAAGAGGACACGGATGAACAATCGACTTCTGCAGATCATTTAGTTATCTTTAGTCTGCATGAACTTGATCAAATCGATGACTCGGCTAGAGTAACCGAACTCGTTGTCGTACCACGAAATCAGTTTTACGAAATTGTCATTCAAGGGTATGCCAGCTTTGGCGTCGAAGATGCTGGAGTGATTGTCGCCGATGAAATCAGACGAGACAACGTCGTCTTCGGTGTAACCTAGGATACCCTTCAAAGGACCGTCGGCAGCCTCCTTCACTTTGGCTTTGATAGCCTCGTAAGAAGCGGGCTTGGCGAGTCGAACCGTCAAGTCGACTACGGACACGTTATGCACTGGCACGCGGAAGGCCATACCGGTAAGCTTTCCATTGAGGGCGGGAATGACCTTACCAACTGCCTTGGCAGCTCCAGTTGCAGCGGGAATAATGTTCTGTGCTGCACCACGGCCGTCACGCCACAACTATTACCGGAAAAACATAATAAACGATGTTATATAACGACAGTAATTTTAATCTTGAATAATTTTTCTCATTATGTATCTTATTACGTACTTTGCCGGAAGGTCCGTCGACGGTTTTCTGGGTGGCCGTAATTGCGTGTACGGTCGTCATGAGACCCTCGATAATCTCGAAGTTGTCATGGACTACTTTGGCAAGAGGCGCCAAGCAATTGGTAGTGCACGAGGCATTGGAAACGATCTTGTAGCTCGGATCGTAAGCTTCCAAGTTTACACCGACGACGAACATTGGTGCGTCAGCCGAAGGAGCAGAGATGATGACTTTCTTGGCACCGCCTTCCAAGTGAGCCTGAAAATGCACGAAAGGACATTGAATATTAAAATATCGGAAGATTTCGATGGAATTAAATAGGAAATCTTGTTTTGATTTCACATACAGATGCCTTCTCGATGGTTGTGAATACGCCGGTCGATTCAACAATGTACTCGGCACCGGCCTTCGCCCATGGGATCGCTTTGGGTTCGCGTTCGCTGAAGACGGCAATCTTATTTCCATTGACAACAAGGCAATTGTCCTCAGACCTGACCTCACCCTTGAATTTACCATGAGTGGAATCATATTTGAACATGTAAACCATGTAATCGAGACCGATGAACGGGTCATTGATGGCGACGACCTGGTTGACAGAGAATACGAATTAATAAAATAAATGCGGTCGCGATTGATGAGTCATAGCTCTCTTTTCAACATACCTGACCACCGCGCTCCAGGGCAGCTCTCAGCACGAGACGACCGATACGGCCAAATCCATTAATTCCGATTTTGCTCATGTTGTCTTCTTGATTGCAACTGGAAAATCGAGAGACAAGAATATTACAAAGCGCTCCGCAACGGTCGCGTGTTCTCCATCTGATTGTTGTACGCGAAACCGGTGTGATAAGATGAAATAGGTGCGAGAGATTAAATCTCATCGTGACAAGTATTGTAATAATAAATTATTGGACATTTTAGGTTAGAACATGAATAGTGTACGACGTACAATAGTACATACATCATTTATATCCCCGCTATTTTCAGAATATTAATCGCTCTTTCAAGGATGTTGGTATCGCGTGAAAATTGGTACTATTGATGTTTATTATCTGTTATCGCGTAGCACTTAAAACCATCAATTGTGCTTAATTGTATTACATGGTAGGTACATACATGATATTCTAATTTGAATAATTTAATCCCTTTTTTATTCATGATATAAATCATTTGTACAATCCAATCAGAATGTCAGAACATTACTAACTGTTCCAGTTTGACATTTTTGATTTTTGTGAGAATTTTTAAATTAAGTCGAAAAAAATCGTAAATTCATAATTAATTCTATGTTACTTTTTTCTTATTTATTCTATTTATGTATATAATTTCTAAGATTCTTCAAATATATAGATAAGAAAATCCCTTGGTATATATTGGACGTCTATCTAACATCTATTTTTTGCTATGCGAGAGAATATATATAAACTAAAAATTTTTTTGTATATTTATTGCTAAAAATATAATAAAATTATAATAAATGTCACAAAATTATCAGGCGGAATCTGCGAATGCTTATGTAATTTCGAGTGCGAATAACCATTATTCAGTCTTGAATTTGTCTTTGAAGCAGTTTTGTTTGTGGTGGCAATATCTTGGCACATGCCTCGGTGGCACGACGTGCAATTGGGCATCGGCGAATCTTATAGGTCAAGCAAGGTTAAACGGAGGTGTGTCCAAGTTCTTCGACATCCCGATGTCCCTGAGAATGATCGTGACCTCGCATGCGTGGGATTATCGGATCAGCGCTCGATAAAACTGATAACGTAAATTACGATGCAACCGCGTTCCGATCTCACGTAATTTGCATCGAGAAATTCGGATTTTTGACAATATCGAGCAAGCTTCAATTAACTTATCGTGCGATATATTTAACACGGATAAAATTCATTCATTTCTTGTTTTTCGATAATAAAGAAAAAAAAAATTAGAACAAGGATATGGATAATTAAAAATTCTGCCGGTATGTGCCGGTTGATTGAGTCCATCTACGAAGTTACTCGAACTTTGATCGAAATCTACCTTATTTGTCATCATCATGCGTGTAGATGAAGGCGAGAAATATTACGATATTTACAATTTTATGCTATTAAAATGCTTTTTACGACAGAAGCGCGATCTATCTTTATGGTTAACATATTTTAATAATTTTATTTTGTTCTGGTTTTGTTATCTGAAGAACAAAATTAGAATGACTTTGTATTTATTTATATAAGTTGTATTTATTTATATAAATCATAGACAATTATTTATCTAGTACAGCATTTATCAGTTCAGCAATTTATTGCTTTTAGGCAACTCTTTAAGATGCAAAATTGCGATAATTTGCGATTTAAAATATTTAAAAATTTTTCTTTTAAATATTTGAAATATAAATCACTGATTAGATAAAATATAACTAGAAATAAATGAAGAACTATTAATCGTAGGAAATAATTATCATATAATATTTAATAAATGTATTCAATATAAAATAAAAATCATTGGTGTAAGATTTAATCAAAATCGTGCAACAATCGATGATGATACAATGTACATTACGTACATAATAATAATTTTGTAAGATCATCTATATAGCCAATCAAAGGACAGTTTTTCAAAATCGTAACAATCTTGGAGATAAAATTAGACCAAAATAAAATGAAGACCGATCTGATTTACAATATTCTATCCGTAATAGATATATCGTGGAGAATGTTTCATCTTGTAATATCGCGATTAAATATGGTCCATCGCTAGAACAATCGTTAAGCAATAAATTGATCGCGTGAGGATTTAACGATCGTCATCCGCGTCATCCAACGAAGAAACTCCATCGAACCCACAACGACGAACGTCCGGAGTTAGGACTACCGGGTGTCGCACGGTCGTTACATCATCCCGTCGATTTTATTATTTTACGTTTTTCGAACTTCCTCCTGCAAAAGTATAGCGGCCGGAAATCATTCTATCGTGACTATCATGGCTATCGTGACGAGAGCTACTGGTCCAGTCGACGTCACACGAGAATGGCCGGTGCGGCGTATGCCGCGGGATGCAGACGCGATTCGCAGCCATCCCGGCAAAGACCGATCCCGCAAAGGAGAAACAAACGATCAGTAACGGATGATATTGATGACGGTTCACTCGGGAGCAAAAAGAGCGAGAGAGTAAAAAATGAGGGTTACATGTCAAATTGAAGAGATACTGTTACTCACGTAAGAATCAACTCCGTCCACTGCGGTTACTAACGAAGTAATGTCATTTGAAGGGCACGGACGTGATAATATATAAAATGGCAGTTCGTGCTTCGTCGGCGGGGCTCGGCGGATCACGTGATTGAATTATCGATTGTCGACATATTTATGCCGCGAAATTCAATCGAATTCTCGTCGCTCTTGAACGATATTTAATTCTTTCGATTTATTCGAATTTGTATGTGTTAAATGAAAATGAAATGTTTTTAGACAAAGTTACAATGTTACAATCGATAGAACAGATTTGTAAATTACATCAAAATTCTCTCCTTTTGCTTTAATAATGACTAATTAAATATCTAGAAGTGAATTGTGTTCTTTCGTTCTTGAATAGATCGTTCAATTTAAAATTTATAACTATTTATTGATTACTGAAGCGAAAGAGAAGTTTTCAGTATATTTTACAAATCTGTTCTATCAATTGTAAATACTGTCTTACATTGAAAAATATTTATAATTTAATATATTTTGCAAGAATTTATTGTATTTTTAATGTAATCGATTTAGATAATTGCAATCAGCTTTAATCAAATGAAAAATATGAAAGTAAAAATAATAAAATTTAGAAATAATAGAAAATATATATATTGTACATATAAAATATTATAAATAAATATTATAAAAGTTTATTATCAAATACATCTTTTGAACATGATAACTTTTTTTTTTCATATTATAATTGTATAAATTATAAGATGCATATTCGCGAAGATTCGTGAAAATGGAATACATGTTCACATGCATATTCAAATTTTTAAAGGTAAATTGTTTTTAATCATCATGTTCGATAGCTTGTCCAGTTACAGGAACATTACCGGAATCAGCTTTATACATATATTCAACCAGATCGATTATACGATGTGCATAACCATATTCATTGTCATACCTGAAGAAAGCAAAATTTTCAAAATAAAATGGATGTTATAATTTTAGTACGATTACCGAAATTATATTTTTGATTTGTATATTACAAATCGGACATAGGTTGCGCATTTTGGATATCATAAATTTTATATCGGGATTTATAAATCGTGTTTTATGACATTATTACCAAGCGACGATTTTGATGAAAGTACTGGTTAGTGGAATGCCCGCCTTGGCGTCAAACACGCAAGAATAAGTCGTGTGGTTAAAGTCCGACGACACGCAGTCGTCCTCCGTGTATCCCAGCACGTCTTTCAGTTGCCCCTCGGATGCTTTTCTCATCGTCTCTTTCACTTCTTCGTACGTCGCCGGTTTATTGATCCTGAAGCAGGAGAGATCAGAGACGCTTTTAGCGGCACGCACAAAAATATCGAACGAAGCTAATAGCAGACATGATCATCTAATTTCGATAAGACGTAAATTTTACGTTTAATCTAACTTCGATAAAATAAAAACAAAATCGTTTAGTTGTCTCACATGAAATAGAGTGCGCTTTTATATTAAATTAATAATTAAAGTAATAACTGAAACGTTAGACATTGCCCTTGCCGGATTTTACGGGTCAGTTGTCTGGTGAACTCATTGGCGAGTCTACATCCGCCAATTACCTGAATGTCATATCGCATAATGAAACGTTAGGGATCGGTACCCTGAACGCTATAGCTGAAATCTTGCCTTTCAGCTCGGGGATAATTTTGGCTAATGACTTGGCTGCGCCGGTTGCGGTCGGAATAATATTCTGGAGAGAACCTCTACCGTCCCTCCACAATGCCGTAGGTCGAAGCTGCAGTAAAATATAATCGCGTAAAAAGTATGAAATTTCTAATAATATAATAATATAACTTTTAACAATTATTTACAATCCTTTCAAAGCGTGAAGCTGCGTAAGCATGTATAAATAATTAAAAAAGACAGAGATACATTCCATTGCACCCAATATTAGTTTAACAATATGAAAGAGAGGTCAAGAAGAGAAAAGAGAGATCAGAGAAGGCATTACTTGATGGACTAATAAAAAGATTTTGAACATCTTATAATTCTTTTTATCGAATTTATATCTATAAATTTGGAACAATTGCTATTACAAACAATATAAATTTCTCTTTTATTTTTTACAACGCTTGTTGTTAAATAAAAAAAAAAAGAAAGAAAGCATAATAAGCGAAGACTTATTTGACGTTCTAGATAGACAAATGGTAAAATTGTAAGAAACCTTCTCTATTGGACCATCCAGAGTATTTTGTGTTGCTGTCACTGCGTGTATGCTAGTTATCATCGCCTCGAGAACTTCAAAGTTATCGTGCATAATTTTCACAATTGGAGCTGAACAGTTTGTAGTACAGGATGTAGCAGAAATAACTTTGTCTTTCTTGGGATTGTAACAAGTGTGATTGACTCCAAAAACAAGCATCGGTACATCAATTGATGGTGCAGTAATGATAACTTTTTTTGCGCCGCCATCGATATGCAACTATAATGATTTGTTATCATTAAGTTTGAATTACAAATATATCCATTAATGTAGCTTTAACTATTGCATGCTATAAAGAATGATTTAAAGCAATAAATATTAATAATAATATAGTAACTTCTAAAAAAAAAATCAGTTTTTTTCTTTTGTTTCCGAATTTTTGATAAACCAGCAGTTCTTCTTACTTAACAATCCTATTGCAATAAAAAATATAAATTTATAATCTTACACTTGATTTTTCCAAAGTTGTAAGTACTCCACTAGCTTCTATTACATATATCACTCCCATTTTCTTCCACGGTATTTTCCATGGTTGTTTTTCTTGTGACGTTGCTATTCTTATCTCTCATTAAATGATCAACAATAAATACATTGATGAATATTTATTGCATAAAATAATTTTTGTATATCATACTTTTAAATGTTAAGTAAAATGAAAAATAACCATATAAAGAAAGTTAATAAAACGCAAAAATTTTTTTCAAAAGAAACTATGTACGCATATTTTCGATTTCATTTTTACATTATGTTTCATAAAATATAAAAATTAAAATCTTACTTTAACGAACTTAACTATATTTTAGCAACACAAAATTTTGCAAAATAAAATAACTTTTGAATTACTTAATATTTCTTTTTAATTTATCTTTTTAAATATGAAAATTAAAATTGTATTTACCATCATTAATTATAAATTCATTTTCATACTCCAGAGATAAAGGATGCGGTCCGTGAGTAGAATCGTGTTTAAAAAGGTATACCATATATTCGGTTGTGAGGAATGGATCGTTAATTAATTTTACCTAGCATTTATTATTATATTATGATCATCTTTAATTATATATTATATTCATATTTATATTTTTTAAATAAACAAAAACTTGCTTCAATGCGCTTTTCGAGGCAAGCTCGAAGACACATTCTTCCTATTCTTCCAAATCCATTAATTCCTACCACTGCCATAATTTTCTTATTTCAATCTTGTAATTCTTAGCCAAAACATAAGGAAAGAATTCAAGAATCTTGTATAACATTTTGTCAAACGGTCAATAGCGTGAAGCTTATTATAAATTTATATAAAATTTTCTAAAGAACAATGTCTTGAAGTTGTATACATATATAAAAAATGTGAACTGTAAAGAATAAAGTGTTTATAAAATAGTTATAAAGTTTCTTTATTAAACAAGATTCATATATGATACTATAATTTTCTTTTATATAATCTACTTGTCAAATAGGATTATATATATTGTTTTTTAACAGAACTAGGGTATTTTACAACGAGTCGTAAAAGCGGTTGCAGTAATGTTTGTCGCGACAGCCAATCAAAAGCGTCCAATAGTTACTATTGAATATTTTTATAAGCATTTCGATTACGACTTATTATTAGAATATCCTTAAAAACCGATAAGCCTATTTTTTGTAATCCAACTTCTTGCATGATTAATCTTTCCTTTTTTCTCTCCATGTTAAAAAAAAAGAGAGAAAAAAGTTAGCAGTGCGAGAAGTTCGGTTAAAAAAAAAATAGACCTTGAATACCGGCTTATGATTGCTCTATAATTGGTCAATTTCGTATGACTTAAAGCTTACTATATATGTGAAACAGGGATTCAATGGATAATTAATCGGCTAAATTAGATATTTTGATAGATGGATTGGATAATTTCTGAGAGCATTGGAACAAGTCAAATTGATTTGAATGGACATATCATGGAATTGAACAAATGGGACGCTCCTTATGATTCTCATGTCAATGAGAGAAATTATTCTCTACGTATATCTTCATATTCTGTGATCCATGTTTAACGGCCGTTCCGTTGGTTCTATCGATTCTTCGTTCCCGCATTTACTGTTTACGTGACGTGGTGGCGACGGCGGCGGCAGTGGTAGATGACAGGAGCAGCCGGTCGTCTTTGAATCCAAGCCAAGCTAGAAATTGTCTTCGATCATCATCGATTTTCGTGCGTCCAATTTTCATCATGTTACAATCTATATTCGACGATGTACGGCGTATGAACAAGCGCCAGGTAAGTCATTTTTCGTTACGATCGTCACCATCACCATTCGACGATCGGTGGTAATCGCATATGGTGGCCATGTACGACTATCCTTTGATTTTCAGTTTCTGTATCAAGTGCTGAGCTTTGGCATGATAGTTTCATCAGCGCTGATGATATGGAAAGGCCTGATGGTTGTCACTGGTAGCGAGAGTCCTATCGTGGTCGTATTGAGGTATTGAGAAGCATACCTAACCTAACTTAAACGTCGACGAATAACATTTGACAGATTAGAATTGACTTAGCGTATATGCCAATTTCTTTCAGTGGTAGTATGGAGCCTGCGTTTCACAGAGGGGACTTGCTATTCCTCACCAATTATCAGGACGAGCCAGTGAGAGTAGGAGAGATTGTTGTTTTCAAAGTTGAGGGTAGAGACATACCCATTGTGCATCGAGTACTTAAACTCCATGAGAAGTAAGAGCTCTTGCAACATATCCTGTTAAGGCACCATGTAAGATGCAAATATTCTAGAGACAATTTGCAAAAATGTATAAAATTTTCAGGGGTGACCAAAATAATACGGTCAAGTTCCTTACGAAAGGTGACAACAATTCTGTAGATGATCGAGGTCTGTATGCCCCTGGTCAGCTTTGGTTGACACACAAAGACGTGGTCGGCCGAGCGAGAGGCTTCCTACCATATGTTGGCATGGTCACCATATACATGAATGAATATCCTAAGTTTAAATATGCAGTATTAGCATGTCTTGGGCTGTATGTTTTGGTACATAGAGAATAAAGTTGCTTGATAATTGAATGAATTGAAGTTAAAACGTTACATTGCGATAATTCATCATTGATTATCTCTAAAAAGGGGGTCACCAATCTTTCATGTAAAAAATATATGCAATGGAATCATATATCGTGTACATACATATATCACTAAATTTGTACTTTGTTAGAAACGTTTAGGTCAAAATCCATTTCTCTGTACATACATTCGCGTATTCGATAATTTGAAGTTGAATATGAAATTTTGTTGGAATTAGAAATCATAGAATAGATTTATATTAAATATTTTATTTTATTTTTTAAGATATATTTGAAGTTTAGTACTTACTGAAAGATAAGCATAGATAATAATATATTATAAGATTTAGTGATCTTTATTTTAAACAGATATTTCATTAGAATGGCGATTACAAAAAGCATTATCTTTAACTAAACATTGTACGCGTGCCGTAAATATCTAAGATTTTAATCTAAAAGGTATTAAGTCCAAAAAAACATAAAAAAGTTAAAAGAGATTCTTTAAGCATTTTCAGTCTGTTCTTATGTTTGTTTGTCGAATAGTAACATTATGATCCATAAAAATAATACTATATCAGATCCGGACATAATACATTTTATGATACACATTTATATATATGAGATAAAACAGTCATTAATTCTTTTTCGCTTTGATTTGATAAAAACATGGCGACATATCCTAAAATCTAAATAAACAAAAAACCTATTTAGATTATTGTGTGATGAACAAATTGATAAAAAAAATGAAAGCTGTGAACCAAGTGCGGTATTTTAAATGATAATTTATTATATTGATAGACATTTTCTTCGCGAATATTCGTGAACTAAAAAATTTGTGCATCAATCTTAAGAGACGCATTATAATTATTCCTATCTCATGTATGAAATAAATTTGTAATATTTGGGTACAATATTATAAATACTTTTTTTTCTAATTGGCTTGATAATTATTTCGACTATAAATTCTGTATTGTATATTTCGCAAAATTAATTTCACAATTTTAGCAACTGAGAGCAGACAATAAGATTAATATATCTTTCATTATATTTTATCAACATATTTATTGAACTAAATTATTCCTTATTTAATTAAAAGCGATGACTCATAACGTAAATATTATGTCTGATATTACAAATTAGTATGTTAAATTATGATATAATTATTTATTGTTAATAATTGTAATCGATTGTTAAGATAGGAAATATTCTTACTGATTTCATTATCATATTATCATAATATTACAAAATATCAACGTAATTCTAAGCGTATCCACAATTCTTTAGGAATGACGGTAAGACCTGGTACCTTATCCTCGAGGCTTGATGGTTCACCTTCAACGAAAAAGAAGTTAAAGTTCTGTAGTAACAGAGCTAGTGTTCCAAAAAAATTGTATCTTGCATAAGTTTCTCCTGCGCATAATCGATGACCTATAACAGAACACAGAGATAAGATAAAATTATCAAGTTTGAAAAATTTATCAAAATGTAATTATTTGTATATCACCGAAACCGAAAGGAAGCGTAATATCTTTGATTAATTGCCCATCCTCTTTCAGAAATCTTTCCGGTCTGAAATTTTCAGGATCACCCCATACATCCGGATCATGATGCATCGCCGCTAAATTAGTGAAAATTGGTGTGTTTATTGGTATCTTGTAACCACTTAATGTAGTGTTTTTCACAGTTCTATGAATTACGCTGAGAGGCGTGATTGTTTCAATTCTCATCGTTTCTCGTATTATTGCCTCCAAGTATGGCAAACTAAAACAAAATGAAAATATTTTGAATAACTTTTGAAAATCAAAATCAAATTTTTTTGATGTTTTATAAAGTTAAAGATAATTTATCACAAATTATTAATTTTCAGCTGATGGCGAAATGACGAAATGTTAATACACAACTCCATATATGTGATAAGACTTTTAGTATCAACATTCTTAGTATGTTTTGAATTATTCTCTCTTTTTAAGCACAATGACTTACTCTTTTCTATCATCCCACGTGATCAATCGTCCAGTTCCAACAACGTTATCTATTTCGTTTTGTACTTTCTTCATAACTCTAGGATTATGCATCAAATATTTGATAGCATGAGTAATAACTCCTGGTAACGCAGAAAAAGCGGGGAACATCATATCAATTAGCAAAATGATCATTTGTTCTTTCGTAAAAGTATCTGATTTTTTATCATCGTTCAATTTTTTTAGATATATGTCGGCGAATCCCTGATCAATATTCTCGCTGAGAATAGTTTGTTGATATTCTAAATATTTCTACAAAATAAATATCATTCGAATCCTTTCTTTTATATTCATATTTCACGTTTATTAATTCTATTAAGATTTAAAATTGTTTTAAATCAAAGTAAATACTTGATATTCATATAGAATGGCTAGATTTAAGATTTATTTTTAAAAATCTAGCT
Organism: Pogonomyrmex barbatus; assembly: GCF_055798465.1. Classification (NCBI taxonomy): domain Eukaryota; kingdom Metazoa; phylum Arthropoda; class Insecta; order Hymenoptera; family Formicidae; genus Pogonomyrmex; species Pogonomyrmex barbatus. The sequence goes on from NW_028297193.1 coordinate 1,147,050, forward strand.
TATGCTATATTTTCTCAATTGGATACAAAAAATTTAATTTTAATTCTAAACAATCCGATAAATCATTACGTTCATTATTTAAAGTAAAATTTTTAGAACATAGATTAAAAAAAAAAGGCATATTAATTTACACATAATAATTTTAAGTACAATTAAGCACACATTTGGCAAGTCAATGTATCGATGTTACGTCAGAAATTAATTTGGACATAATTATTTGACAAACAGTTTACCTTAACAATAGCCGCCATCGTATTGCTTCCGTTCATATGGTCTTTGTATCCGAACATATTACCAAAGTGTTTCAAGAATGGCATCTGGAAAATGGCACCGCCAGTTGTATCATTTCCTCTTTGCATCTTCACAGCCGCACGACAGAGTTGTCGCGAAATATCATGTTCGCTTCTATCGAATCTGTAGCCGAACATAACATTCCATATATTGTTAGCTGACGATGCATACAAAATGTCCGGAAAGAATGCCAAGTTGCCTTTTAATATCTCCTACAAATAATGAAAAAGTTTTTTCTTTCTTTTCATTAAAAGATTTTTATGCATTTTACAATAATCGCATACCTTTTCTCCTTCGTAAATGGGCCCGTTTTTCAAAATGTCGATGAGTAGAGACATTTCATCCATGATCTCGGTCTCGAGCTTTTCCTGGCGTCGACCAAATCCGAAATCGCGCATATAACGAAGGGCGAATCTCCTCTGTTCGTGCCATTTCAAGCCGTCGATGAAAAATACACCTGTGTGTGTCATTTTATAATAGTTATTTATCATTCTATTATAAAAGAAGTTTTAATTATCGTGCAAATCTTAATTTCGACAAGAAATAAAAAGATGTCTTTCACGCAGAAATATATCGCCTATTGAAAAATGAATATATATATATGTATATATATATATATATATATATGTATATATATATATATATATATATATATATATATAAATGAATGTATATATAATTGTGTTCTTCATTACCTAAATTCTTTCCGAAAGCTCGATCTCTAATAGTTTGCACGCTAACTCGGCCATCAAATTCCTCTCTTGCGAGTACTTCCTTTATGTTCTGGTAATCATTGACTATTATCACGAAGTGATTACCCATGTAGCAGCTAATAATTTTTGACTTCAATTTCTTCACATAATAGTCAATGGTCAAGTGCGGAAATTTGTAGTTTCCCCATAACAACAACCAGTAAGCTCCTCCTATTGGAAGTCTGATAATACCTATCTCAGAAAAAGTCCATACATATAAAAATTATTAATTATTAATTTAATACGATCAATATAAGTCGGATATATTTCGCTTAACAAGATCATTTAGATTTTGTTAGGCAGAATTTTATTTATATCACAGAAATATTTATGGAATAAAATATGAAATATACAATATATAATAGATAAAATAGATTCGATATTCATTCAGTTTTGAAAAGAGAAACTGAAAGAAGTTAAAATTAAAAAAAGAAAAATAGTTAAACAAAAGTTTACAAAAGAATATTTTTAAATTTAACATTACCTGGAGGTGTATCAGGCGGTTTGTCATAAGCAAATCTGTATAGTTTATATGTCACAAGAAGCAGAAATATCACAAACAAAAGCGGCGACATGACTTGAACGAGTCATAAATACAAATGAATGCTTCATGAATCTATCTATTTTAAGAAGAGTCAGATTGTATAATCAGAAGCACAAGTGGGAAGCAGAGAATGAATTTCCAGATATGACTTGTCCTTAATTTTTTACTTAGTATTAAATTACTGTCAAACACTGGTCAATATTAAAACAGAACTCGAAGTAATCTCTTTGGACTTGTAACAAAAAAAAAATAAGAAAAAAAATAGATGTTTACTAATAGCAAACATCTTATTTTGCAAACGAATACGTCTTCTGCATTTCGTAAGACGTATCTGTTGACCTCTGACATTTATTGGAGAATATATGATTGATTTATTGTGGAAGAATCACATCTGATTAATAATCTAAGTATACATATTATAGTAATAATAAGACGTAATAAAGTAACGTAGGAATTAGAATCAAATAATTATAGATAATTATAGATATTATACATCAGGACATAAACGTTTCAATAATTATCTTTTGTAAAAGACATATATAATAATATATAAAAGATAGATAAAAGAAAAATATAAATATCATGTATTATGTCAAAAATAAATATTTCCATTAAATAATTAAATTTTGAAAAACAGGTTAAAATCTAGAAATATATATAGCATAAAACTATAGAATACAGATGTAGAAAGATCCAAATGAATATACTCTACAGTAATAAGTCAAATTTTACAAAAAAAATATATAAAAGAAATACATTTGCTTTTTTCTATTTTTTAAAATTCATTCTCACATGTGTAATTTTATATTTATATTTTAATTTTATATTTATATTTTTTTTATTTTATATTTATTATTTCAACAATCATATCTACAAAACTAATAGTAGATTAATTAAAACTTGCATTCCACAATTAAGCAATAGTTTCTTTAATTGCAGTTTTTTTTTTATATAATTTTTTTTATAATTTATAAAAGATAGTTTATGTTTTGGAGATTCAGAAAAAAATAAAATGCAAAAAAATAATATTAAATAATTCAATTATATACAAGTCAATATTTATATATTGAGTTTTATATCTAAAACATTGTATGCGTACGTAATCGTCTAGGAAGTCGAGCTTTTCTTTGACAATTATATATTGTAAAGAATAAATAATTAAAATAATCGTATTCTAACGAAAACGTTTATTTTACAAATAACTGTATATTGTTGTCTTTACATCAGAAATAAAATATTTAAGTATCTATTGCATTTTCTCTGTACTACATACAGAGAGAATTACATGATGATATAATATTTCTATCAGCGCATTCACATATATTATATAGAGTATATTAATATACATATATACATATATATGGTGTTCCGTAATATTATGGTGTTACAACCAGGAAGGAGATCCTACATGCAAAAATAAGTTGAAAAAATAAATTTTTTTTTATGAAGTTTTGTCTTCAAAAGTGGATTTCAAATATCTACTAGATATGTGTACATCAAAATTTGTTAACGAATATCTGTAGACCATTATCTCTTCTCATGTTTATATTTACAAAGAGATATAGAGGATATACGTATCTCTCAGAAGAAGTTTAATTTTTCAATAAATACATGTCGCATCATAATTTTGTGAATATTCTGTTTTATTGTGTCCTTTTAATTCATACAATAAACACAAATTGAGCAGAAGTAGAAATGTAAACATGCAGAATAGAAATAGAATCTACAGCGATATTCGTTAAATACAAACGTAGCGAATATTTAAAATCAATTTTTCGAAATCAATCTTTATATGAAAAAATTTTATTCTACTTTTTCGACTTATACTACAGACGTGCGCTCCTTGCGCACTATTTCTTTTCTTGTACTAGATTCAATTAAATATAAAATTTAAATAAATTCTCTCAATTTGTATCGTAAATTATGCACATGTTTGTATTACTTAATAGTTGAATAACTATTGAATATGATATGAAGAAAATTACATACTCGTACATCTTCAATATTTAATTGGTCATACAATACTTCAAAGAAAATATGATAGAATCACCTCTTTGCTGGTTGTACCATCGATTACAAAACACTCTGTATACATGTATGTACATATAACATATTGTATGTGTGTATATGTGTGTATGCTGTGTGTATACATTGAGTATATCTTAAGTATTGTCTAATATTTTAAGAAAATTAATTTATGAAATCATTTTTTGAAGAAAAATATTTATATCAACATAATCTTGTTTTGCAAATATAGGATGTTTCAAATAATTTTTTCTAATAGCTCCTTAATTAATAGTTTTATCAAAAATGATTAAAAATACCTTTTTGTAAATAATTAATATATAAAATTTAATTAATATTAAAAATAAAGATTTGCAAAGATTTGATTTCGTTCCATTTGATGTATAATAATTCATTATCTAAATTTGCTCTATCATTGACTTTTTGCAAATGACTAATGGTTAAAAATAAAGATAATACTTCACTTATTTATTAGAATTTATCAGAATTAAAAAAAAAACTTTTTATTTAGAAACTATTAAGGAAAAATGATTATATAACACTTTTATCATTTTATATCTCAAGACTTTTGTTTTTGTAAGATCATATTATAATATATATATATATATATATATATATGTTCATATAAATGTTTCTTTATAAAACATTGGAAATTTAAAATTCACACATTTTCTTAAAATATCGAACAGTTCTTCCTTGATAACCCAATCTGCAAGAAAAATTTTATATCTTCTACAATTTTTTTTTTTTTTGACAGAATGCCAGCAGAAATATAACAAAATCTGCTAACAGATTTGTTGCAACATCTTAATAAATTTGTTACTAATCCAGTTAGCACATCGCAAATAGTTTGCTTATAGGATAAGAAATATTCTATATACAAGTTCTAAAATTTCCAGATATTCTTTTACTGCCAGATTCTATAAAAGATTCTAAAACAAAAACTTTTATATACAAATAATAATTTTTAAAGGAAGCATTTAAAGTTGATCAACTAGCTTATAGAAAATTTACGCGCTTAAATATGATAACTCATACAGTTGTGAAAATGATTTTACACATTGATTTAGTTTTTAGATATTGACATAATTCTACATGTAATGATAAGAAAATTATTTCTAATTTTTGTTTGACTTACTCGTGATTACTTAATTTACTATATATAAAGATTAATAAGATAAGATAATGATATTGTGGAATATTAATCAAATCGAACAATTAAAACTATCAAATGTATCACAAGTATGCAAATAAATACAGATGAGTGTATAAAAATATCTTCACTGCTATGGCTGCAAACAGATTGATTAATTTTAAATGATTTTCCTTTAAAAATTATAGGCTCAATATTTTTGTATAAGAATTTTTGTCTTAGAATGTTCTACAGAATTTGACAATGAAAGATCATTTGATAATTTTAGGACATCTTGTATAGTCATAGTCCTGTAATCGTAAATAGATATATATCTGTTATACATTTTGTAAATTATTCAAAATACTTGATATCACTCTGGCATATGCTTGGCAAGTTACTACTGAGTACCAAACGCATCCGATCATCATTAAATACTATATAGCCTACATTTGGCGATACGTGATATAACATACAAATGCAGTCCTCTAGATTCTGCATGATCGCTGGATCAAATACTGGTGTTTCCGTCAGATCAGAATGTAATTTCAAGAATGCGACATAAAGTGGATCACAGTGTGCAGCTGCTCTGTATGGAAAATATAGGAGGGTCTTCTTTGCCGTCTAAATAAAAGAATACAAGTTAGTATCCTTTTTATTTATTATTATTGTACAACTTAGTATCATATTTTAAGATCTATCGTACCTCCAATGTCGCTTTCAACGTTCTTAAATCTGTATGATGTTCGCAATATTCGGCAAGTATTCGAATAAGTCTTTCGCACCATTTGGCACAGCCCACATTTGTAATAAGTTGAGGTAAACTCAACATGTATGCATGCCGCAGTTCGATATTCTGCTCTAATTCCATGTCGCTTAATAAATTGCTTAACACTGTGTCGCGAGTTGTCCACTACAAAAATGAAGATTATAATAATATTTAAGACTAAGACTTGCAGTTTTCAATAAACTTTTAAATAATTTTACCTCAAACACATTTGATTTATCCCAATGTTCTGTAGTAGCTAGAAGACTGGCGAGGCAAGTATATAAAGGAATAATATATCTGACTTCCTTTTGATGAGTTAAAGGTATTAAAACTTTATAAATTACTCTATCATAGCCAATATCGACCATTTCTTTTTTCTAAAAAAATATTTATTAAATAAATATATATATATATATATGTGTGTGTGTATATGTAGTATATATGTGTGAAAAAATAAATTCTTGTTAATAATTACCATATAAGAATGCTGTATAATTTGATAAATACATTCTAAACCTATTAATATATTATCAGGAAAGTAATCATCAAGCATAAATAGCGTAGTAGCCATAACTTCTTCCATGTAATTAAATAAAATTGGTTTCTATAAAAAAGAAAAAAATATGTAATTTATATTTATATATCAATTAAAATGTCGAATGCCATATTAATTACTGATAACCGACATTATTAGATTCAAATATGATGTAAAAATAAATAAAATTTGTGAATAATATTACTTGTAATTATGTAACTATAATTAATGTCAACTAATTACTTTCAAATAAAAAGTGCACATGTAAATATATATTTTTATTTTGAATTATGTAAATTTCAATATATATAGATTTATTAAATAATAAAAATCTAAATAAAACTGAACTCACTTCTGCCTCTTGTAAAATCCATTTGTAACATGCTATGGCCGATGGATAAGTTTTCCAAGTATTCTTCAATAACTTGGGTCTCAACATTAGCAACAAATTATGCAGATTATTATTCTCTGACAAGAATTGGGAGATATTTTGATAAACATATAGATCACAGAAATTAGCAAGTAATTCTTTGGAAATAGAGACACACTCGGCCGTATTCCAAATATTTTTCTCATTGTGTTCTCCAATAAGCAGAAATAAATTCATGCCAAATGTTCTAGCCATTCCTGTAGCATTGGCCAACTGCAAGTGCTTTTCTTTACAACTGTTTGAAATATATTGCAGCATAGACCTGACATTTCGCAAGTTTCTCTCTACAACCAGCCTATACTCTCTGAAATCTTTCTCCTCGCATGGACGTTCTGCTCCGATTGTTCTTTGTGGTGCAAAACTTTTCTGAATCAAATCTATACACGACATCCATGTGGAATCGTCCTCACAGAAATCACTCCTGATCTTCAGTGCTTCCAATCCTTCTAGCAAATCATCCATTCTTACGGATATCAGGACTAATGAATCAATGATGACGACGACTGATAGAAGTGTCTCTGTGTCTTCGTAAAATAAATCTTTAAATGTATTTTGGATGGAAGTCACTTCGCGGACTGATCAACCACCTTAGCCGTTTTGAGAACATTCTGATTGACAATTCTGAAGATCGCTGTCGATCGTAGAACTGCTGTTCGGCCGATCTGCGAACATCGTAGGTGGACCACACTGTAAATGCCGTGATGATCGATTTTAATACCGATTTCGTACCGCAGACGATTTGTTCACCGGGAAATCACGACGATTTCGGTGAGATACATCTATACGTATTCGCGATCTAGAGGGTTATACTTACCGAGACTGAACCGGCTCGGAGATATCTGTCAGGTCGATCGTTCACGGTGAGTACAACGCAACGCAGCTGGAGATACAATGGATGTGAATGCCGAACAGAAGCAAACGCGAAATACGATCGCCGCCCCGGGTTTGCAAGCCGCGAGTCAGGAACTCACGCGAAGAATGCGAAAAAAATCTATGTCCCCTGTAAAATTGTTAAAGATACATGGAAAGCACAGTCCGAACGTCGAGTCGAAATCATGATGTATTTATGACATAAGTGGCATACGTTTGTAATTCGTACGATATCTCGCGAATGCCACGATCGATAAGTCGCGACTGCCCGACATACATCCAGTCACGTGGCCGGAATCCTCGTGGCCCTTCATTCGAGATTCACTATTTTGGAACCAAATTCATACACTAATTTGGAACCAAATTAAGACTCAGACAGTGAATGGGAATAAGGAATAAAGAATTAGATATAAAAAATTATAAAATTATGAAAAATTAGAAAATTATTTTCGACCATTGAAAGAACACTTTGGTATTTGTATCGTTTGTGTATTAAAAACATGAACACTTTTAGATATTGAAATTTAATTCTTCGTCTCTTATTTCTTCTATTGTATCTTGATTTTTATAAAGATATAATTTGTTGTCAAAGAAAGCGCATCGATTTGTAAGAAACGGAAAAATGGACTATGATGTCGCTTGTATCGTAAGCGCGTATTCGCGCGATATATCGTGGCGAATCGATCGTATATTGGTCGCGCGCGCGTCAACGTGTCGCGGCCATTTTATTCCTCGGTCCGCTTTTCGTTTTTTAACACGAATTTCGGGAGCTCGGTAATTATGAATTAATGAGGCTGCCAGTAGCTGGTAGTTGCGATAATGGCTGAGTACCGTTAGTTGATTTTTTCTTCTCTTTTTGTGTCTCTGTCGGTCGTTGTGTGCGTCTCCGCCGCACGAGCGGAACGCCGTGCCAGGCGACGAGGCGACGCGTGTATGTCGGTGTATGTGCGCGCACGTGCGTGTGTATCCGCTATCCATCTTGTTTCCTTTTCAGACGCCGCCCCTCTGTCATGATCTAATTTTTTTCACTTTTGCACTCCGTGAGAAAGGTGCTAGGTATTCTCCTTATCGAAAATTTACGTATCCTCCTGTGCCCCTGCATTAGAAACGGTTAAAGTGATTCGCTTTGTGAGATCACAATGACTATAGATGTGCTACAGTATATATCCCTGCTTTTGTGTCCCCTTTAATTTATCTAATTTATCTAATTCACCTTATCCCTTTAACACGTACGCTTATTCTCGTAACACGAAGCCAATTTAGTGATTATTATTGTTTTATAATGTCATTTTATAAGTTTTTACACATATAACATTTATATTTTTTTTTACTGCCTGTAAAAAGGATCAGGATCCTATTGTGTGTCGTCTGGAGTGGGCAGTGATTCTGAAGTCATGGCAGAATTAGCGGCACTCTTGCGACATGAAATTCCCGAGGGGAGAAACAACTTGGCTGACAGCCACACAAATCTGGAGCGAGTAGCAGAGTATTGCGAAGCGAATTACTTCCAAGCGGAAAACAAGAGGATTGCATTGGAAGAAACAAAGAATTATACCACGCAGTCTTTAGCCAGCGTTGCATACCAGATAAACACTCTGGCATATAATTTTCTTCAATTATTGGATTTACAGACATCTCAGCTTGCCGAGATGGAGAGTCAGATGAATCATATCGCGCAGACAGTCATGATCCATAAGGAAAAAGTAGCCAGAAGGGAGATAGGCGTCTTAACAGCCAACAAAATGACAACTCGCCAGTACAAAATCATTGCTCCTGCCAATCCTGAGAAGCCAATTAAGTATGTAAGGAAAAGCATTGATTATACGATCTTGGATGACATTGGACATGGTGTACGCAGTTGTGGTACACCGCGAAGCAAGCAGAGGGGAGGTAGTCAGGGCAGCGTTCAGAGTTTAGGTGCTACTTCTACAGGTTCAGGCTTAGGTGCTGCCATGGTAGGACCTGCCCCTACTACCAAACCGCCAACACCACCTCAAACAGTGAGAACTGGTAAGAATTACATATACAAATATATATTATACATACAGAATGTTTGGCAAAGTTATAAGTAAAAAAATATATTTTTATTTTCGCATCATTTACAAGAACAATCGTCTTATATGCCAAACATGCTGTATGCACAGGGTGTCCCAAGAGCCCCTTGGGACACCCTATGTAGACGCTAAGAATTGTATGAGTGCTACACAAACTTGTAAAGGTGTACTTTTTCAGTTGCGGTTATAAAAAAATTAAAATCATTTCGCTAATGCAAAGGTATTTACTGCTTCTTGCTTGCATGTATGTTTTTTTTTCTTTCAGCTTCTAAATGTTACACCATTCTATCTATTGTATTCGATGTTATATGTGTCTGCTTAATAAAAAAAAAAAATATATATATATATATATAACAAATAATGACTCGTGACATTGTTTGTGTATAGGAACATTAAGTAAAGGATCGCGTGAGTATAGGACTCCACCAGCAGTAGCCCCACCACAAGTTCCTAGCCACTACGCGCCCAATTATCCGCTCGGTCATCCTAGGCGGGATCGGCCAGGTTACAGCACTCTACCGTTGCATGCACATAATACGTCGCACACAAGTCATAATGCCAATCATAACGCGCATGCTAATACCATCAATCAGCACACTATGCCGCAAGTGGGAACGGTGCATCCTCTGCAGAGTCATCCACAAACGCCACCACCAGCACCGCCCAGCGTCACCGCGGGCTACGTACAGGAACAACATAACAGTATGCCTCGTAAGTTACAGTAATATAATTAATAATAATGACAGAAATGTATACTGTTGATATACGTATGATGTTATAATTTTATGATTATGACAATTTATTATTAAATATTGATGTTTTTTGCCACCAGCTCCACCTTCTCCCTTGGTTGGTCTAGGTGGTGACATGGCGGAATACAGTGGGCATCACACTCTACCGCACAGATTATCGCATCAGATAAGCCGCGGTAGCGGTGCAAATAGTCCACCTTTACCGCCGCCACCACCACCGGAGCAGGACGAACATCCACAGTTTGGCAGACCGACTCCATCTTCTGGTGCTATAATGCCGATCGTGCCGGACGAGGAAGATCTTCCTGGATGGGTACCGAAAAATTATATTGAGAAAGGTAGAATTTCAAACAATTTTCTATTGTATCGTTTTCAACGTCTATGTCAGAAAGCACTATATTAATAACATTATAAATATTAATATAAAAATTATAATTGCAGTGGTGGCTATTTATGATTATTACGCAGATAAGGAGGATGAGTTAAGCTTTCAAGAGAGTTCTGTGATTTATGTGCTCAAGAAAAATGACGACGGATGGTGGGAGGGAGTGATGGATGGTATAACCGGATTATTTCCGGGAAATTACGTTGAACCATGTGTATAACCACATGCAATAATTGGCTATATCAAAACAACTATCGGAAGACTGCAATTTTTCAGCATTTATCATACATATGCATATTATTACTAATCATATTTATATTAATCGATTGTAAGTGGGAATTATTCTTTATCTCACCTTTCATTCGAACAAACATTCGAATTGGCAATCGTGAGGATATAAAAAAAAACGAGACTCATAAATCGCGAAAGATATTTTTGTCTTGTAGACGTTATTTTATAATTTATTGACAAAGAAAGGAAAAGTCAAATTGTATGTAAGTGCTATAAGCGATATATGGGTGACATTGTATAAATATTACCAACATGCACGAGATGCAGCGGATCGAATCCCACATCAAACATCCTTCATATATCATTATAGATTTTACTCTTACTCTGTCTCTTTGATATCTTGCCGCATTTATAGTTGTACGAAATGTCGAGTGGCGAGTAGTCATCGCAACGTTATGTTAATATATAAGCAAAGAAAAGATGTAAGTATTTGATTATCGAAAAAATTCAATCAGGCGAGTTCCGAATCAAACTGAAAAGTTAAATTTTTATATTAATGTAAAAAAAATGTATTTTTCTGCATCTTTAGTATTTTCTCGAGTAGATATTAAATTATATAGATAGTAATGAAATATATATTCTATTATTTATCTATATATGTACATATAATCTATGTGTAAGACCATATGTTGCAATAGAGATCTTTTACCTCTATGGATCAGTTTATTTCATTTTTAAGATTAGTGCATTCATGTCGTACGATAATTAATAAAGAAAAAAAGATTCAGATAAAAATGCAACGTCTCACGGCGTAATAAATTATCATATAACAGCTTCTCCGTAATCTTTATTAATACAAAATTAAAATAGGAAAAATGCCGATGTTTTTTTGAATTTTTAATATCGTGTAATGTGCATCGAATGTAAAGACAATTAAAAAAACATGGTATTATAAGTTCTTCTCTTATATATCACAATTATGGAATTTCATGTATAAACTTTTACGCGCGCATCATTGGTCAATTTGAGATAAATTCCATCTTTGGGATTTTTTTCTTTTTTTCATTCTTTTTAGGAAAAACATACAAACATGGTTAAATATATTTTAGATAGCTAAGACGCATCAATCGGCTGGGATTGGTAAAGTGGAAAAATACTCCTGCGCTTTTCTCGCGGCGGAGTATTCAACATTGTATACAGGATGTATGACTTCCACCTTATTCGTTAGCCTCCTTCCAATGATGGTTTCTACTGGCGAATTTTGTGCAATTGATAATCCACTGAGGACATAACACGTATGGTATATATCACGATTTCTGAAAAAGAAAAAAGAAGAGCTTGCAATACGATTAACGTGACTAAATGACTTTTTTGTTGACAAGATTACATTTATGACAATCGCAGACACAAAGGAGCGCAATTACGTACTTTCCTGGTTTATCCAGAAGACCACCGTGCGGATTCTGACAGCAAGTTAATATATACTCTTGTAAGGCCTCTTGGTTGAACAGCCAGTGGTCGGAACCATTATATTCCTTTCCTTGCGTTGATAAGACAGCGGCGATCAATGGGAACGTTCCCCCTTGCCAGAATGAATAACATCCGTCCACCAATTTATTCGTACGTCCCTCGAAACCGCCCTCAAGACGCATCTGTTTATTCACTATCCATCTCTGCATTCAAGAATGTGAATATTCAAGAATATTAATGCGGGGATGCTACAATTATAGGAGAGATCTTTTATCTTACCAGTAGCTCCGGCAAATGGCAAAGCTCTGTTTTTCCGAGCATTACAAGTGCTGCCAAAGCGCAAAACGCGTATCCACCATGAGCCTCCATCCCTGGACAACCGCCGAAGCCACCTTCCCACGTTTGACACTTAGCTATCCATTCGGCGGTGCCTTTGAACATATCCGGTGTGTACACGTTTGTCAACTTGGCAGTGGCGAGAGCGCAGTACGCTCCACGCATATCTACTTCGCCGTCCTTGTGCATGCAGAAAGAACCATCCTCTCCGCGTAAGGACGACAGAAACCGTTTCAAATTTTTCCTGAAATCATCATAATCTTATAGCGTTCTCTTTTATCAAAAACATCAACAATAAAGAATAATTTTAATATATTTTTTTTAAATACACTTGGATAAATATGACTTGTGAGATATCATTCAAGATATATATTACCTATCTATCACGTTGTATGCTTCTTGTGTACCAATGGTGCACAGTGCATTCACTGCAGCATACGTAGAAGCCAAATGAGGATATTGTCCTGGACCTCCTCCAAAACCACCAAGTGGTGATTGACATTTCGCTAAGAAGCCTGCTATCTTAGAATACTCTTCATCTTCTAAGCGTTCTCCTAATATTGCAAGTGAATGCAATATCCAGAAACATAGCCATGGCCTACTCGAGTCCAAACACTAATATCATTAGAAACAACTCGATGAGTTCCTTGTTACAAGTAAGAATTAATAGTTTAAATCCTCTTTCCTAACATATCGCATGATGTTAAAAGTGATAAAAGATACCTCGTAAGTTTCTTTTAAATGAGTAATTGCTTTCTTTAGGAATTGAACATGCTTTGGCCTAAGTAAAACAGGATCTCCATCTCTGCACGACCGATAAAATTTGAGTACGATCTCTTCAACACGGGCCTAAAAAAATTAATCGGAATGAATAAAAAAAATTATGACATTAAACAGCGACATTAAAAAATGAATTATGAATGTATAAGCTGTTTGATAACACATGCATATGTTACATTTTTTTTTTTACATCTTCATTTGCAGACTTACTTGCTCATTTGTGGTTTCGGTTTTATATCCTCCTTCATCTTGTCGCTGTTTTAATATTTCCTCATAACTCCTTCGTCCTACCTGCAATCCCAATTCTTCCGACATAATCTGTTAACAATAACAATAATGATCTCTCATAGTCTATCAATAAAAGTAAATTATTCTCCAAAATAAAATGTTTTGACGTGGTCCAAATATGATTTACTTTTTAATTTTGTTACAAAATTTCCAAAATATCCAAAAGGATTCTTTAGAGGTTAGAATTTATCTCTCTTTCTCTTTCTTTCCTTTCCTTTTCTCTCTATGCTGACAGTTCTAAAAACTCTGTACATCTTTATGCGAGATATCACTACGTTATACTCACATTTAAATTTATATATATTAGGCGTTGTTATATATACAATGTTAACCGATATTACGGTTACACTCATAACCTACTTATTTTGTTAACACGATAGATCCATTGAACTATATATTACATTCTAATTCAATGGATGGCGCTGAATGACATCTGTGAAGTGAGCAAGTTTTCCGCAGTGTAGAGTTGTAGAGTGCTATCTTCAAATCATAGTTTCTAATCATCGAGAGATAGCTCAAATTTGCGCATCTTCTTGTATTTTATGAGAAGAACTTGGAGAAACCGCGTCTTCTTCTAAAAAAATATTTTTATTGAAATAAAAATGTATTGATTTATCCCGCTTCTTTTTTTAAATCATAATCTTATTCGAAATATACTCAAGAAAAAATACAATCATAGTCCTGCTCATAAAATGGAAGAAAGAAATGATTAAATTTTATAATTTTTTTTAAGTATTTGCGTGATTTGTTTCACTTTTTTGTTCTTATTTATATTCTAATATACTTTGATAATTTTTAAATTTTATAAAAATCACAAATGAAGATATTTAAAACAATTCTTGCATCTAAGATAAATTTTTTTTTCAATAATATCTTCCTCGAAATTATCAAACTGCTCTGAAAAAGAAATTGGATCTCAACATCATTTCATTTAATTCTCCAGTTATTCAAATATGTTAAAAATGAAGCAGATATACAGTCCCAGATCAGTCAAAATCAATAATTTGTAAATAATATGTCGTGGATGCTATTTATGTAACTATTGTTTATACTTCCCGGATATATTTAAATAATTGCGATTCGCAAAGTATCCCAAGAGATGCGTCATCGGTAATATCATTTACTCGATTACCGAGCACCTCGCCTGTCAAGTTACTTTTCACTCTCGCTGGCAGGTGGCGCCATTCGTCCTCGACGCTCCCCAAGCCGCCGACAATCCGCCCGGACCGCCCGCCGCCGTCTGCTTCTCCGCTTCAGTGTGTTCATTGTAGACGGGGTGATTCGTGCGTGAGGAGGTTGAGGTATCGTCGCACGTTGCATCGAGAGCGTCGCAGGTCGCCGTCCGAGAATAAGCGAGCGGTCAAACGCCGAGGCGTCGCATCGCGTCGCGTCGCCTCCCCGCCGCCGCCGCCGCCGCCGCCGTCGCCGCCGTCGCCGTCGCGAGTCGTGTCGGAACGCGGTGTCTTCCGGAAGAAGAAGCGCATCTGCGAAGACAGGACTCTTCGTTCGCGGCAATCTATCCGCGTTTTTGCAGACGCGGAGTAGACGTTCTGCGTCGGGACGCCGACGTGGGAGTCGCGTGCGGTTGCCTAAATAATCGTTAGAGCGTCTTTTCGCGTCTTCCCGTCCTGCTCTCTTTCTTCCGTCAAGATGGGGACGATTTGCTACAACATCTCCAAGTACACGCTGGTGATCATGAATCTCGCATTTTTGGTGAGTTTTCACACCCGCTGCGTCTCAATCTGTCAGATCGATACCCGGCCGCCCGGGCGATTTGATTCGTTCCAACTCAATTCCAGAATCGACTCGATTCTGATTGGTTACTCGATTTTTTTTCCCCTTTCCAACCCCGGCCTACGAGATATCCGGATATCTCGCGTTCATCTCGCCGCATATATAGAACGCGTGTAAATTCAGAAAGAAGATTGTGAAATGTTCTTATTGTTTTCCTCGTGACTCCGCCATTACCGCCGGTGGCCTCTCGGTCGCGCGCTCACGTTTCGATTTGACATTAATCTCACGAGGCGCTATGAACAATTCGAAATTTTAATATTAAGCCCGGCGAACGAGAAGCCTTTGCGATCGTAATCGTCGAGTTTCTTCCGGTAACAATCAGCGATCGCGTGCGAGACGGAAATATCGATGATGCGAGCCGAAAGCGCGGGCCGGACAGCAGCGTCGAGCGCGGATCAAAAAAAGCATAGGAAGCGTGAAAGCATCGTTCGCTCTTATCCAACATTCGTCGAATAACAAGGAGATAAGATTACAAGGAGCGTTGCGAGCGTGAATGGAAAGTAGATCCCGAGAGATTTTCGGAATAGAGAAAAAACGCGCGGTGATGACGGAATCGGATAAATATTGGTCGAAATAACGGCGCGAGCCTTTCGGCCGCTCGCTAAGCGACGTCGCTCGCTTTGTCGACCTCGGAAATCCACAATTTCGAAATCAACTAGTCAACATCGCGCGTTTAAATATAGTTTTAAATATAGTTTCGTAGCTGTCGCTGGAGCGCGTCGAGAGTACATTTCTCCTCCTACGAGCCTCCTACGCGGCCCACGCTACGGCCCAATTTCCTCCCGCCCCCTCTTTTATCCTCTCCGACGAGCGGGTAATAGCGAACAAGAGCCTTCCGAAAGAGTCGACTGCACTTTAACTTGTCGACTGCATTTGCTGTATAAGCCGATTCACTTGTCTTGTCGCTTCAGCGATCAGCGCGAAATTGAAGAAAACTGACGCGGAAGATTCATGCGGAATCATTTTAGGATTGTTTTCTGTTCCCGCACATTGTATACTAAAAACTTCCTGTCTCCCTTTTGTCAAACTTCAAATCTATATCTATTTCATTTCAAGTATAATAAATGTATATTACAGTTCAGCTATAAATCTAGTAAAGAAAATTTTTATACGAGAACATGTATAATGTCTTTATTTATGTCCTTATATGGAAAATTTCTTACCGGGAAAAAAAACAGGCCCTTTATTTATCTAGATCCATACGACGACGTCGGTGATTTTGTTGAGATCTCGCTGGGCGATCGGTATTAACTCTGATATTAGTAGGATGAATCCAATCTGATTCATCGGATCGTTTTTAGTTGTTACGCGGTTCTTACATCACGCGGAGTTATAGAGGCTTACTATTCTTGCCGCGCGAATCAAAGATGCAGGAAGTTTCTTCTTTTTCGTTCCAAAGCATACTTACGCGCATTAAATATACACACGATGTGTCTCCGTTGCATTCGAAGAAACGAAAGACGTGCGACACGGAATCGTTCCGGATCCTATTTGAAATCTCCTCGGTTTGAAATTTAAATGGAGTTATAGAGATTCAAATTCGGAATGGAATCGAGTATGATCCGATTTGAATGGTTGTCGTGTGTTTGGTTTTCTCTCTTGCTTTCTAAACGCGATAGAATTACTTTATAATTCGAATCAGATCGAAAATTTGATTAAATTTAAGTTTGATCGGATTTGAAAGATTTGCCTCTAACTTTTTTAACACGATAACCGATTTGTATCGGAAAATTCGATTAAATTCGACCCTACAATTTAAATCCGAACTATTTAAAAACTCGAGAAGAATGACAATTTTAAAATATTTCACTACATGCTGAATTTTATTTCACAATAATTATATTAATTGTACGTTATATTTCGACAACTAGATTCAGTTTAATTAGATTTAATTCAATTGATTTGGGTGACATTTAGTCGATTCAGTATAAAAGATTCTTTACACATTTTTTTTTTTGCAAAAATTATCCAGTGAGCCATAATTTTCGTATTTTTCATCTTCTTCTATGTATATTTATATGTCCTCGGTTCTTTTATGTAGAAAAGACCGACGCATATTCTCTCTATTTACTGCAGATTTTGTAGGAGTGAGGAAGACCGTATATTCGAGAAATCCCCAAGTCTCTCTGCGGATTACTCGCTTCTATCAATATTTAACTCGCATGGTTCTATGGAGAATCGCCATTAATACATATTTCCGTATTCGTTTACATAAGCTAATCGACTAACGCGAGTACTCGGGGATAGCGCTGCCGCTTGGAACATTCGCTTAAGGACGCTTCTATTTTTTTGGGGGGAGGGAGGGGGGAGGGGGGCTTTTTAGTCTTACTTATTTTTTTTTTCTTCCTCTTTTTAACGTGCGAGCATTAATGTTTGACATCCGGACGAGACGCGCGGCAGGAAACCCCGTGATAATCCACACGCTTAAATGGAAGCCCACATCTGGCGGACAGACCGTTTCATTGTAAATGCCACGTTCTCCTCCCTCGTGCAAACCCTCGTTTGGCTCGTAAAGTGGCTCGTTAGCCTCTCTCTCATCCTGCAACGCTTGAAAACCTGAAAGAATACTCGAAAAATCCCTTTGTATGGAATCCGTCCAATTCCTTGTCCTGCAACTTTGGCACTCGGATAATCCCAAGATTAAGTTGTTAATGAAGCGCAGAATGAATACGAGCACGAACGAATGCGAATAAACATTGACGAATATATCTTGTTTCTCGTCAAGGCGTATGTTGAGGGAAAATTACTGTTAGACCAGTCTGGTATAACATATTTACAACAGTTTTTTTTTTTTTTTTTTTTTTTTTCAACAAACTTTAGTCACCCGTGTTTGTTCGTCCTGACTTGGTCTGAACGCAACTCTGTCTCGTATGTCTTTCAGTTGATCGCAGTGACGGTGATAGCCCTGGTAACATGTATGCTGACGGACAAAACGTTCCTGGTATCAATCGCTGAGGAAGGGAATAATTATGAAGCGGGTCTATATATCTTACTAATCACCGGCATCTTCATGGTCATCGTTGCTATCATAGGTTGGTGTAGCGCTCTGCAGAACTCGCGATACTGCCTGGCCACCTTCTTCAGCATCATGCTCGTCATCGTCGTCGCGCAAATCGCCTTCGCAGGCTGGCTCTATGCTCATAGAGACCGTCTGGACGAACTGGTGCGGATTTCCGTGATAAGCACCGTTAAGGTAAGTCTCCTTTTAATTGTGAAACGTCTATGCAACTTTAACACATGCTTTTCAATGTCATTTGAGTGAGAATTTTATGCTATGGAAATAATTCTCTTTCATTATTTTTGTAGAACGAATACGGCGAGATACAATGTCGCACACAAATCATGGACTCGGTTCAATCCAGCCTAGAATGTTGCGGAGCCACTGGACCAGCGGACTGGGCCGGTAGCAAATATTCGACCAAGGATGTCTCTCGATCCCTCAGTTTGACTGTCTCGAGCAATCCTGATAATATGTATAAAGTGCCACTGTCCTGCTGCAAAAATGTCAACAGCACTGACTGCAGGGAAGGTCGCAATATGAAGATTGCTGGAGTCGTGAGTCCTGGGATTTATAGTGAGGTATAACGCCTGTTTTTATATTACTTTAATTAATAATTCGATTTATCTTAATCATGTACACTTTATTCTTGTTGTATTAAATGTAAAATATACTAAGTTGTATTAAATGTAAATATACAAAAATTTTATTATAGGGATGTACGGAAAAATTGGTAGCTACACTGAAGAGTCAAATGTATCATTTTATGGGTATAGCAATATTGGTCTTGACTTTAGAAATCATTAGTCTGATATTAGCTTTAATTTGCTGTTGCAAAGACGGATCGTCCAATAGACACAAAGCTTAAACTGGTTTATCGCATATATCATGTAGGAATTTTTCCTTCGCTGAACGTCCCACAATAACAGAATAATATCGAAAATAATCGAAATTTGTTTTTATGCTAATGCCAGTGGATATTTGACGAATTATGTCTTATGTTTGATCACGTAGGATGATCGAAATATTTTTTTCATTGTCAGAAAACATGATTAATAAGTAACCCTTTTTTAGGGTGTATTATTATTCTGTGTGAATTGGTATGCCTTATTTTGGGACCAATTCTAGATTCTGACCTGTATAATAACACCATTTCATTATTTTTATGTCTTTATAAATAATTCGATATCTCTCTTTTTAATGTATACAAGATTTGTGTATTTTACAAAATTAACTTTTATAGTTTATATGCATATATAACTCGTACTTGCGAGAGTAATAAATTTAATTTTTTTGATTAATTTATCTTAAAAAGGTACAAAGATATGACAGGTATTTTAAACTGAAATATATAGTTATATGAAATTTTTATTGACATGCATATATAAATCTCAAAGGAAGATTATATCTTTTTACAAATAATGAGGCTATTGAATAGGAAACGTAAATCAATAATTATGAAATATTTGCATCAATTTGAGTATACATGTGTGACTTACATTGATACGGATATTATTATATACATATAAGATACATGTAATATGTATGTATAAGCCTTCCAAGATTTAAAATCAACAGCAGGACTGTAGAAAGAAGTCTGATTAGATAAATGCTTCGAAAATAATTTTAAATGCACTCTGACTCCATGCAGATTTTATTGATTTTACATTGTTGTTAAATAATATTTTACACGATTTTTTTTCGCAATATTGTTGAAATCAACTTGTCTATATTTATACCTGCATATCTTATATGGCAATATAATATATTGAAGAAGAATCTTGATGATTTGACAGGTATAGAAGAGAATAGATGCGAATTTATATAATATACATTTACATTCGATTTTTCTGATTACTGCCAAATGCTCTTCTATAAATATACATAATATATATATATATATACGTGTATATACGTATGTATATATACATACATACATATATACATATACATATATACGTATGTCCTGTTGAAAGACTTATATACATAAGCATTTAACATCTCTCACAAAGTACCTACACAGTTAGGGTGTCTTCGGGCCAAAGTAGTAAACCAAACTAACGCGTTGCGTTGATATAAAATGAAAATTATTATATTTTAAATTTTATAATGAGATTAAAAATATTATTTCTATGGTGAAAAATTTTGTGTTACATCTGATATATTTATAATCTTATAAATATGTTTAATGTCTCTCAAGCATTATTAAGTTGATTTATCATTACTTTAAGCTTATTGCTAACAAATTAAAAGCCATTTTTTCATTTAACTAATCTTACTTAAGAATATGTAACATTTAACGATCTGAGAATAGAAATCTCGAGACATTGTGAAATAATGGATATTAGTTACTGTATCTCATATCGACTAATGTTCTCTTAGCGTTAATTTGCAAATCAAAAGAAAAGCGGAACGCACCTACTAATTATACAATCGATGTAGTATTTTAATCTTACTACAGCGCGATCGTCATAGTGTCTAGTCTGTAAACGATTAATGTTAATTTATCGATCTACTTGCTTTATCTTACGCGCGATATATGATATATTTTATATATTATTTTTTATATACATTTTAATAATTAAATAAATAATTTTTTATAGATTCTATGAAGTATAGGCAATAATTGTTACCATCAATTTACAAAAATTGCTACCTATAGAGTTTGCATGTATAATATGTTCAATTTTATATAAATTATATTATTTGCAAGAAATTATCGACAATATTGCTTTTGCAGATAGAATATCTACAATCATATCGATATTTTCATGACACCAATAAATCTAAATAAGTCTTTGAATGTTTCTCTGAGAGAGATGTGCTGTAAAAATTAGCTTCATTAACACAAACAAATACGAAATGCTAGTACAATATGTAATGATATAAATACATTGCATATTGTAAAATCGATATTTCTGTTTAATATATTGCGCACAACTGTTTTTAATATACATTTTATTAATTAAAATTTTGTAAAAATTTCACTTATTTAGATGATTGAGTAATAATTGAGTTTGTGTTTAAATAGAACTTTCTGAGATATTTTTAACATATTTTAATAATTGTCACAAGCAGACATTTAAACAAATAAAGTAAATATTTAAAATGAAGATAAAGTTTGTGACTAAATTTATTGTTAAATCGTGACACGACGTGTTTCGTCGTTTAAGGAAAAATAAAGTTCATAGCGGACAAAGTCATCAATGTTATATAAAAGTTATAAACGGAGAATAATTGTTACATATATATGTAAAAAATACAAAACGGCGTGTAACAGCAATACATATGTTGATGAAAAATACATACTCTTCCAATTTTGTATTAATGCTTGCGTGCATTAAATATACCAGCCTACTTGCACAAAAAAAAAGTACGGGTGCACACATTTATATAATTTTCATACATTCTTGATCAGATTTTTTGAACTTTTATATTTTTATGTTATAAAATTATTTTCTGACATTTTATTTATACAACTTTTACACGTTATCGGCCGTTTAATGGAGAAGATAAATACTAGAGATAAGTAAATGTAAATGTAAAACTGTATTGTGTATACAAGGAAAAAAATATTGATGCATGCAGAAGTAAAGAGTTTTCAACTTGCGACGATAATTGTACAGTTTAAAAGTGTATTTTGTGTATTGTGAAATTAAAACAATTGTACTCTCTGAATAGACTTCCATTCTGCATCCAATATGTGCAGCTTTCCGTGAATAAAGATATTCATACACCCCCAAATCTTTCAGTACATGTATGTATGCATCAGTTTATTGTTCCCAAAATGGCATTAGAATTTACCTCATTTCCTTCACTTTCCAATAATTCTCTTATAAATCAAGACATACATGGAATGAAAAACGATATCGAAAACCCGTCGCGTCCGCTTTCACACAGCCGTACTTCTCCCCCTACTTCCTAAGTCTTTATCGTTATTACATAATTAAAATTATTTATGATCAATATAACAGCAAAAAATAATGAATAATTGTAATAAGTTGACAATGATAATTTCTTTCCAATTTGCTCGAAGTTTCTCCCAATGCTCCCAATTTTATATTTTAAATATTGTAAAAAATCAAATTTTGAATTTCATAATTTTTAACAGATTTATTAAATAAGCTAAAACAATATGAATTAATTTAACATTAGAAATGGAAAATATACGGATTCACAATTAAAACATACATTAATATTTTTAAATGGTTTTTTTTTTTTTTAATTCGATTTATAATCGATTGAAAGAATAGTAATTTTTCTTTAGAATCATGATATTTAGTGTTTATAGGTATTATAATTTTTTTAATTGTTTAATTGATAAATGAAAAATTTTTTTAAATGTTTAATTGATAAAACACAAATTAATACAATTATAGACGATTCTCAATTGGAATTGTCATATTTTATTTTAAAAGCGCGAAATGAAAATAATAATTAAAATTCGTTCCGAGTAATATAAATTAAATGAGAATCGAATGAAATATTTCTGAAATTTCTTCGACTGCAACAGAAGATAATTAACGAGAGAATGAAACATAAAAGGAAGAACAGAGATTAAAAGAAATGCAATAATGAAAAGCAATATGGTCAATATAGCTCTTCATAATGAAATAATTTCCTGATAATTATTTCAAACAATTATTTCTGACAATTTCTGGAGTGACTTGTTATCATTAAAATCCTTATTTAAAAATCTCCTCATTTAAATTAATTCTCTGCACGAAGCTTATTTGAAATGAACATTTCCAATTGCGATTTCTCATTTCGAGCCACGCTGAGTTGTTAATGATGACAGCGCAAGGCGAAGCGGAGCGGAGCGAGCGGGTACCAAGGGGACCAAGGAAGGAAGAAGGAAGGCTCTCGGAAGGAGGTGATATCAAAGAGAGAAGGCGCGACGCGATCGCGAGCCGAGGAAACGAGACCGACGGACCAAGAGAGGATTGGAGGGGCCAGCTCCCTTGCGACACCTGGGGTCCGCCAAGGGGCCCAGGAGGGAGCGGGAGTGCAGGTGCGGTCGGGATGAAGCACGGCCATGCAATGCTGTGCGGTCCGTCGTGGCGTGGAGAACAGGAGCCGCCTTTGCGCTTCCTGCCTCCCTCGCGGAGTCCTTCCTCGAGAGTCCGACCTCGCGCGTTCCGGAAGGAGAGCGAAACGTACGACTCCTTCATTCGACATACATATTATATTATATTATTAACGTGAATTTTTCTGCCGAAACTAGGCACGTCCAGTGTCGGGTGTCTTTTTCCTGCGGGACAAGTGAGATATACAGCTCGATAGTGCATTCAGGTGCATTCCTTGGACGAAACGTCCCCCGACTCCCCAATCTCCTTTCCCCCCCCCCCTCTCTCTCTCTCTCTCTCTCTCTCTCTCTCTCTCTTTTTCTTTTTTTCTTTTTCATCACGTGGACGGAATGGTAAGTGGGATCTTTTCGACAGGTAAAAATTTCCTGCACGACGCTGGACGTCTCTCCTGGACGAAAGTCCAAGCGGAGAATGTGTAACCGGATATCGAGCGACGTGTGTATTTTGATAATTGTTCGCGATAGCCGGCACCATCAGCGTGACGAGATCTCTCTCAGTTCGACAGATGATTATTGAATGCAAAATATAAAATTCCGTCAGTTGAAGACATTAAGCTTCGCTTGAGGAATCGCGGAAAGGCCGCGAGTCGGTCAGCCGCTTGTTCGCGTTCGCCTTGTCTTCCGTTTACTTAGGATTATCAAACGGAGCCGCAATTTCAACGCAATCGCTTTCTCTCAATGCCAGCCGCTGATGACTAAGTAAGCGTGCCACGGCCATCTCACGCTGCGTGATCGAGCACGTTCGCAAATACATACGTTATATCCGAAGGAGCATCGGCTCTCTTCCCTGCTCGACATCACCTGTCGCGTGGGTGAGCCAGTTTTAACATGTTTCAAGTCAGCAATATGACTCGACGACCCACTTCGAAACAACACCGATGCTAACGTTACCTAACTATCTTCTCTGTCGTTAACTCTTAGTATCCAAATTTTCTTATCCAACAATTTCATAAAGTTGCTGGAACTACCTGCAGCCCTCGTGCTCATTTTATATCTTATTTATGTTAAATATGCAATGTGAATTTTGGTCCTGCGTTAAAATATTAATTCAATATGAGTGATATGAATTGAGCAGGAAAGTTACAATTATAATGATTTAATTTGTTTTTATTTTGTCTCTCGAAGAATATTATAGATTCCTTTTTATTCCTTTTTCCTTTTTATGGTTGTTAAATAAATTAATTTACGGTAAAAGTTAAGATGCTAAAATTAATTATATATAAATCTCTTCAACAAAATTATTTTTTTTATGCTACTGTGTGAAATATATATATTTTATCCATAATAATGTAGTATTAAGAAAAAAAATAATTTAATCATATAAAATGTAAACTTAATTTAGGGAAAACTATATTACGTACAGTGAAAAAAATAGCTGAATCGCTGAATCTAACAGTGGCCAGACATAAACTTGAACAAAATAATTTTGTTGAGTCATCAAGATAAAAAAACGTTATAAAAAATGTTCAAAATGGCTGCTAGAAACAAAAAGTTTTTGCAATACCGTCGTTATGCTTAAGAGCACTAAGAGACCTATATAATTATTTTATTACCCAACAAAATTATCTTTATATTTATATTTGCCAAAATTTTTAGATATTTTACCAAAATCCTTTTTTCCATGTAATTATCAATCAGTCATGTTCAAATAATTAACTTGACGTACATTTCCATATGAATTTGTAGATCGGGAGGACAATAATGTATGAAGCTTTCCTTGGCTAGTGTTCGATCGGATGCGTGTAAATGTAAGCTCGAAATCTATTCGGAAGTACGACCCTCGAGATTGTTCGATCGTTATTTCCACGAGGTCACGATGAGGACCATTCTTTATCCGACGTTTTTTTTGATATCGGTGTCGATCGCCGGATCCGTCAACGACTGCAACAATCCCAATTTTCATTCTTTGGAGACGTTAGAGTCCTCCAAGCTGGAATGCGGCCCGGCTTTTAAGAATCGTTGTCACTGCCTCAGGACGTGCTACGACGGTCATCATCAGTACGTCGTGAATTGCACGGGTACCGGATTCCACGACACGTCCCCGTTGGCGCATTTGCCGAACGAGACGCAAGTGAGTAGTATAATCGCGAGGGCCGCGCGCCGCTTTTTGCGCGATAACGCAATAACGATTTCGATACGCTTAGGTGCTCATTTTCACGGGGAACGAGCTGGAAGAGCTGCCCTGGAACGTGTTCGGCACCCTCGACAATCTGCCGTACTTGAAGGTGATCGACATGTCGAACAACAAGATACGCGAGATACGCGGTAAAGCCTATCATCACGTGCAGCACGTGGAGCGTCTCGTACTCGACTTCAACGAGCTGTCATTGGATCCCGCGAGAAGCCATCCGAGAGTATTCTCCAATTTTATCTCCCTCTTAGAGCTACATCTGACCGACGCCTTCGAGGACGGTCCGCCGAGGAATCTGGCGTCGACGCTCCACGACATCTTCGTGAACAGGTATTTTGCGTTTCCTCTACGAACTTTTTACCTTTTTCTGTTTTCTCTTTTCCGTTGATAATGACTCAGTCGCTCACTTTCTTCCTCTTCCAGCAATCTTACGCAGCTGATAAAGCTCCATCTCGAGCAGAACGAGATCTCGGAGTTTCGGGACGTCAACGTATTCTGCGATCTGCCGAATCTCCTTGATCTTCATCTCGGTGACAACGATTTGACCGCGCTGCACTTCAATCTGTCGTGCTTGCACCACCTGCGTTTCCTAGATTTACGACGAAACAAATTCACGAAGATCCTCGAGCGCGATCTCCACACCATGGACAATCTTGCTAAGCACGATCGGTCCGTAACCGTGGACTTTTCCGGCAATCCCTTCGAGTGCTCTTGCAAGCTCAATCCGTTCGTCAAGTGGATGAAGAAGACGAAAGTGTTCATCCGAAATAAAGCCAATTTACAGTGTTACGAGGGTAATTTTTTGTAATAATAATAATCAGACGAACGCGTTTCTCTTTCGCGGGAATTAAAATGTGCGTTTTTTTTCTTTCTTTCTGTTAGGAAACATGAGTCACGACTTCCACGAAACGAAGAGTTGCGCTTCGAAACTATTAACTTCTACCCGGCGGGGAACAACGGTGATGCTTTGCTTCCTCTCGATGGTGCTAATTGCCCTGGTGTGCGCTTTGGTCTATCTACAAAGAACGAAACTTCAGAAAAAGATTGAACCCGTACTCGATTCAGTTAGCAAGAGAGTGCGATATACCTCGATAGCGAATGGTGATACTCGTGAGGATGTGTGAACGAAGAAAGTGGAAATTATTCGAACAAAATTTTGATACACATAATTTTGTTCTCATTTTTGCGAAGTTGATTCTGCGTCTCAAAATTAAAAACGATACAGGTACAAAACGAGAGAGATTGCGCGTGTAAAATATTTTCAGTCGAAGTGATAACATTGTTTATGGCAAATTATAGTTTATGTCTAGTGTAGGCTTGATAATTCGCATGTTTGCGATGGCGCGCCACAGCGCGTGAAATCGATTTTTGAATTTGTATGTTTAATGCATTTCCAGACATTAGAGTTAAAGATCGACAAGTGATAATTGTCTAAAATACTATCCAATATTCAAATTAATTTCACGATGTGTAATTCGTTTATAAATAAATGTTATTTATTATAATAAATTATAATGATGTGTGAAATTTATTTTTCTGAGACAGATATTTCTGTTGCATAGACAAATTATCGTTGAAGATAGCAGATTAATCGAGTGCAGATCGAATTCCGCAGATCTGCGTAAATGCTGAGGTTTGGCAGGTGAACAGACGAACGTGGTTTTTCCTTCTTATCAACGGCTATCGGAACATCGATATCTTAGCTAAGATTAGATACCGCATACAGTACATTTTAAGCCGCCTTAATGATCGCCATTTGTCCAAAGTGAGGAAATGTCGTGAAATCACTTTAGTGAATTCTTATCGTTTCAAGTACCATTCTTTCTTCGCATAAATTTCCTCGCGTCGAGCTTTGACGAGCTTGAACCGAGAAAAATGTCGCTCGTCGGGCGACTTCGTCTCGACGAGATCGTCAGTTCGTTCCCGGAGCTCGGACCGACTGTTCCAGATGGTGGTTACTCGTGGTTCATCCTCTTGGGTGTCGCTTTTATTCAGGTTCGATTATCATGTCCGCACAGTGACAGCGAAAGCACTCGCACTTCCGATTAAAAATTAAATCTCATAATTTTTACATTTGACACTGACCCGCGTTGCCCGATTCTTTAAAATTAAAAATTATAAAATATTTGTAATTTGTCCATTAAAATCAACTTTCAATTGAAAATAAATAATTGGTAAACAAAAAGATAATAATATTCGACGCAATAATACAGGGTATTCAGAAATGTATGCTCAATCAGTATCGATACGTGCATTTTTATCTGAAAGGGAAGTTATCGTATACAGGTTTTTTTTTTTCACGTGCAAATAATGACAAGTGCTCTCCGTGCACATTGTGAAACATAATTCTGTTCCAGGTGTTACGTTGTTTACGAAGTAAGTTTGCCGAATACGAGGAATGCACCAGTTGAACAATGATTTCTTGATAAACGATTTTCTATATATAAATCCATATATTGGGTTGTTAGAGTCTGTATTTGTTTCGATAGGTAAGTACAGAATTCCTGATATTGTTGTGCCTATATTTCTCGACGCCCTGTATGAACGCGTTTGCTATAAATCCCGAAATCGAAGAAAATAGATAAATTTACGTATTTGCAAGGTATAAATGTAGATGTTACGCTGTTAAAATGTACAGATCACCGTGCCTAGCGTTCTGTCGATGTACGGCATAGTGCAAGGATATTTAGCTGCAAACAGCTCGCTTTACTTCGATCTGTGGAATGAAGTCTCTCTGGCGCCTCTATTATTCGTCGCTTTCTGGAGTTTGGCAGGTATTTCATTATTATCTATTCATATTTGTTCATTTGTTACAACGATATAAAATTGTCAAAAAAAAAAATAAAAGAAAGGAATATCCGGTAGACAGCTACATTTTTCTCCTTTAATAAATTAATAATTAAGTAATAATACTTGATTATCCTTCTTTTCTCCACGAAAAATTCTTATCTCGAGAAATATCACTTCAATCAAGATAAAAACAGGCTTTTTCAGAAAATGAGTTTAAATGCTCTGAATCATTAAAATTTTATAATATTCTCTTGAAATATGATTTTAACATAATGATTGATTAAGTAAAGGAACAAAAATATTGTTATATCTTCATTCGTACAGTGAATTTTCATCTATCATAAAAATAAATTCTTGAAAGATCCTTTTTGACTTATGGCACTCTCCAGATAAAAATTTTTATCTCAACAGAGAGTTTTAGAAGCTTAATTATATAACGTTCTGTCAGTAGTAAGAATTTGAAAAATTCATTCTTTTTTGCAAACAAAACTCAAAAATGAGAATTTTCAAGTTACACGGTTGTAGAAAAATGTGCGATATCGATTTTTTTTT
This sequence comes from Pogonomyrmex barbatus, assembly GCF_055798465.1. Lineage (NCBI taxonomy): Eukaryota > Metazoa > Arthropoda > Insecta > Hymenoptera > Formicidae > Pogonomyrmex > Pogonomyrmex barbatus. Next base: position 1,176,045 of record NW_028297193.1, read on the forward strand.
TTTACCATTTGCACCTGCGATTTTTCAGATCCATGGACCAAGACGATCACGGATTTAGCGTCGATACCTCGCCTGGTCGGCCTCATCGGCGTTGCTCTCCTCACCACGGGAGTTATAGCTTCCGGATACCTAGCGACCGGCGGAGTAGGTGCATATTTAGCTGGCTTGAGTGCTGGTGCGGTGATGGGAATAGGAGCGAGTTTCGTGATCGTCGAAAGCGAGACCGTGCTACGGAAGCACTTCAGGGTGAAGTTGCCGTTGGTTCTTACGCTGAAGAACATCGCCACATCCATCGGCTTCGTTCTCATACCGGCACTCACGCATTTCCTGCTCGTGGAAACCAGTCTAAAGACCGGACTTTTGCTCATGACGATCGCCTTCGTCCCTACCGCCCTGGGCACCCTGATCTTGCGCTTCCCAGCTCCGCAACGAGCATCCCCGTACAGGTGGACGAATTTTCAGACTTTAACTCTCGCATCAATCTCTAATCAAATTAAATTTAGATCCAGATCTTTTCTCGAAGAGAATTGTAACGTAATAAATAATTGTGCAGATTGTTTAAATATGACGATATATATCGGAAACTTTTTTCGTATTCTAAGAATCAATTTGAACGTAAATGTTTTGATGGCCCAACAAAATTTTCAGACCTGTATTTAGGGCCAAATTTTTATATACTTCAGCAAAACCGTTCTTTCCATGTAAATATCGCATTTTGTTAACAGATTGCTTCTACCGACCGACGAGGACAATGAATTAGGCATCAGAATATCGGATACAGAATTAGAGGCAGATCGATTGAATAACGGTGTAGATAATCACGGCTACAATGGCGAGAAACAAAACAGAAATTCTGCGCCGTTGTTCAGCGAGGTAAATAGTATCTATGCGTACGAGGAACCGGATGAAGACGTCGAACTCTTTGTCAGTCCGACTATGCGATCGAGCGACAGGTGGAAACAGGAGTTTCGTGCGGCACGCTACTTCCGGTTTTGGGCAGCTGCGGTGACATGGATCGGAATGAAAGCCAACTCGCTCTTCTTCTGGATCTTGGTACCTGCCTTATTCCTCAAGGAGGAATCTCTTGCTTATCGGCAAGAGCCGATTTCTTGCACCGACGATTGGGTGACGTTGCTGGTGGCCGCCGGTATCGCTTCTTTCGTACCTAGCATCGCCAGTTACTGGTCCATCGTCACTTCCGCTCAGTACAGAAGAATATACTTCGGTAGCGCCTGCTGGCTCGGCAGTATTGTTCTAGTAGGTGTGTGAGACATAGACTCACCAATTGTTTTAAATAATATGACATTATTCATTGACGCAACATCAAATAGATCTATCTACGTAGTAGTCTTCTACATTATCTACATTGCTAATATATCAAATTGTTTAAACATGAAACGTTACGTGCTTCGTTATCATAATTTTCGTCGATGTATTATTCATAGGTTTAACTTATACGAGAGATTACTATTGGTTTCTGATGTGGTCGCTACTCGGTGGAATTAGCATCAGCAGTCTACTCAGCTGCCAAGAGTTGACACTTTGCGACGTGCTGGGAAATCAGTTCGCACAACGCTCGCATAAATTATTCTCCACCATCGTCGGATTGGGCATGCTGGCCTTCTGTCTCGTGCACAGTACGTATTTTGTAATATTGATTTTTATTTTTTCTGTCATTTTTTTTTTACAAGTTTACAGAGGTTTATAAATTTCGTCTTTCTGAGATACGCCTGATGTGACAAGACAAGACTACGGACTTTAATCGAGACTTATGCTAATTTGATGATTGCAGACGAGAACATGTGTCTTCGCGTGGTCGCATCGCTGCAATTTTTCGGCGGATGCTGTTGGCTTCTGCCGCCTATGTGGGAAATCATATGAGCGCGGAGACTGAGAGAGGGTTAATAAAGATTATTACAAAAATCACATACTGCATAAATATTTACAAGGCGTTGACATTGCTGAAAATTATTGGTGATTAATTTCTAAACGCTTTTAAATAATAAGAAATACCTTTACCAGATAATTTTAAGAATAGATATGTCCGTTTCATGTAATGCCAACTATGTAACAGAAAGTACGTAATGATTTAATTCTTCATATATATTCGTAACTTACATAATTGACTTTGGATTGTCAAAAATGTAAGGCAACCAAGCGCTGGACATCACGTTCCTTATAATTTAATTGAGAAATAGTAAAACGAAGATGTTTTTACATTGTACAATTGTCTACATCACAATAAAATTGTCTTGAGACTTTTATTAAAATCTTCTTTAATCGTGAAATATTAACAATGCACATGATGGTATTATCACACTGATTACTATCTTACTATATTGACGAATATAGTTTACGTTATCATTTGTGTTTATCCTGCAAATTTTTTTATTCGGTTAGAATATGCATCATATATGATCATATTTCTCAACTGTAAGTATCAATTATATATTACCGGGCGATATATACTAATATGTTCTTTTTATTTAGATATAGCAGATAAAATTATATCACAAGATAATTGCAAGGTAAACGGAACACACATCCCGTGGCATCTTGCACGCTACTTTCCTTTATAAAAAGGAAATATAAAAGAGAATATTTAAAATTTACATGCGCCTCTTCTGATTACATCTAACTAATAATCAATTATCGCATTATGGCTAAGTAAAATGATAAAAATTGAGGCTTTTCTTATGTACGTAGATATTGTAGGAATACATTACGTTCATAATAATCGCTTAATTTATTGTGTACAATGTTTTGCAATAAATTATTTAATTTATTGCATTCGTTCATCTGATTCCATAATGCCTTATTTTAAATATTTTAAATATGATACGAAATATTTTAAATATTTAATTATATCAAAATCAACAATTATTAGAATCCTTTTAAATGCTTTTATAACGATTGCAACATCGATAACATATGACGAATAAAAAACTGTTGAGGCATAAAGGATTCTTCGCGATACAAAATCTTCATATATTTATATACTTCATATATTCATATATTTATATACTTTATTCACGATTTGACTTCTTATTACTTGTCTGTCATCGCCAGTTTCTTATACTATTTATGCCCGTTTTGGCAACATATATATGCACGTATATATTAAATGGATATATAATAATTTAATTAAAACTATGCTTATAAAAACAGAATACATTTATATGTACAAATATGTTCATCTTTTCATCGCGGTTGATGATATGTCGCAAGTGAAAAAATGACAGAGATCGATAATATCTCGAATAAAAGCTGAACATGCTTAGTGCTTATCAGAAAAAATTCCGTGAATTTAAATTTTTGTATTTCACATAGAAAATAATGTAATACTGCCATACTTTGTCAGACGAAGGCATGACGAGCATATCAATAGATTTTATATGTATACGTGTATATAAAATCTAACGTATTTTTTAAATGAAAGTTTGATAACTAATTGTAATTATACTATAAAAGCTTGCTTAAGAAATTTACTTAAACAAAATGAAGTAATACCACAGACTTGCTCCTTATAGAAAAGGGACAGAGTCTTCTGATCGAACGTAAAGTTCATTCTATTCCAAATCTGGGCAGTTAAAACAGGAACATTGACGCAATTTCTAGGTTTCACCTAGTTCCGGATCCTTGTCTATCGGTTTACTAGGTCCCGGATTGTCGCGCAGTTTAGGTAAGAAGCCATTTCGATTCGAATTTGGCTTTATGTTCCAGCTTACTGGCCGCGGCTGATTCAACTCATCATATTCCGACTCGTTGTTCTGCTTAATCTCATCGTAGACGTGCTCGACTTTCTTGCCATCCATCTCATCGATGCTGTGATACACATTCAAGTTTGGATTTCCCATATCAGCATCCCTATTCTTCAAGTCGTATTGCAGTCCGTATGCTCCTAAAATAACACATAAATTGATGTATTGCGTAGAATTGTTTTTTACCTCGTCATTAAAAAACATATAATACCTTTGCAATCGTCCTCGTCATCAGTACAGTTACCAAGGCCAAATTTAGCCTTCTCGGTATTTATATTTTTATGAAAATTATTTCGGAATTGGAAATTGTTTAATAAGGTGGTAGTGCCGTCGTCGAACTTCGAGGAACCTTGATACGCATACGTAGGGTTGTCGAATTGAGTTAGTTCTACGGCGAAAATAATATTTTAAACTTCTCTGCTTAAAGCGTAGATTCTTTAATTACAATCTTTAATTGATAACAATTATTAACACGACAATCAGGAATAGGAAGCGCTTAATTTACCTGGTGGAGATACGGGCTCAGCCGTGTATTGTACTTGAGCTATCTCGCTCTTGAGATCGGCTACTCTGCGACGGTGATACATCCACGCAGCCAGTGAAATGCCAAATAATATAAGGGTCGCGAAGATCACCCCCACGATGTGTCCGTATCCCGTGTCTTCAATCTCCTGAATATTACGCGAGAACAATTGTTCGTCGCAGTTCTCGCCTGAAAGTCGTTTCTTAGTTATTCCAAGTCATTACTATACAATGATATCACAATGAAGATATCATAAATCTTCGTAGTACGTGCAGAACTACTTTTTTATGAGTATATTTCACGTACCTGTATATCCGTGCCTGCAAATACAACCGTCCGCTGGATGGCACATGAAATAGTCGTTTTTACATTCACATGGCTCCATACAATGATCGCCGTAATATCCTTCCGGGCAAACTGTAATCGTGAAATATTGATTTTTAGTAAATATAATTTATTTGATATACCTTTTTTGCAATCTACAACTCTTTAAACCTACTTTCTGTACATCTCGTCCCGGTCCATCCGGCCGCACATCGACAATGTCCGTCATTAGATCTGCATTTTCCACCGTTCTGACATTTGCAATGCTGCGTGCAATTTACACCATATGTGCCTTCTGCACATGGCGTTTGACAGTACTCGCCTTGCCAGCCAGGTCGGCACTGGCACACACCTGATTAAAAAGTATATTTCGTTGATAAAAGAGAGTCTCAAGTAGAACTCATATTCACTTACTAACTGACTTGGGATCAATTTTAATCTCGGTTTAATTTACTTTTTAGCTTTTTCTAAGAATTAGAAAAAGAGATAAAGAGTAAATTAAACCGTGATTAAAATTAATAGACATTAATTTAGCGGTAGAAATAAACGGATGATTGTTTTCGAAAGATTTAAGAGATTCGAGATTCTTGAATTTACCTGTTACGTGATGACACTCTCCACCGTTTTTGCAGTGGCAGTGATTTGCACAATTCAGTCCGTAGCGATTGGGTGGACACGGATGTTCGCAGGTGAGGCCCAAATAACCCGGACGACAGATGTACTCGCCGGTGACGTGATCACAAGTCATGTTTCCTAAGAGAAGAAACGATACAATATTAAGGGATTTGTGATAAAAAGAAAATGTAAGGAAACCCCCTACTTTATTGCCTATATTAATATTTCAATTTTGGAACCTCCCTTTCATCATCCATCGGTTGCATTAATCGCTGAATATAGAATAGATAAACCGATGACTAATAAAAGTACTCGATGATAAAAACAGTCAGTGACAAAGAACAAAATTAAGTGTCACGTCTACCATTTGCGTCAGCAATTACGCAAGCAGCGGTCAAACTGTGCTCCTTAGCTTCGAACTTTGTTAGTTCGCACCGCGAAATACGTAGGAAAGAACCCACATCCAAGCGTGTTATCTACATCTCCGGATGTTACAATGCATCATAAGCGGGAAAATTTGATTTTATCTAATTTTTTTCTTTTATTTTTCATTCTACTCGATGATAGTCGATTTTAATGTATACGCAACAAACAGTTAAACTTACATAAAGATGTTCCGTGAGAGAGTGATCGGCCGAGCGTTACGAATTATGCATTATGAAATTAGGTCATTATTAAAATATATGGTAATTATAAGAGTTATTTTTACATTTAGGACATTTTATTTTTAAACGTAACACAATCTTCCGCGTAAGGTGCGATGATACTTTTGATGTTGAACGCAACTAATGAAACACAACTAATCAAGAACAATCATGCAAATTTAGCGGTGTTACGGGTCACTCGAATGATGTCATGCGAGTTAGGTCTTGGACATTAGGTCCTCATTTACCGTTCATCTTCTCCGGGCATTTTTCTCTGCATCCAAGCCCGTACCATCCTTCCTTGCAAGGTTGCGAGCAATTGTCGCCTTCCCAACCCCGAGCGCAGACGCAACGTCCGGTCATGGGATCACATGAACTATTGTTCATGCATTCGCAATGTGAGTGACAATCCTCGCCGTAAAGACCCTCCGGGCACTTTGTTTCGCATTGTATTCCTGTTTTGATATTAAAGCAAAACCCGTCTCGAGAAACAATTCTTTGCTGCCTGCAGTTAGGAGCAGACTCTTTATTCTTTGTATTCTTGAACTTTGCAGTTTTAGATCGTTTTTAAATCGGCAAAGAATATAATATATGTATATTTACGAATAATTCCGTGGGCTTACATAACAATGACGTTCTTAACAACGACCAACGAAAGATTTGGACTGCTTCGACGTGCAAAGTCTCAATTGGCAATCGAATGCAGGAATAAATTCAACAAACCTCGCCATTCTGGTTTGCAGTTGCAAATCCCGGTGGCGGAATCACAGTCCAAGGTATTTGCCTCAACACAGTCGCAAATCTGATTGCATCCGTTTCCGAAGTAACCCTTAGGACAACGGTCCTGACAGAGCGTGCCGGTGAAACCAGCCGCACACGTGCACGTGCCTGTGTGTGTGTGTGTATAGATAAGATAACGCGTGTTCTAGGTGCAAGTGCTAAGAAAAGGTATAAAGATGGAAATTTGTCGCATACGCGTTTCTTTGAATATTTTTTTCAACGCTCTCAATATACAATTTTACTAATTAACACGTGGAATACCGAGCTGAATTCATTTATTTCTTCATTTATATACACGGAAAAAACAGTTTGCCGAAATATTTAAAAATGTGGCCAGATATAAAAAAATAATGTCGTTGGATTAAAATATTTAGACAGTTCAAATTGTTTGAATAAAAAATTTTTGTTTATATTATCATCTTACATAATAATTTTAATAGTAAAGAAAAATTATCTTCAGATTTATATTTGATAAAATTTTTAGATACCTTAGTAAAATCATTCTTTGCTGTCTATTTGAATTTAAAATAATTAAAAATATAACATTTACATGCTTATATGTGCTTCTTATTTAATTAGAATGTTAAATTGATATTAATTATAATTGAACAATTACAAATATTATTACTCATAATTTTCATCTTATTACTTATAATTTTCATTTTTACATAATGTTGAGTCTAATAACACCGATCACTGGCACGGCACTCAATGTGTTAACAGCTTGTGAAGACTCGAGTTGGAAATAACTGCTATTGTCTTACCATTTTGCGGATTGCACGCCGCATTGTTGAAACACTTGCATTTGCCTTCGCAGTCTTTGCCATAGGACTTGTCGTCACATGGACGATCGCACAAAACACCAACCCATCCTGACAAAAAATGTCACAGAAATATGTATAATATATGTCGTACTTACCGATGTCGAATACCTTCTTCATCGGAAATATATTGCGAGACTTAGTTAAACAATCCTATTAAATATAACTATATACGATAAATTCTACGATATATAAATTCTAGGCTTTTCTCTACGGCAATAGAAAAAGTACGAATAACAAAGCGATTGTCTAATGTCATGCAAAAACATTATGCAGAATAATTGTGAGGTAATACGAGACTACAAGAGATAATAAAATTGTAACGACTAAACGTTCCAACTAAAAAGTATTTCAAGTATGATGACAGCTAATATTAATTATTTCTTTTCCGATAAGTTTTTTTATTCTAAATATAAGTACATCTAAACAATCTTTTCTAAACGAGTTTATAATTGAGGGATTAATTCATTTTGTATATTAAAAACATTAAACTTCTAGGATTTGAGATAAAAACGATAGAAAATTCTTATCAATTCTTGAAAAATTAAAAATTTTCTGGACTAGTTTGATTTTTGGAATCAATCTCTTAATTAGAAACCGTAATCATAAACCGTAATCCGAATATAAAATTGAAAAATTACACTCACCAGCTGTACAATTACAACGTCCGTTCTCAGGCGAACAGCTGGCTCCGTTCTTGCAGGCGCACTTTTGCGCGCAGTCTTCCCCGAAGGTATTCTCTGGACAGAGCTCGCCGCAATCCTTTCCGCGATATCCAGCCGCACAGATGCAAGTGCCATCGATGGGCGAACATTGCGCATTGTTCTTACAGTCGCAGCGATTCTGACAGCCCTTGCCGAACGTGTAAAAGGGACACGGTCTGGCGCAGGTTTCGCCGTCCCATCCGATGTCGCACGAACACTGTCCGGTCCAGGGATGGCACAGCTCCGTATTGTCCTCCTCGCACTCGCAAACCTTGGGGCGAATTAAATTTAATTTACGATCACGGTCGCGACATCGTGAAACTTATCAAGAACAATTTCCAAGAAATGGCGACTCACATTTGCACAGTTGCTGCCATACAAACCGTTCTCGCAGGCTCGTTGACTGCACGTTTTACCTATCCAACCTGGACCGCATATACAATTGCCGTTAGTGGGATCGCACCCGGCTCCGTTTTTACAGGTGCAATTATTTGTGCAGTTCAGTCCGAACGTGCCCTCAGGACAGATATTCAGACACTGTTTGTCGAAATGAAAAAAAAAAAGATGTTAATTTGGATTTAAAGTCGCTTTGAAAAATCAGTCCAAATGATGATGATTTATATATACCTTGTTGCCGTGGAAACCCGGTTTGCATTGGCATTCGCCCGTAACGTGATCGCAACTAGCTCCGTTATAGCAGTCGCAGATCCGAGAACAATTCTTGCCCCAGAGACCCTCCGGACAGCGATTCGCGCAGACCGAACCCTTGAAAATGTCGCATTATTGCGATATATTATGTCAAATCTACGCTTCATATTTAATTGCGCAAAATTTCGCATACCGTCCAGCCGGATGTACAGTAACATTCGCCGGTTGTAGGACTGCAGGATCCTCCGTTCTGACAACGACATTCTGATTTGCATTCTTCGCCGTGTTTGCCTTCTGGACACAAATCGTCACATCTGCGCAATACAATGACAATCATTATAGCGACATCAATAATTAACACTAATTTCATTAAACTACACCTTCGACCTTTGATATTTATTTTTTTATTTTTATTTTTATTTTTATTTTTATTTAAATAAAAATCTGTGACATTAATTAGCATTCTCTTAACATGATCGTGTTCTTAAACTCGATATGATATAAAAATGGGTGAAATTTTATAATCATAATATTTTTAATTGCATAATTAAATTAATATCAATACTTTAAAATAAGAAGAGTATAAAAAATGCAAATATGAACATATACATATATTTGTTTCTAATTGTGCAAATTTACATCGATATACAGACGGAGAAACAAGCAAATTAAGTTCGGCATTCAACATGTTAAGAAATATGTGAAAATGTAAACGGACAGACATTTGCGATAATGTAAATAAGATTAATTCGATAAATGCCGACAATATTTTTATAGTAAACTACGCAATTTGGAACTTACAGTGGCCCGGTGTAACCAGAGGCACAGTGGCATTCGCCAGAGATGTGATGGCAGCTTCCACCGTTTCTGCAACGGCATTCTTCGGCGCAATCCTGTCCGTAACGGTTAGCAGAACACTTTTGATCGCAGTACACGCCGGTCCAGCCTCTGGTACACATGCACTTGCCGTCGAATGGATCGCACGTGGCCCCGTTCTGGCACTTGCAATCCATCTCGCAATCTCTGCCCCATTTACCCAACGGGCACCCTGTTCATACAGATTTAAAAATAACTAACCTCGTGTACGACCTACGTGCCGCTTAAACCAACTTTTTATCTCGGTTAACGCGGGAAGTTACTGTGTGTATTTTTTCAGTTTTTAAAAATAATCCTTGAACATAAATACTCTAGCCGAAACTTAACAAGATTTTTCGAAAGAATTTTTTTCGTAATCGAAATGTAATTTTTAACCCTTCTAATTTCGTCTTTTCCAACAAAGATACCATTATCGTCATGTTAATTATGACGTTCATTAATATTTTTTTTTATCTCATATTTTTTTGTATCTCTCTCGTTGCAGTCTGTTTACGTCACTTTAACGTGCTACTATTCATTTCGGGACGGTTGCACCGCAAATGAAGCGTGCAGGTGCAATAAAAGGGTGCAATAAAAGCTGGAATGTCCCGTCGTTATCGTTGGCCGAACGGTTGGAAAAATGATGGCTGCACTTACTGTAGTCGCATAATGGCCCACCGTATCCGGACTCGCATTTGCAGACATCGGGCGCGATGCAAGTGCCATGGCGGCAATCCTCCGAGCAGACTGGAATGCAACGATCGCCGCTTGTGGTCTCCGTATAGCCTTTACAGCATTCTTCCACGGGCCTTTGTTTCGTCAATTCCTGCAAGAAGCACGTACGTAATCACGGACCGATTCGTGCGTCGTTCGACCGTTTAATCGCCCGTTTCTTCGCAGCTCTCTTTTCTGACCTGAGCTTACTGCGAAGCGACAGCGAGCAAGAACCGCGAATCCAGGATCGTACCTGTCTGCAAATTAGAAAGTAAACGGTGAACGCGAATTAGATAACTGACCTGCTCCTTGTAGACTGTTCTGGTGACGACTTTGTATTTGGAACATCTCGGTGGGAAACTGAAGCACCACGTGTTCTCTCGCACGGTATATGGTTTCTGTTCGGATACTTTCACCGTTATCTTGTATCTGAAAAAAATAATCATAAAGTCATTAGCATACCGCATAACTTTCAGATATACGAGTAAACGTTCAGCAGGCTGTAGTAGAAATAAACTCAGAAAAATGATTTTATACAATGCTTACGTTTCCTGCCGGATGCATACATTCGGTCCCTCGAGGGCTGCCGTTGTTCCCGAGATTATCACGGCGGCGGCCGCGATCAGCCACCAGACTGTAGAGCCCATTCCGGCTGGTCGGTACAACTTTGAACTTGATGATCGAAGCATCGCTATCGTCGTTTCATCGCATCGAATCGCTCTCGTGGCCTCGCGATCAAGTCCTCCGCCCGTCGTTCGCCCAGCGTCCGAAAGACAGAGGCCGGTCGACCCGTTTTTCCAGATCTGAAAGTAAAATGTGCCGCGTTGAGGTGTTGGCGTGTCGCAACGGTGCGACTTGCGGATTGTGAACGATTGGAAGGTGCCACGAATATGTATATAAACTCGTGTTTACCGGACACGCGATTATTAGCGTCGCGTGGCCATGCGGGAAGGCCGCGCGCCTTCTCCTACGACGCAGCTTTTAATCGTCTTGCAGGAAACGCTGTCGTCGCGCGTTTGATGCTCGATTTCACATTCCGCACACCGTAATGAATCACGGCAAAGCCATTTCGCGGCAGCGTCCAACTTGCTCGATCTTGATTCAACATTAAATAGACTCGAGCGTCGCGCCGTTTATCGGCTATCGGATTCTGCCCGCCGCGTTACTTGAAATAAAGGCTTCACGTTACTCTAATAAGATGCGATAACTTCATCGATCCGCTTGCTCTATCAATCTGATAAGACGTGAAAAAAATAACTGTCGCATAATCGTCTGTGGCCATGTGTGGCCGCGTGTAATCGTGACGCGATATCGCAACGAAGAATTATTTTTCCTCGAGAGTCCCGGCGGGGAGGGGGTGCAATTTCATCGAACGGGGATGCGTGTCGGTATCGAATTGCAAGAGATCTCGTTCGGAATATCGACGAGCGGTTTTGGTCGATGAGCATTTCGACAGTTCCGCGAAGCTACTTCGCTAGGCGAAATTTCATTGCTCGCATGCTCACGGCCGGAAATTGTGCTTCACGATCGAGTAAAGTACATGAATCAGAGGCTGCGCACGTGTTGAACATACGGTTTGCTTTACGTTTTTGTCATGACGTGACTCGTGCGCTATGATTCACATCGGCTGAATGGCGATCGGAAGTGCCGTAACATTAGACCGATTAGAGCAATGCTCCAAGACGAAAATAATCGCGAATCTCCCATCAATATTAGCGCACAAGACGCCCCACCCTCGTTCGTTTTCATTAAGTCTTTTCTATCATAGTCATATGCCGATACGTTTAGAATGAAATTAATACTGCTATTTAAATTTTCATATATAGTCAACTGAGAGGGAGAGAATAATGTAGCCCATTCCAAAGGCGAAATTTTATTCGTATTTTTAAAGTTGGTTTATAAAGTTTATCTAGAGGATTGTGATAGAGATTCGTTTTATGCGAATTTCTTTGCGTATGAAATAAGAAGTGCAAATAATTTTTTATTTCAAGCTTCAAAAGAGGAATTTTTCATTATTTTCAATAGAATAATAATTTATTAAAGATAGCTGAAAAGTGGTCTTTTGAATCTCAAAGTAGAAAATTATTCATTTTCTACTTATTTTAGACGTAAAGTAAAAACTCAATTTATATAAAATAAATCTATCATTTTTTTAGCTGAGCCTTAACCAGTCTCCGTTTTAATTAGCTATTTTGTACAAGAGATTGTTTCACGTGTTAATTAACTTTTAATTATTTGTATTGTTCAGTTTTCTATACAAATAAATGTGCAATCAACATTTATATTTAATATATATCTTTTTATTTAATTTAATATCCAATAAATAATATTTTGTTTGTATTTTCGAAATGACTGGTCATTTATTTATATGGCATGAGGTCCGATCCTATAGCGACTAATAGTCGACTGTATAACTGTCGTTTCCTTTAATCGTAACGATCCTAACACACGTTTCATGTGTCCAAACAATTCTGAAATGAAAGGACTTATTTGAGACAATGGAATAAAGTCACGCGAATTTTAATTGGTACAACGTGTTATTACATCCCGTTGTAATCGGCGCATATGTACTCACGGATTTTCACTCTAATAATTATCCCCGAGTTGCGAGCGGATTATACATCCGCGTTGACTTTTTTTAGAGCGCATAAAACATCAGGAAAGGTGCGGTTTTTCTCAGAGACATAATTTTTCTAAGACTACACAATTCGTTCTCTCTCTCTCTCTCTCTCTCTCTCTCTCTCTCTCTCTCTCTCTCTCTCTCTCGCGTACGAATCTCCCGGTTTCGTTGTAACAATTATCGTCCTGACGACCAAACGAAACGAGCAAACTTGTATAAGCAACTTTCGTAACTGTGTATATGTCACCAGTTATGCGTTCGTAAGCGAGACCGGCGAAAGAGGTGAATGGTAACGCGATTGTTCCGAGCCAGACGAGACGGGCACACGCACACTTTCGTATCAAATGTGTGTGCATGTATTCACGTGCGTGAATTCGCGAAACCTCTAATGGTGCGAATCGTGTAACAGCGAACGGTGTTGTTAGACACGAGCGATCGCACGAGTCTAAAATAACGGTGCACGATGACGAAAGACAATTCCCGCATCGACGTTTTTATTTACGCCTACTATTTGTCTCGTATCTGTTTCCGAAGAAGAAATGTTTTTCTTACACAATGCGAATTTTCATCATTATAAGAGAAAATCGATAACCTGTCGCTTTATATATAAAACAGAATCGTTTATCACAGGGAATCTTCAGGATCGATATAAAGACTCGTTTATACATGAAAAAAATAGTGAAAAAATAATTTTATGGAAGCGTATAAAAATTTCGCCATATCTGAAAAGAATTTCATTGTCATCAAAATAATTATACAGAAGATTCAAATTGATTGCTGGAATATTGAAAATTTTTGCAATATTGTTAGCATACTTAAGCGACATATACAGAGAAAGAGATGAGTCAACAGCATCAAATTAAAAATAACCTTGTCGATTGAATAACAGTATTAATGAAATAAGTGAATATGTATATCTCTCTTTCATTAATATTACCATTGAATCAATAAGATTATTTCCAATAACACTTGATGACACTCATCATTCTTTTCCGTATGATGATACAAAATGATTCTCAAATTTGTATTCGAGCAAATTTTTTTAGATGTTTCCGTAAAAATTGTTCTTTCCGTGCAGAAAGATTGAGAAGACGAGAAAAGCATTACCAGAATCCAGGAGAAAAAGGAACCCGAGAATCCGATTGTACCGTTTTCGTGCGACCGAATTCTAGTCGGCGTATTCGTTCGTACCGAAGGGGGAGCGACCCTTTCGGCTTCGCGCGACCCCGAGAGGGGAATTAATTCGTTTACGTAGGAAAGGAGTTCACGGACTTTGTGGAACTTTGTGTAAGTGCGAACATGTGTGCGGGCGAGGAGTCACAGGATGTGGGGCGGATTCATGATAAAACGATACGTCGAATACTCTCTTCGTCCGCGGGATATGCATCATCCTCCGTCGGGATCCCGATTGCACGGACAATGGATCGTCGAGGAGTGAAAAAAATGTTGGATGATTCGACGAAACGTCACGTTATAGTCAGATTGAAATTCAAACGGATAACGATAAGGGTGCACGTATGAGATACGTATGTAAGAAACACTTGCTCGATTATTCGCAGAATTATTCGCAATTTCGGAGAAAGTGAAAATTGCTTTTGTTTCTGCGAGTGCATTGTAATAATAGTTGCGAGAAGCATTGTATATCATTAGAATATTTTTTTCGAGTAACTATAGATATTTTCTATCGTTCCAGACGCGAATATCAATATCAACTTCCTGCTGCGACGAGGGCCGCTTCGACTTTTTTTTTTTCCACTGATTTGCTCCACCGGAAGTGGACGATTCGCCGCCGCGTTAGGTAGATTCGGATATCTCGCGCGGAATAATATTGACAATCGGTCGGTGAACCGCGAGGGATCGGTTTCTCTTTGCTCCGTTATCTAATTGTACGTCCTAAACGTTTATACGATTGATAATGCCGTCGTTATCTCGTTTGGCGCGATTGGCACGATTGGCGCGCGAAGGCCCGAAGGTAGTTTATCAATGAGCACGGGCAGAAAAGGAACGTGCGCGTTCGCACGGTGCAATTAACACGCTAACCGTACAGGCTGGCCGCCTGACACGGATCCTTGTTACGCGTATAAATATGACGGTAATACGTAAAGTAAGTCGGAAAGTGCGACCGCTCGGAATCGCGCGCTCTCGGGATCTCGGGCTGAGTTAATGAGGATGCGCACAGTGTCGCCGATACACACGGTTGCAGATTAGATAAATTAAGCTACGCACGCAAACGCGCGTGCGTTCTATTTAAATTGCCGTTCAATTTCGCCGCTCGCGCGCACGTTATCGCACGTAAAGAGAAATAACGCGGATCTAAGTTTAAACGGAGAGGACCACGGATCGTCCCCTCCTCCTTTCCTCCTCCCCCCCCCCCCCGTGCATTTTGCTAAATAAATCTAGATCGGAAAAGAGTCGTACGTAAGAGGTGGACACGTTTTCGTCGTTTGGGAGGACGGTTCACACTCGCGAAACGCGAGTTTGACTGCGCTTTCTATCGTTACGTTAATAACGCGAAAATGCGAAAGTTGCGCAATGACTCGTCCCGTTACGATCTTAGCATGGCAAAACGCAAACGGAAAACCGCCGAAGTACGCGTGAGCTTTTCACTTCCGGAGTTATTTAGAGGATCACTCATTAATAATTCCTCCCTAATTACGCGCTAACAATTAACGTCATACACGAGCCTTTCCCAAGAAACGCGTTTGACATAATAATAATGCGACTGGTGTAACCAAAGTCTTTGCGTTTGCTATAGGCTGCATTTTGATAATTATACACATGTGTATTCTCATTTTTATCATCGATATCACATTACATCTTGTTTGAGTTTGAATTAATCATGAGATAACATTTAATACTATCGAAGGTAGTAAGAGGTTGACAGCGAGGAAATATTTATCATTGATTCGTGTCGAGTTACAATGATATAAATACACTGTAAAACGAAAATATAACATCTTTATTTTTTTTTTGTTTTTCTTCCGATATACATACTGCGTGCATTTAGTTTCTTCTTTTCGATTCTAATATTATTGATGAAGGGGAAACAAATGATATTTGTTCTCTTTTTTTCTTGTTTTATTATTATATAACTCAAATCGAAAGGAAAATAGAAAACAAAAAATGGAATTACCTCTTTTAATTAAAAAAAAATTCTTTTCTGAAGGGTTTAACGCCGGAAGAACAGACGAATGCGAATTTTTACTAAATTCGAAACGCGGCTTCGAACGAAGGAGGAGTTTCTTTCAGGCTATGCATTAGACGATGCGTTGCAGCCCTTCGCGGTTGAATAAACTTCACGACTCTTTCTTACGTAATAATGGAGTACCGCAACAGAGAAAGTCACGCATCTAACGTAACAGATGCGAATCTCTAAATATGAAAGAAAAAAGTCGCAGGTAATAATATGTACTCGTCCCTGCTGCATGCCAAGGCGGAGTCCCCCGCGAGAAAGGATATAATTTTCCAAAGACCTACTTTCCGAAAGACCTGCTTCTACTACATACACTGCTTATAGTGGTAAAAGCGTCAATGGAGAATAGCACAGCTAACATGCGTGTCATGTTTATCGGACTAATCGAGAACGCAAATAGATGCATGAAATCGTCGTACGTCGATGATCAATTATGAATGACCCGTTTCATCGAAGCAATCCTTTCGCGTCACGTAATCCGAGAATCAGTCGTGAAATCGTGAAATCAACTATTCAAGTCAAATGCTCGAACAGCGATTTCCAACAGTTATCTCGACTAGTTACCGTATCGGAGCTAAACGCGTTATTGGCACGAAAGTTCGCTCGCTGATTCGGATTGTTATTCGGTTTGCTTGTAATCCTGTTTTCGCGATTATCGAACCGCCACAAACCCTTTACTAGTAGTAACGGCGAACTTCGCTCTTCGTTCGAGAGTCGAGCGATCAAATACATAGAATTCATTATTACGTGTTCGACTTAATCCCGTCCCGAGATCGGCTGCGAGAAACGTCATTTGAAGAAAAAAATTTATACCGTCGTTAAACAAAGTGCGCGCGCGCACACAAAACAACAGTAAGCTTCACACAAACTTCACAAGAAGAAAAAAAAAACAACAGTTCGAATTATGCTTACAATAATAGATGGAAGTACTTTAAATTATGTAATCGTCCACGATGAACTTTGGAAGCGAAACTCTAGACGTTGAACGTGATTCTCATTTAGATAAATAAGTGTTCAGCGCTAAGCGCGCAGACAATGAAAAGAGGCGAGAGTACAAGAACGATCTCGATGATAAAGTAGATTATGCGGAAAGCGTTTCCAGCGAAAATTGACACTTTGCCGTCGACGTCGTTTCGACGTCGGCATACACGGAACAGCAATTACTCCTCGTTTTACGTGAAAATGGCCTTGGCGGGAGAGCCGGCACGATGACGGCTCGTATCGCGTTGTCATTCCCGGAAAATCCAGTCACCGTATGACACGCGTGGGCACCTAATTACTCTCGCATTGTTTAAACCTGCCATGTGTGGATACATTTAAATAGTTTCGAATGGGTCGGGATCACCGGAAATCCTATTCGCGTCGCGTCGCGTCGCGCGGAAATTCGGGTCGCCGACGCATTTCGCGAGCGACGAAGACCGACCGCGTAAATTTCCCATCGGGGCAAGGATCGCCATTATCATGGTAATTAAACGCTAAAGACATTTTCTGATTCCGGTGAACCGGTGAATCATCGTGAACCGCAATCGGAGCGTCGCGAAAACAAAGCGAAAGAATGATTTACACATTTTGCTTCTTTTTCTAATTTCCAATAACTTTCTATACAGATATTTTATGGAATTTATGGAATTACATTTTGGATATATTATAGATTTGTGACTTATATCAATATGGCGTCGCGTGGCTCAAATTCCAAGAAAAAAAAAAAAAACATTTCCATTTTCAGTCGACTGCGTTAATTTTCAAGTAAACACTTTGGCAAGCGATAACGCTATCCGCATCTTTTTTATCGAGTCCTATCGAGATATCAAACGCAGCAGATATTTATGTCGCGTCATTCACGTCCGCCGTATACTCGCGAGTATCGGAGGGGCTCCGCCTGCATTCATCCGGCGCACTTTGTAACTCACAACATGCGGGTAGAATAACTCCGTTCTCCACGCAGCCTCCGTTCCCCCCGTGCTCTCACGGCCTTCATTTCTCTCTCTAGCTCCCTCTGCCTCCCCATCCCTCCGTCTCTCTTTCCCTTCTCAATGACGTAGCGTCACTTTGTGGCAACGTACCGTAGCAACGTTCCGTTCTTTCACGATTCCATACTTCGTTCCGTGCGATTCAAACTGTCACGGAGGAGGCTATCCCGATAGCTCCGAAGTCGAGTAAATGAAACGCTCGCGATGCCTCGGATGCAGGACACTTTGTCTCCGGTTTCCAGCATTGTTCTCCCGCGCTACCTTCATCGTATGCTAATCTGTCGCGTCTCATCGTGGGCCGCACTGTTTTTAATTCATGCAACAACAAAGGTGTCGGTCGGAAAGTCATCGAGCAAATGAATCATCAGTTGGATGCTACGTTACCGCGAACCCTGCGGTCGCAGGATAAACATTCGGTATTAGAATATAAATAACGAAAAATAACACTAATGATTCACAAAGCTCGATTACAGCTCTGCTATGATACACATAACCGGAAGAAGATAATCAACTGTTCCCATTCTATCTTGATAACCCCTAGCCTATCTTATTAGTCTCCACCCTCTTTTGGATATTTGAGATTTATGAAATTTTGAATTTCAAAGAACACTGGTAAAGCCAACGTATTTTGTATTATTAAAAAAACAGTTTAACCAAGTTAGAGATCCTCGCGTAATGAGGAAGGAATGTCCGCTTGCGACATCCTCTGTTATGCCGCGTTATTTCGTCGAAGCTCAAGCCTTCATTAGCTTAATTTACATCCGCGCTCGTCTTACTACGCAAAACTCGCGATCCTTTTTTTTTTTACCAAAAAAAAAAAAAAAACCTGTCGCGCAAAGCTCGCTATTGTTATGAACAGCCGATCTCATCACGATGACATAACGTCGCTCGATGACGTGCCGCGGCACGACGTGCTTTTTCGGTAAATTTCATTTCTCTCGTAAATTCATTTCTCTCTCGAGTCGCTGCGCGCGGCGGAAAAAGCGACGGTCTCTCGCGAACGTCCGGGGAAAAAGGATTTTGGCGTGTAAAATCGCGCGACGACGAAAATAGAAACGGTTACTCTGGCGCGGGATCGAAAATAGCTCGCGCGCGACGAAAGACTCGTCACGCGCCAAACAATCTGTTTTGCTTCGTAATGTTATCTGTCTTTGTACGGACGGAGTACGAAAGGCCGACGAGGTTTATGTTTCGAAGCTCAGGTAAGAACGAAGCAGACTTACGGACGGCCGAGATAACGGACCTTCGGAGAGGAGCGAGAGAAAACCGGTTCGTGCACTCGACCGAATTTTTATAGCTCGGAGTAAGTGAGCTTCTCCGTCACAGAATAATTACATTTGCGCATACCGGAGCGCCAAGGACTCTGCGCACTAAGTGTCGTGGCACCGCATGCAAAGTTGTTCGCTCACTAGTTCTTTGACCAGTTCTTTGACGAATAAATGAATCCCGCCTGTGGCGTGTTGCGACACGAGAAAATCTACGCGGAGATAAGAAAATGAGTTAATAACAAAGAGAATTGGGAAATAGTGCTCATAGTGCAATCGAAGATGCCTCTTACATTCCAGACGACACGTGACGGCGTTGAAACGCCGGTGAAAGCCCGAGTATAATAAAGAGCTGTATAGCTGCAACATACATGGGTTTCGGGCTACTTACAACGCGATTAAATACGCACGCCAGCGTATTTTCTCTGTGACGCGTCGATTTTCACACACACGCGCGCGTGTTACACGCGGACTGTTACACTTTTCTCATGCGTCTAATAATGCGATCGAGTGAGCAAAAACTGGGCCGCGCCAGTTGGATGAAGCTCTATTACACGGTCCGGCAAACGCATCTCGGAGTGACGAGGCTGAGTCGCGAGGAAAAAGCCGCGGAACTCGAATCAGCGTTTGCTGGTCATCATCGCGATGATAAGCGACGATGGGGATCTCGCAATCGGAGTAATCGGAGCAATCATCGGGGGAAGAGAACGTCGAGACGCGGAATCGTCACATTCCTTTCCTTATCTACGCGTTATAATTAACTTATCCCAACGACGTCTCGCACGACGCTCGTCTTTATCCTATTTCTTCCTATACATTGCAATAATCGGATTTGCAATACATTTCTGTTCCATTCGCATATTTGTATTAGTAGAATAAATAAATAAATAATATCTAACTTGTGATCGACGCACCGGTGCTCGCACGCGGTCTCGCTGCGCGATCTTCCTGGATCCTCGATCGAGTTCTGGCTTCCACTTCTGGCCACTTCTGGTTTCACTTATGGCCAATTACGTCCATCTGTGCGCGTGACGATGGCTCGACGCTGCCGTTTTTACGCCTTCAGCATTGAGCCGCAGCAAATACCGTGCACGCAAAAAATTGCGCTCGAACAAAGCGCGCACCACAGAAGAATATCGATTCAACTCACTTTCTCATTCTCCGGGACGCGCAGCGCGAGCTGCGTACCAAACTCGCCCGTTAGGAGAAAGGGCTTTTAGGCAGTAGAAGGGCTTTCACGTGCGTGAGATGCTTTGGAGCGAATCGCGTTCCCAAGCGCGTTCCCACCACCGCAATATCTTTCATTCAACTGAGGCCGACTCGAGTCGCCCGATGGCGTCCAGCCGATTTGTGCGCCTCATTCGATCGCCCCGCTCTTTCCCGAGAACGAATCTACGAGCCGGGCGAACGAGAGAACCGCGCTTGCGCGTGGTTTGTTGTTGAAAAGCAGCGCGAACTCACAACGCATCGTCACAATGGTCCGCATATCTCACCTTTACCTAATAAAGCTCGAAAACATCATCCGAATATCCTTGTACGTACCATTTCATCCTTGTTTAACATTCGGTGAGTAAGATAAGATAATGACAGAGATAAAATAAAATTGAAATTCTATTGAAATTCTAATGCATGTAATAACGTAAGATAAATGTACATTTTTTTAAAAGTGAGATATAAATGGTCCACACGGATCATTGTATCCTTTTAATATTCAGTTCCCGCGAATCCCGGTTTACAAGTAATGCGCAATATCGACGATGTATAAAACATGTACTGTACAAAACATATTTATTCAATAATTTATGAAGATGCGCATACACAGTGTACATCGTACAAGCTCTAGCTCTTCTTGCGGTATCGCTACTTTGCAAAAAGTCGTGTTCGATTTTTCTAATTATGTACAATCACACCTTTCGTTACCGCTTAGCGATCGTCGGATGAAACGGGATCATTTACTACAAGCGATATACGCGTTACGCGTCTCGCTCGACACGGCCTTGGCCCAACATGGCGAATCTCCTGAAAATATTTTACTATAACAATACTATACTATCTTTTTTCTTCAATCGTGAGCCGACGTCGAGAGAAACATGCGACGCCATTAGAATATGTACGACGCATAAACATACAAAGTTAAAAAGGCCCGATTATCCAGACCCGATTTCTTTCATTTATCTAATACAAAGCTTGTATCTCCCTAAGCGCAACGTTGTTCGCATTCTGTCAAAAATATTCTATGTACAAAGGTAGGGTACGTGCTTGTGTGAAAAAAATGTACAATTTCACAAAATGAGGATCTGTGGTTTTGTTTCGCATCGTAAAAAATAATCACACTCATTTGTCAATGTTCTGCGTGTCACGAGAGAAGATGACCCGCCGAAATTTAACGCGCAGATACAAAATCTGTATAGTGCGGTGATGATTGAATATCTACAAAGAAAGACGTATTACACACCGTAGATCAAAATACAGATTTCGCTTTTCTTTAAGACGTTATGTTTTCCTATATGAGCCACAATTAAATATTAACAAATGTAATGCGCTACTGAAAAAAAGATAATTCTTGATTTGTAAATTCATCTTTAATTATATAAAGATAATATCTTATAATATCTTCATGTAAAAGCTGCGTTCGGGAAGCACATTATTAGCGCTATCGTGTTATTCTATCTTTATCATTCATTAGCGAATCAAGGATAGACTGACACTCCAAACACAGTCGAAGAATACATCACAAGAACGATCTTTGATTCAACAGTAAGATCTTATTACTACTACGTAATAGGATCTTATTGTTATTAGTATAGATTAATACATCTTGAAATCGATGTAACATCCTGTTTTCGTGGAATCAAAACTATTTTTTTTTTAAATTCTACACAAATGCTTCACAGACAGAACATAGAAATAAGTACCACAATAATTAAGATAAAAATATAACTATAAAAATGTACAAATAAAGGAACAGATCCTTTGTGATTTTTGTACATTTCGTATGTAGAAAAAGGTTAGTCTTGCATATCTATATGCGATCTGTATTGTAACCTCAAAGGTGGGTCCCGGAACCTCCATCTCGTCACATAAACGAACTTCAATGTGTGATCCTTACCTAATAATTCGTTATTGCACAAAATATCAATCTGTGGAAAAACGTAAATAAGTTAATAGTAATATTCTTTTATGTCATATCATTATACTTACATCTCTATATTTTTCCATGCCACTCAAAACCTTCTTGGCAATAAACTTTTTCATATGTGTTATCGTAGCCTGAGCGGAACACCTGATAAATCTCCTCTTTAAAGTTTTCAAACTAGCGTTCATACACTCTAAACATACGTTAACCTGCAAATTTGATTAGTTTTAATCTTGATTAGATATTCTGTTTCTGTAAATTTCATATCGTATACTTCATGTTATAATTACCTGTTCATCGGTACGATGATAATCTGATTCTGCGTGTGCATCCGCGTTAGTCTTCTCTTCCTCGATTTCCCCAGCATTGGGTAAAATGTCTTTAGGACAAGGCAAACCTCTGGCTCTATAAAATTCTCTTTCCCTTTTGATTTCATCTGAAATGGAAGATATTTTTGTTAGCACTTCTTTTATAATTTGACATTGCTATAGGCCAGGTTTGTTAATGCATGAAGAGACTAATCTTTAAACCTTGTATAAATTAAAAATCCAAGATAAATGAAGAAAATAGACTAGTTGCAACTGGCCACAATAGCCAATGCAATTAGTCAATTTTTTCTTTGTTCAATATCTCGGATTGATTTTCAGTATTGTGAACATAAAGCTTTACAAAGAGAGAAGGATCAAAAATTAAATTAAAAACTATTCTTACTTTCTTGGAGGTCAGGGACTAATTTGTAGACAATATCCTGCATAGTTCTGTCAAAGCTGATATACTGAAGCGGATGCGATTGATGTATGACAATCTGGCATGTCGGACAAGTGTGCTTCTCCTCCAGATGTTTTACTAAACAACTCTTACAGAATGTGTGCAAGCATTCCGTAACAGTAGTAGCGTCAATTAAATACCCACGACATATCTTGCATGTTATGTGACTGTTGAGCGTTTTCAGTTTTATCCTTCTCTCCATGGCATCGATAATCACCATTTAACAAGAAGATGTTATCTGTAATGACACGTTGCAACAGTTGCATTAATTAGAATTGTTAATGTTAAGTGATCTTAAAAATTGTCACAATGAGGATTGTGAGAGCGAGTAACCGCTTGTAGGCAGGCAAAAGATGCGAGATAAAAATGCGAACAGGCTCAATTTGCCGTTACGAACGCGTAAGAACGGTCGCCAGGTAACTGCAATCGCGGAAAGTGGGTTATCGGATTCTAACCTCAATTCCGAGTGCGTGAACGCGATGTTTCTGGCTTCTTCTACTCAGAACGGAGCTTTATAGGGAGAAGATGTGAGATCCAGAACATTCTCGTGCCTGGATCTACGGATCTACGACGAGTGACTTGTGGAAAAGAAGTTTCACTAAAAATCTGCTTTAAAAACAACTCAACAGCTAAACGTTATTACTTGTACGACAACAAAACGGGCTGATAGTGACGCCATCCATGGATTCACGACGGTGATATGAACTCGCGAGTGACACGCGGTTACGTTCGAGAATGAAAAATGTTACGTCAATGATTCTCAAATGATACGAAAGATAGGGAGAGTGATGCTGGGGGGGGGAGGGGGGCGAGAGATCTTGGCTAATATAAAAATGAGTAGAAACTTATTCGAAATTTATCATATTTATAATCGATTAATAATTGAATTCTTCTGATAAACATTTTAATTATTTTTATATTTATAATTTCAAATTTATTAATTTTTTTTTTAATTTTTTCCGTACACGTGGCACTTTGTACACGTGGAAATTGTTTTTTTACAGTGCAACACAGTGTAACACAGTGTAAGTTGAGAGATTTTGACAACCATTGTATTACGTGATGCTTTGATTCAACCGATTAAGTAGACAAGAGCCTGTTCTATGACAAATTTGCATGAATTATTATCGCGTAAATTTAGATTGCATCAAAATTACGATACCACGAAATATAGAATATTTTTATATACAAAAAATGAAATTTATATTTGATTATTTTTACTTTTAAAAGCAATTTATTCATAAATAAATATTATAAGAAAGTTTTGATTTAAAAAAATTTTTTTTAATTTTTTATTAAATTCGTAAACAGATAAAGATTCATTTTTTTAATTTTGTAAAAAATTTCTGGAAATCTCGAAAACTCTCTGTAGCTTTAAATATAGCAACATCTTTGCAACATTTCCATGCATTTGCAATTGGTGGACTGTTTTTTGTGTTATATGGATTTCTTTGACGAGGAAATTCGAAAAAAAGCAACGATGCGGAGAGTTATTTTAATACAGATCGGCTGATTTATTGAAGACGAAACTCACATTGTGATGATGATTCCTTTACAATCTATACATTAAATCTATGTGTACTTTAGGTAAACTCTAATTTATCTATCATTTTTATTCTATCTTCAGCTGCTGAATAATAAGGAAAATTTTAAATAAACGTCTATATGTACAGATCGCGGATTAAAAAATTATCTTCTAGTGCACATACATCCATTAACTTTTACAAATCACTTTTTACAAAAGGGCCGCTCGAACGGCTACCTTAAACCGCTATCTTAAAATTATGTAAAAAAAAAAGATCCCGAAAACGTGTACATACTTGAGAGACACTGATATTATTTAGAGAAATAAATTATCTATTTCTAAGCACCTTTCTGCTATTTATACACTTATTATATCGATATTGATATAGCTATAAAACTTACAGCGATACTTTGGACTTTCCTCTTGAGACGTTCGTCTCTTTTCACATTCAATCTCTTATGTGTGTCTGAGCTTCTTTCTTTTTACAAAGAATTGCTCCAGAACTCGCGTACAAAATCTATGGTCACCGTCGATCCTAATGCTAACGTAAAAATGTTAAAAATCTACTAGCTACTATAATACAGAAAAACGTACAATTTTCACAGTTGACTAGTTACAAAACACAATATCATGTTCTCGTTTGATATCCGTATGATCTATGCCAGTGATCGGATTTAGATGTAATTTTCAGTTCGATTTTCATGTGTGTGTTCTTTTTTCTTATCGCTCATCTCTTGATGAATCTAATTAAGATATAACTATAAAATATAATTATAAAACATGCGAGGCTTTGCCTCAAAAACAAATTTCACCAATTATTTCATAATTATATTTATATAATATTTTGTAGTTATTATTTTATATAATATTATATAATATTATATAATATTATATAATTTTATATAATATTATTTTATATAATACATAATTATATATGTGTAGAAATTTCTTCTGGTCACTTATAATTAAATTACAAATACGTATTGGATTATTATTCCTGAAATTATTTATAATTTTATATTACAACCTCAGTCTAAAATCTTTTATCCGTTTAATCAATCTCTTATGAGTCAAAATGAGGATAAGGATGGGAATCGAATTCGAGATAAAAATCGGGCTCGAAGTTGCATTTAAATCCAATACTGATCTATGCGATTCAATGAATCCCCGTGAACTTATTTCTTCATTTATTGTCGATACCTTTACAAGGCACTGATTCATGGCACAATTATTACATCTATGAATATATATATATATATATAAGATTTGTATAAGCAACAAATCCGCTTTCTCTGCGTTAGCGCGTCAAGAGACAGTGTCAATTTTCACATAGCCTTAAATTTCGTTTCCTTCACGTTCATCCTAGACCTAACATATGTCAATTGATGAGAAATAATAGCAACTTTAGGATATCCAGTTTTGTCAATACGCAAATACTTGCTGTCGACATATGTTACCCTTTCGCGATTCATTCTTAATTTCACGCGCTACACACGGGTCAATACTGATTTATTTTATTTGGCGTGTTTCTTCGCTTGTGTCTCAGTCGATTATTCTCCTGCGAATCTCTCACGCTCGAATTTCTTCGTCTCTTTATCTCTCGTCGACTCGCTTCTGTTGGATGCTTTATCCGGTCGACTGTAATCGTTCCAAGTATCTCGTCTGTGCGAAGTCTAAGTGACATTCTTCGTGATGAATACACGGTTTATAAGAGATGTGGAAAACTTTCTTCGCCTTCCTCGTTTTCCGTGTCGCTGGATTCCTGGCTGGACGGAGGCGTGTCCAATTGGGGCAGTCCGAGATCCAGATATTCCTAATATCGAAGAAAATTGTAGAATCAAGACTGCTATTATAAAAATATTCTTACTACTTAATTATCGAAATATGGAGATTGCCACTCACCTCGTTCGCTGTTATCGTTAATATTCTATCGAGATCCTCGACCAACTCGACAAACGTCGGTCTCTCGTTCGGCTGATAACTCCAACAGTCCCTCATGAGCATGTATCTGCAAAGGCGACGAATCGAGGAATATATTTTCTCAGAAAATAGAGATCACGTTCGTCGAATAAAATTGCGCATAAAGGCATGTCTTACATGTCGATCGAGCAGCAGGGCGGCTTCTCCATTCGATGACCCGTTCTAAGTAGCTGGAATAATTTCTCGACCGATGGCACGGACGGGTAAGGCGTACCGCCCATCGTCATGATCTCCCACAACAGAATCCCGTACGACCATCTGGAAAAAGATCGCAAGAAATGTAGAATGTTAAAGTAATAAAAATAAGAAGAAAAATCAAATTAATTATTATTTTCTATTGGATGAAAAAATTGTTCTTCCAGAATACTCACACGTCAGACTGAGTGGTGTAAACCCGATGGAATAGAGCTTCTGGAGCCATCCACTTCACCGGTAACCGTCCATCCGTTGTCTTTCTGTAGTAGTCGTGGCAATGAATGTCTCTGGCGAGACCGAAGTCGGCGATCTTCAGCACGTACTCGTCGCTGACGAGAACGTTCCTAGCAGCCAGGTCCCTGTGTATACACCTCCTGCTGGCCAGGTACTCCATCCCACGCGCCACTTGATATGCGAACGAGACTAGATCCTTTTGCGTGAGGGTCTTCCGTTCCTTCGGCTCTTGCCCGATGGCCGGTTCGTATCCCGAAGAGGGTCTGTGATCTCGGAGGAAGTCTCGTAGATTGCCGTGAGGAGCGAACTCCACCACGACGTACAGAGGACCGTTCTGAGTACACGCACCCAGGAGATTGATGATATTCACGTGCTTTCCGATCATCTTCATCATTTCCATCTCCGAAACCAGATCCATCATCTCGGTATCTGTATGACCCTCTGGAAACATAGACACCCGAGAACATAAGCAAAATGTAAAATCTCTCTCTCTCTCTCTCTCTCTCTCTCTCTCTCTTTCTTTTCTATGATTACACATGTCTTTATTTGCTCACCTTTCAACATTTTCACCGCGACGACGCTAGGTAGTCCTGGTTTTCCGGTATTCGTTTCAGCCCTAACGACTTTGCCGAAAGCTCCTTCGCCCAGAGTATTTCCAAGCGTAAAATATTCCCTCGGCAATTCCCAAGTGCTGTCCAACGGCAATTCATACTCGGACACGTTGTCGTTGCTATTTTCCTCGGCGATTACGGTGGACTTTTGTTTCTCGATCTTCACCACCGGCAGCAGCAGCTCCTCCTCGATTGCATTCTGCGCGTTCGCCAGTTTCTGCTTCTCCACTACCACCTTCTTCTTCCATTGCGTCACGACTGCCGCACGTGCCGTCTCTATCGCGAGCAGCTTCTTCATCTTCTCGCGTTTCAATCGATGGAAGATGTATATCACCACGACGACACCCACGGCGAAGAACACGCATAGAATGCCAGCCAGAACGTTCACCAAGATTTGCGGTCTCGCGGCCAGCGGTACTTTTTGCTCGAGCGCTAAACAAATTTTTCAGGATCATACATTCTGATATTTCACTCAAGAATATTTTGTTCGAATAAAAAGTACAAAAATGTCAAGTAACTTGAAGCAAAATTGAATGATATACTTACATTCGACTACATTTAAATAAGCGCTACTAAACGTTTCCCCTAAAGTGTTCTGAGCAATACACGTGTACCATCCCTCGTCTTTTTCCGTTACGTTATATAGTCTCAGCTCGTCCGGATTTTCTGTGTCCATTCCAGCCTGTGATGAACGAAACGCTATTAATCACGCTTTCGCAATGCTATAGCTTTCGATTATGCACAAAAGTTATTTACACAAAGTATGTACAGCGCACATTTAAATTTACTTCCTTGACAAATGTTAGCACAGAATCCATTATTAGCGAAAGGCTCAAATTTGAAGCGTTCGAAAGCGAAAAAAAATTGAGAGCAAGCGATCGAAAGAAAAGATTGCGAGTTTGCATGCAAGCTGCGCCCACCTTGACCTCCACCCGTAAGCTCTGATTGGTTTTGTTGACGGTGTCGAAAGAAGTGTGACGACCATGATACCATTCGAGGTGACGATGCCCATCAGACAGTACTTGGCAGGTTAGAGTAACGTTTTTTCCGATAAGCACCGTGGTATTTCTTGGCGCTCTTGTGAGGATCGGTCGATGTGCTACTCTCTCTATAGAGAAAAAGAAACCCAACCACCGTTTAAACCAACATTTATTGAACACTTATTTAACACATAAAGGAGACAAAACAGGAAAACTACACAAAAAAACTCAGCTATCCTGAATATGGCTAGAGTGAAAATGGTCAGATAATAGAAGAGCATGTAACGTAATATAAAAGCTTGTAATATAGAAAGTGAAGACGATTCAGTAAGAGAAGACGATCCAAACTCCACTGTTTGCTAAGTCGTAAAATAAATAAATTTATTCAACACAGAACAAAAAAGGAATATGACAAATACTCGGCATGACAGAATTTTAACCTAATAATTTGTTTTAGTTTTGAATTTATATACATATATATACATTTAAAAATTATTTATATATATAATAAATTTATTATTTACATATAAAATAGAATATAGAATATAACATTGTAAGATATATTCCTATATATCTTATTAAAAATCACATTTAACTTTTTATACATTTTAGAATGTCGATGTCGTTGTTTTGATTTCCATTAGGTAAACTAGAGTGAAATAAAGAAAAAGAATAAAGAAAAATAAGATAACCCATAACCAAAGATTGTGAAGATAATTTTCTAGACGACGTATACTGTAAGATGAAATAATCACATTAATTACAATTAAAGTAGAATCTTCTTCACTCCAATCTGCAAATATTTTGAAGACTTTGATGTTCTAAGAAAAATTTGGTAGAATATAACAGTCCACCCTGCACCGTGTATTGACAATTAGCACAACACCGATTAAATGAATTTTCTATAAAAAAATTAATTAACATAGTCAAAGGACCAGGACCCAGGATCCTTCATCACCATCACCGATAAATGGCAGCTGTACCTGGAGCAGAGTTCCATTGGGCGAATCCTCTTGATTACCGGGAAATTGGTCGACTTTAAGCCACTGTATATACGGTTCGAGATCAGAGACAATGGGACATCTGAAGATTGCGGTACCGTTAATCTCAGCCGTCACGTTCTTCGGAAAGCCTACGTTGATGTACGGCTTGTGTGGGAAGCGCTCTACGATTTTTGTTTAGCATTTTCAATCCGCGTGCGAGACGCGACGAGCATTCGCGATTTATTTATCGCGAACGCGATATCCGAAATTGTCGCGGACGAATTCAAAGACGATCAAACTAATAAATAAAGACTCGTAACTCGTTTTACTCACCGACAATATCGACTTTGTAAGTATGATTGATGCAGCCAAGATAATTGCACACGATGCATGTGTAATTGCCAACGTCCTTGGTAACGAGATCCTCCATCTTCAACATCCATTTGGTCATGATCACGGATCCGAGCTCCCGCTTCGGCACCTCGTCGTTCTTCAGCCACGTGATGTTCGGCGTGGGATTCCCCGCGCTCGAGCATCTCAATCGCAACGCGCTGCCGGCAGGCTTCACCACCAACGGGTGCATCTCTTGAGACTTGTTGAAGTAAGGCGGGCTTTCCGGCATCGTGTTGTTGCGCTCCCCCTGCGTGACGTTCTCCACCTTCTCGTCGTCCACGTCCGCGTCCAATTTTTCGCTGTCCAACTGCAACGATCGCGTCTCGGGCAAGTCTGCGAAAAGGAGATTATCGTTATTGTACAACACACGTCGTACTCGATAGTCGTACGCGAGTACAGATTCAATTCGACAGTTAATGCCACATTTAATTGAGACTCCAGAATGGAGATTGTCGGATAATCGATAACTCACTTCTGGTTTCCATCTCGAGAGTATTGCCCTTGTCTTCCGGTTTCATCATCCCGTTCATCGCGCCGCTCTTGTCCTCGCCCTCCTCCTGGAAACCATCGTTCTGCGGAGGCTCGACGCGTACGGTCACGTTCCTCCATTCGATGGTCTCGTTCGACGCCAATCTACAACTGTAGACTCCCGCGTCCTCCATTTTGACGAATCTGATCTTCAAGTTTTGTTTGTTCACACGTATCCTAGAGTTCCATCTCGGACGGAACATCTCGTCATCCTTATACCATGTCGTATCAGCCTCGTCTTTTAAGCAACGCAGATATAGCTTCTCGCTCATGAATGCCACAATGTCGCTATTAATTTCATCTGTAACGTAAATGTTACACACGTCGTGTGAATATACCATGACAGCGAATGTACGACCAATCTGTATCTCTATGTTGCATGCGTTAACGGTAAAGTGAAGAGAAACGGTGATTATTTCGCCTTTCTTCGCGCACGATTTCCGCGAAGAGAAAGACATACATGATTTGTTCTATAAATTGTAATTTTGCATCGATGTAAAATGATTCTCTATAAACAGACGAACGTAATTCGTGTCATGGATTAAATTAACTTTAATTTGTTTGTTAGTACCTGTCCTTCTTTAATAAATAAAAGATAAAATTTAATTATTTAACTTAGAATAATAATCTAGAGTTTATACCACGAGGAAAATTCTCAAAGAAATAAATCTAAAAATGATTTTCCGAATTGCGTTTTACATTTAGATGTGTGTTTATTTATATTTTTTATTTCTAATAAAATGTATTAAATAAATAATTATAAATCTCAACAATATATCTTATTACTATTTAATTGTTAAATATACAAATGGAAATTTTGGGAATTCTCTGCGATTCTCTCAGAGATTGAAACCCTCACTTTGGAAAACGCTGATTTATGATAATCACCGTCGCGAGAATTTGCGGAAGTTAGAGACGGACATTTTGCATCTAATGAGAGAGAGAGAGAGAGAGGAGAGAGAGAGAGAGAGAAAGAGAAAGAGAGAGATAAAGCAAAACGACATGGGGCTTGGCTCGGGTACATCGGATCTATCTACCCCCGACATTTGCGCCGGTTTGATCAAGGAAACTCATTTTCCTGCGCGGCTCATTCATAAGGCCGACCGGCCGGACCTCGGAATATCGCCATTTGGAAGACGGCCAGAAGTGAATCGCGACACTGTCCCTTCCGACGTTCCATCTGGAGCCTTTCTGCCCCTCCGTCCCCGGAACGCGTCGCACACTATATTTAGAGCTATTCTCTCCCCTGCGACCCCCCCTTCCCCCTACCGTCGCTCTTCCCCCGTAAATCGCCCCGTGATTACGATCGCTAATAGTACCACGAGACGCGTCTTCATCGTCGAGCAAATCCCGAATGGAGTGATATTGAAATTTCTGATTATTAATACAAGACCGGATCGCGCCATTCGCGCCGATCTCATCTCCATTCTACATAACAGTAATCAACGAGGCTCTTCTTCGGATCTGCCTCTCGCGAGTTATTCCAGACGCGTCGGGAAGGAAAGGGAGACTTTAATTCAGTCGAGATGCGAGCCCGCGTAAAGGGCTTTCTTTTTCGCGAATCTTTAAACATCCTCGCGTCGAGCCCCCTCATCCTCGCGTACAAAAGGAAGCGTTGTGCCTCGCGAAAAGCCCTCGGCAGAGGAAATCGATCGAGTTTATATTGTCGCTCGTCGCCGTGAGCGTTCCGCTTCGCTCTTTTTTGGGAGACCAGCAACAGATGCGAGGCACGTGGCATCGGCGTCTGCGATCCGATGTACGAAGAAATCGGTGCACGAGATCGCGCATCGAGACATTAATCCACGCGGGATGTTTTTCAAAAGGTTGGTCGATTTTGGTTTCCAAAATCTCCGATACTTTAAAAAAATTTCATTTAATATTGAATCAGTTTGTCGCTTCGATCGAGGCCTAAACTAGGAATCGATTCCTCTCAGTAACCGGCCATCTGCCTCGAGCCAAACGCCAGGAATAGCTTTAAACGCAAAGAGGTTTGCGCCACTTTTGCCGATGTTGTTCTCTTCACTTTCTGCCTTCGGTCTTCTATTATCCCGAGCTTTTGGTCACGACAACGAGCTTTGGCATGTTTGTACAGATTCAGTCGCGCGAAGAACGCAGGTACGTCACGTCGTAAAGGAAAAATATCGTTAAAAAAAAAAAAAAAAGAAATACCAACGAATCCAACGCGTCTGTAATTCTTTCGATATTTTCCTCGACGAATCGGCGAGAATTTCGATTGCCACGTCATCGTTAAAGCACAGCATCCAGAAATGTTATTGTTCGCGATATAAATACAAAGCTCGTAGCGAACGACGTTAAAAAGAGGGTAAGTTAACTCTGTTAGCGAATAAAAAGACTTTGATCCTAAACAATACTTATTTTACAAAATGTTGGAAATATTTCGAAGTAATTGATTCCATTTTAATCCCGATATTAAACTCGCCTCGTCGACGCCATTAACCATTAACGTCGCGCGCGCGACGACGGAAACCCCTGGTTTGTCAATGTCAGCGGCCGTTTATTTACCCGTGTCGTGACCTGAAACGTGCGCATTTTTTTTTACCCCGACACATCGCACTGTCTAACTGACGTATGCAGTGCTTTCTTTCGTCGCGGTTGCGCGGATAGCGATAGCGGCCGCGTTAGAGAAACGATCTCTATCCCGCGCTCATTCTTCAACGTCCCCCGGCCTACTCGCCTATCTTCACGAAGAGCGCGTATAATCTTTCAATAACACAGCCCGATCTTTTAACGTCGGTTTTCTTAGGTTCAATCTCTATCTCTCTCTGTCTCTCTCTCTTTCTCTCTTTACGGGCAGGAACATCTCTCTCGGTACATCTTGCCGTTGCAGCACGTGCCGCTCGTAAATCGCTATCAAAGTTTCCGCGCAAACTTGGAGGCGCGGCTACCGGTTCTCCAAGTGCCGGACAACTTCATAAATAACCGCCGCTTCCCCGCCGCGTGTACGACTCGGAATGAAATCGCTCCAATAAAGGGTAAATAACATTTTGTCGCAGATATCGCGGGCTTCTCATAATTCAACCGTCAGACGTATGTGATACTACCATCCAGAGTTGTCGGACACGAAGGGAACGTTCGCCGCGTCACGCCTTATTTACTCACGTCCAACGTGACTCGAGAGAATAATCGGACCGGTAATGATAAATCGATCTCAGCTTCTAAACCGATTTATCGCTACCGGTCCGATTATTCTCTCTCGAATCGGTGGCGAACGCGCGTGAATAAAATAATGCGGCGAATGTTCGATGCTTACAGCCTCGTCCGACTTTTCTCATGTTCATGAGATTCATTGGAATGCTGGTGATACGATTACCTCGTTACCAGAAAGACGAGACGAGGTCGGCTGGTGAGATGGATTACCGTCGTCGTTCTCGATCAGTCGTGCCAAAAATATTTTCACATGACTGGTCCCGCCGATCCTCACAATTTCAGCAAACGCAGACAGAAATTAATCCGCATCAAATTAGAAATTCAAGAGAAGCACTCTATCTGTTCGGGGGAGGGGAGGAGCAGTTTTGTCGAAGTATCTAAAAATTTGGCCAGATTTAAAAATAATTTTGTTGGGCATCAACATAATTGTATAGAATATTCAAATTGGTTGTTAAAAATTATTGCAGTAATATCATCACGTTTAAATGTCCCGCATAATTTTGATGATAATAACAAAATTATTTTCGGACTTATTATCTAGTCAAATTTTAAATATTTCGGCAAAACTATATTTCTATATTATTTTCATGATTTTTACGCTCAGAATTTTTTACAATCTCGCGTAATTATCAGGTCAAATAATACGAGACGTTTTGTCGAAATGTTTTCGTAAACCTACGGCGTGCTATGTTAGCTTGTGAAACGAACGTTTTCTATTGCCTGTTCGTTCGCCTCATATGGAACTAGAAATAGTTGGGATGCAAGGCATCGATCATAGAAATACCATGCAGGAATACCACTGACAGTAGATATTTCCGCATGGTATTTCTATGATCATCGCGATTTTCATTTTTTTAACACATGCGATCTATAATTCATAAGTCAAGTTTAATCATCAACATATATCTAGCACTCACTTTTTTGATTCCATAAAACCGAAGAAAACTGAACATCTTATTTTTAACTTAGTCTTTTCTGCGACGATAAATATGTTGCTCATTGTTTTACATATCGCACGATATAAAGAATATACGGAGAATTATTAACCGAACAAGAACTTTACTCCTTTTCCAAGAGTTAGAAAGGTAAATATTTGATTTACTCGACGATTTTTCGATAAACGAATCCATGAAAAAAATGACTCGACGCGATACAGCGCGAGCAAACACGCGGTTCGTAAAGTCAAACAATCTTGAAGATTTAGCAGAAACGCATGCCAAGTTATATGGATCATTTGCGTGATTAATCGAGTAACGTAGAGCGCGATTCGAAGCGTAAACGTTGACAGAAATCACGACCTGCCAATTTATGTCGGAACCTATGATTTCACCTCGCGAACGAAACAAGTCTATCCTCTAGAAGTGGAGATCGAGGAAATAAAGAAAAATCGAGGAAGATCTCTCTCTTCCTTCGAACAAGTGCCCCGCGGTGTCGGATTACGATCGTCCCACGCGTTCGGCTTTTAGCGTCTTCATTCGTAGGACAAGAGAGAAAAAGAGAGAAAGAGAAAGAGAGAGCTCTTTCATGCCGCCGATGTAGCGGTCGATCTTACGCGAGATGATGATTCGACAAAAAGGAGAAACTCTAGACACGATAATTCCATCTCGTACGAGCGGCGCGATCTCTCCGCACGGAAACGCTAAAATGCTGACTCTTTTTTTCTTTATTATGTAAAAACCTCTTTCCATAGAACGTTCACCTACCCTTCTAAACGTACGACGTTTCTTCTTCGTTTCTTCGCGGATATCTGCTGGAATGTGTGCTCGGAGGTTTCATAATTGAAACGTGTTTCACGACAATTCCTTAATGGAAACGGCGATATTTTTTTCCATTTTGTCATCGGCAAGTTAACGATGCCTCACGAACGGCTATCATCGATCCAATTACCTTGTTCCATTTTCTACCGTGTGCGTTTGACGGCTGAGATCGTGGATTTTATTTATAAATCTTCCTCTCCTGCGAGGAAAATAAAACGAACGCTCGCTGGGGACGGACGTCTTCTTTCAACAGGAGACCCGATGTACGATAATTCGAGATAAAAAATGATCTGTGGTGGACCGAGCGAGGTGAGTCTCGCACAGGATTGGAGAGAATCCTGTTACACGTTTTAACGCATCGTCCGTTCGCGTTAAGATATCGTGTTAACAAAGTGCGGGGCCTCCACTAGGATAGAGACTCGCCAACGAAAACTGGCTCGACGAATCTAATTAAGATTCCGCTTCGTCCTGGAAGCCGTCCTTTCATAATGGGGCGAGTGCGGGGAAAGAAAAAGATGAGGGGAGGGGGGGAGAGAGTCACGGGACCGAGAGACAGAGAGCAGATAGAAACGTCGGGATTCCTGACGGGTCGGCAAGGCCTGAAACGACTACATACATATCTATACCTGCATAATTACATCTCGAAACGAATCATCCGACTCTCGAGGGAGATCGAGAGGGAACGTCGCTTAACGAACGCGCCAAGCTTGTTTCACGTACGAGATGAATCGCCGGCAGGACGAGGGAGTTCCGCGTCGGTTTTCCGGATTGCGCCTCTCAAGACGCGAGAGAGGACGCGCGCTTTTCCGAGGATCTTGATCCGTAAGTGAGCGAACGAGCGAAGACGACCAGGAGGATGAGAGGGGGCATGGATGTGGGCACGGGTCCAGCGGAAAAACGGAGTGACGTTCGATCAACTGGCAAGACCGGCCGAGAAATCTCTTGGCGAAATCTCCTTCTCGGTCCTCCCGAGTTGCCCTCCCCCCCTCCTCTTCCCTCATAATTCGCGCTCTGCTGCCATCTCTTTCATTGTCCAATTGGTAATATCAGTCGCTATTACGCTGTTGAATACATTTAATAGACAAAAGATTGGCAGTGGCTCTCATCGCACTCGTCGCGCTCGCGCGAGAGACCCCTCCCGCCTCTGAATTTAGTCCGAGAAAATGGCGTCTCGTCACCCCGCCAACGCCGGGAGAGTATCGTTGCTGCTGGCCGATTCGGTAATAGCTCAGCCCGGCTCGGCATTCAATGACCGGGCAATTGGACAATTGAGCTCAATCATAATAACGCTCATACGCATACGTCGTGCCACACAGAGACCCCCGTCGTTCCGCCCCGTGTACCGCGACGATATTTATTTTGCCGAAATATCAATCCACCACCGGGACCGGGAATATACGTCCGCGGGATCACGTCGAAAACAATCCGGGGAGGGGGGGGGAACGCCGACCCCACGACGGTGTTATGAATCTCCCGACGGTCGGGCCCCTCCATTCAGACCGAAACGGGACCCCGTTTACGTGTCGCGCGTTTTACGCACGTGGCCTCGTCGTCGAAATTCCAACAAAACTCTCTACTTTCGAGCACGCACCAACTACGGAATATAGTGGAAATCACATCACCGCGGTACAAAGCCGTGTCTGTTCGCCAGATGTGGTGACGGTCGAAAATTTTCGACCGCGCCTTCCTCCTTTTGACCAGAGCGACATTGGAACTCTCTCGGTCTTCGTGGAAATTGACGTTTCCATTGTTTAGAACAAAATAAACGAACGCTCACGCACTCGCTGCTCTTGCATATCGCGTGCAGAACGTATCTTACGTAACGGTCTTGAGATCAGCGGAATAGCGGAGGCGTATCAATGACAGGCTCAATATTTATCCCAATTGCGGAAATTTAGACGTTCAGACGTAAATAAATCGGTGACAAATAATCCCTTTGCGTGACTATTCCCGAGATAAACGACCGTCGCGTCTGTGCGCGGCACGCACTGCCGGTAATTATATCCACGCGGGATATAATTATCGTCGCGGTAATTAATTGCCGTGCGTATTTCCCCGTTGGCGGTTCGCGACTCTCGAGAATCCGGTTTACAATGCATCCGGTTTACAATGTTGGAGAGCGAGTGATCGTACCGTCTTATGCTTTTCTTGAACAGCGATGATTGCAAACAAGTGCCAACAGTTACGATTTAAATAGCGGCGATACGTATGCACGTGGCGTTCTCCGCCACGAAGTTTCTCAAGAATGCAAGCGCCGATAATTAAATCGTAGCTACGAAGCCTAGGAGCGACGTGACTGGAAATAAACCAGGATCGAGCGCAGCATTTGAAAGCCTGACGGAGAGTCGACGTGCCTCGGTATAGATCTCACGAGATTCCACCATGCGGCGCGAATCGTATTCTTCCGTATTATTAACGCGGAATTGTCGTGCCAACGATTCTAATTCACAGAAAATACAATCGAATCGCAAATTTTGAAATCCTAATTAAAGTCAAAAGTAAAAGTCGAGTTATTAGAAGATCTTGATAACATTCGTGGATTGTGAATCACGGTTTACCAAAATGACGTCATGTATTTGTAAAGACCATGAAAAAATGGCTGAATTATTTTTGGTAAACATATATATATATATATATATACAAAATTATCGTGATAAATATTTACGAAGTATATTATCTTATTTTTATTTATTATTTTATTATTATTGTGACATTGAGATATAAAATATCATAAATAATTTGCTTTGCAATGAGGATGAGCTTGATATTTTTTTTGACGGAATAATTTAGAAATCGGTTTATATAAAATAGAATTATACAAAAATTCACACATTTTTCCTTTTCTAAATATATTTAATAATTGCTCTTATTTGTTATTGGTGTTACTTATTGCTTTCATTTCAAGAATTTCAACTTAAGGTTTCCTCTGGTATTTCAAAGTTTCCTACGCATCGTTCCTTTTTCATTCGTACTTCCGCTTTTGCCCTTTCGTTTTCGCTAGCTTCCTCGAGCTAGTGCCGCTTCTTCTTTCATGCTATTTTTCACGTCACACGATTCGCATTAACCATATTTCCGGCTTGTTCCTTTTTCGATACGAAAATACCGTGAAACGGAATGACGTTACGGATTTCCTTTATAAAGCTTCGACTCTCCACGACTGCGTATCAGACGCTTTTTTTTTAGCATTCACAGGTCTATTTTATTCGGAATTATAAGAGAATAAAAATTTATTATGACGATACACATAAATTATGACAAGGTGATAAAAAAAATTTTCGTTACATGATAATTTTGGTTTCTATCACTCTATGACTCCCACATTGTTTTTAAACATAATATTTATGGGATTTCCACGGGTGCAACTGTGCTTTCATCACCCTTTGCAAATGTTCCTAGAAAGCGT
Source organism: Pogonomyrmex barbatus (assembly GCF_055798465.1). Lineage (NCBI taxonomy): Eukaryota > Metazoa > Arthropoda > Insecta > Hymenoptera > Formicidae > Pogonomyrmex > Pogonomyrmex barbatus. The sequence continues at coordinate 1,215,143 of NW_028297193.1, forward strand.
CGCAAGATCGCTTCTGTGAAATAAACGGTCTCAAAATATAACTCGTCTACAGCATTAATAAGCGGCACATTCTATTAATCTCTGACAATGAGTCGTTTACATATCATTGCATGCAACTTAAGGTTTATTAGATTCCTCTTTTTCTCTCATTTGTGTGACGTTTGAACACAAATATACCAAAGATGGTTTTGTTATTATCGTACAAAGAAACGTATGAATTTTTTTTAGGAACTGTAAGAATTAGATTTTTTTTTTTCTTACCTAAGCAAACCAATCGTGGATCCGCAAGTCCGAGGTCCAGGATAGCAAGGATCCCGAAGATTATGAAAATCTTCGTCGCCATTTCGACTCGCTCGACACCGGATAGATAATTAGTGTAATTTCGACATGAGTGACTTCCTGAAACAGAAATCATGGAGAATTTATTTATTCTTTCCTTTGAAATAAAATCTTCGAAAACTTTTAACGAGTACAATTTACCTTTCAATCAAACAACATATCAGAATTGATAAAAATGGAAAACGGAGGGGAAATGAAATGGAAAAGAAGGAAAACTACGTAGACGCCAAAAGAAAATATTTGAAGAATGGAGAAATATTTGAGGATCAAAACAAAGTCGTAATTATCGCAATTATGATATTATAATAGACGAGCGAAATACACGTTTCCTTCTCTTTTTTTTTTCCTTTGGCCGCCTCGTCGTATTTTTTCTCTATTTCACGAGAACAGTCTCTCGTCGTTTGGCCGACGGCCAAACCTCGAAAACGCGATGCACTCGTCGAGGTCGCACCAACGATTTTAGATACAACCACACTAAAATACGGCCCTGAGAGCATCAGCGTGCGAGTCAACGCACAAGTTTTACACACGTGCTTCCCCGTCCAGGAACGACGGGAATCGCCGCTTTTACCGCGACTCGAAATTATCATCGTAAATCCGCGCCGAGCACAGGGCTGTATTATTCGATTTATCAGCTATTGGCACATTTTTTTTTCAGCGTGTCGCGTGATTTTCGATATCCTGAAATTTTAAGAAAACAGAAAAAAAAATCATCTCGAATGTTTCGTAAGAATATCATTGCATTTTTAACATATGTTACATATACTTGTTTTTCCATAACGTCGTTAACGACCGTCGAGGGTGGATGGCTCTTGGGATGGATTGTTTTCTTTGAAACGTCCTAACGACTGCGTGGATACATTTTCCGTTACTTAGAAACTCGGTCCGGAGGTAGAATATATGCCCGAATGTAAGTCGAGGGAAATAAAAAATGACGAATCCAGCGAGCGACGATTAATATCCGACCCTTCCTCAGGGGGTCGAAGAATCTCACGTTCTCCGTGTTGGGACGTTTCTCGGCGGGTCGACGCGTCACCTGTTGCATCGATGAAAAAGAAAAATACGCGCACCCTCGCTCTCGAAGTTCGTCGATGTCTCATCTCTCTCAAAGGATCGCGGTCGTGAGAAGATTTTCCCCATGGGCACATTTGAGGCAGGCCAGAGTTTCGTAACCAGAGAAAACATCAGGGTACGCGAAAAACTAGAAGAAAACCTTATACTTTCGAGACAAAAACAATCTGAAACAATTCTTTATGAGCGTAAGGCGAGAATATGGTAAACAGATTGTAAGTGTATGGGATAGTAATTTTCAGGTAAAAGGATGCAAACTTATGAATGAAAGAAACGTGAAAAAAAGTTTTGAAGGATTTATAAATTTGGCCACGTACAAATGTAAAAAGTCATTTTGTTGAGCCATTAAAATAATTATGTAAGATGTTTAAATTGAGTATAAAAAAATTTTGCAACATTATCATCATGCTTAATCATCTTATATAATAATTCTGAAACATTCTTTTGCAGATCCTTCAGCAAAATTGTTTTTTCCATTTATATTTATATCGATTTAAACATGGAAAAAATAGTTTCTTTTTAAAGAATTTAAAAATTTAATCAGATACAGATCTGAAAATAATTTATTGGACCATCAAAATTATGTAGAACATTTAAGCACGATGATATTGCAAAAATTTTTGTCTTCTAGCGGTCAATTTTATTTTTTTAAATATTTAATGACCTAATAAATTTATTTTTGTGTTAATTATTGACGCGTCGTCTTTCGCAAAAAGCGCATTTACCTCTTTTCGCTCGCTGGCACTCGGGAATAAATTGCGACGATCAGAAGATGCGATGTCATCGATATTAGAAGAATTTCATATATTTCTGCGCATCGTCGCGTTAATAATTTGTCGATTTTAGGTACGCGTGGGTCGCGGAATTTCGTACGAGGCACGGTCGGTCGTTTGCACCAAACAGCCCAAAGGGCCGTCCATTAGTTTATAAATAACCGATCGCGTAGGACGAAACGCGTGCAGTTCCCGGTAATGCATGTACGTAATTAAAGCGAGCATTCCTCCGAATCCGGCGCGACGAGTTAGATGCATATGCTCTCTGCTTTACTAACGTAACCGTAACATAACGCATCGTGTCGGACTCGATGGTATGTCCGCTTAATAATCAAATCGCGCTGCGATACCAATTTATAAATCCTAATTTCTACGCGGTAGCATTTAATCCCGGCTTCTCAGAATTTAACGCGTCCGGTGAGCGCGCCAAGTATTCCGTAGTCGCTTTAGTCTCGCTATTGGCTATTTTACGATCGCATTTGCGATTAGAGCTGAGAATCCTGATGGTATTATACATATTTCGATCGCCGACGAGGAATGTCGTTGCGAACGCGAGCGGGAATGCAGCGCGATATTCGCGAATGCGTTCGTACAGCGCAAATTTGATTCGTTACGTAAAGTTTAGTGCTCGATAAGGAGAGTGTAAAAGCTGATATTTCCTGTTTATAGCGCGACGCGTTTGCTTATCAGTCTCGTCATAAATCTACGCCCATTTTCTCAACGGCGAATTATAATCTTGTCTCTTTGATCAATTAATACTTCTTATCTCAGTAATTTCATTTCGAGAATCAAAATACTACTTTCACGCATCGAGTCAAAGGCAGCAATTTAAATACTTAAAGTACACACGATAGTTTACAAGCGAAAAAGCAACATCTTTATCTAATTAATTCAGAAGTAACGTTTCCGGAAGAAGTTTATTATCATCGCGACATTTATGTCCTTCGTTCTAAGAAGAATCTAAGGGCTATACAAAATCAGTCGTAAGATTCGACTTGAATATCTATCACATTTTATATTAATCATTTTTTAAAACTTTTGATAATAATTCACAATTGTTTCGGACGTTGCGAAGATTTTTTTTAAACAACCGGTTTATAAGAGATCTCGTAAAACTATCTTAAGGAGCGTCATGAACATTTACTTTTTCCATCATATTAAATTGGACGAAATATTGATTTTGTATAAATTAGAAAATTATGACTCCAAGAAACTGTCATCTTATGTTTTCGCAAAATTCGCTTGAAATCTACGTCGATTTTCGCGCAAAACTTTGCATTCTTTGCCACGAATATTGCAGTCAACGACCGATCGCGGAAATTACGCGAAAGTTGAAAATATATGCATGACTAAAATCGATATTCTAGCAAGGTACAAGATGTTCTTGCATAAGTTAAGCGAGGAATGTACAGATCCTGAACGAGTTTTACACTGAACGACATTTTACATGTATCTCACGAACCATCGCTGTCATTTTAAAACTTTCGCACGGAAAGAGTGGTTTTTACGAAAGAATCTAAAAATTTGATTAGATCGATATCTGAAAATAATTTTCGGATGAGTCGTCAAAAAATAATTGCTTAAGCATGATGTAAAAATGTTTTATATTCTAGACAGCGATTAAATCCTACGTATCCTAACATAATTATTTTAATGGATCAACAAAATTATTTTCAAATCTATAGCTGACGATATTTTGAAATTTTTTAACAAAACCATTTCTTTCTCTGGTTTATAAAATAATTTGAGCATGGTAAATATTTGTTCTTTTCGAATTGGCACGTGAATGCAAACTGTTATAAATCGATCTCAGAACAGCCAAGTGGAGTATATTTTATTGATCTTTGCTTCTTCCTCTCTCTCTCTCTCTCTCTCTCTCTTTCTATGCTGCGATACTTCATAAAGAATAATAGGCTTCGGCTAAGAGTTCGGCCCTAGAATAAGGGCGTCTGGTTCTCGTCGAAATCGTAACGAAAACCGTGTCCATGTTTTCTCGCCTCATATTTTCATTGACACGTATGTACGTGCCGCATATATATATATATATATATATATATATATATATATATATATATACACACACACACACACACACATGCACGTTACTCTTCTGTAATCTAAAGCACGACGCTGCATTGGACGCTTGGGATTCTCCCAACGAAAACGATTCCATTAGCGGGAATGTAAATCTGGCATCGAAACAAAGCTCACGAGTTTGCTGAACCCATTCAGCATATTAAAACTCCTAAGGTCGTTTTCGAGACGAGAGAGTATGTGAAGGCGATTCAGGTAACACAATGCCAATTCTTGTTCCTATGTTTCTATTTTAAAAAAAAGATCGTTTTACTTATAATGGGGTCAATCACTTGAAATATATATTTAGAAAAAATAAAGTTACATAATTTTAAAAGTTAATAATAAAAGATTTAATTTGTCCATCGTGTTGTCCCGATTCAACACATGTTCTTCCTTTTTGCTTTGTTTTTCAATTAGTTGTCCAAGTATCATTTAGTGATCGCTAAAATTTTCATACAAGAGACAGTGTGTGGAACGCCGATAAAAATTAAAATTCGGGAGAAAATATCGATCGACGACGAGATTTTAAATTATATCCTCGACATCCGTCGACACTATGAGGTCCCGGACCTACGTCACGATAATTATGGGTGGTCGAATCTGTCGGACCGTAGGTCCCTGTGATGAAACAGGTTGAAGTGATTTTATTCAATTTGTCGAGGGTCGTGGAACACTCCTTCATAGGGATATCATAGATCTCATCGAGATTTCCGACGATAGGGATGCTTACAACCGAGGAAAGAGGATCGTCGCGGCACTTAAACATTCATGCATAAATTAAGGCGCATTTCTAGCTCCTTCAGGAGTGTTCGAGGAGTACGCTTTTAGGCGGATTCTTCTCTTTTATTTTTTTCCATCAACTCAAATATTTGAGTGTGATTTTAGTATTATTTTATATGCAAAATTGAAACGGAGTATAATTTACGGCGGAATCTCGAGAGAGAGAGAGAGAGAGAGAGAGAGAGAGAGAGAGAGAAAGAGAGACGCAAAGTCGTAAATAAATTCGCCAAGTAACCCTCGAGATAAAGGAGAATGAAGGCGTGGAAATTTATGAACGACCGCAACTGATAGAAACAACAATTTTATTGGCTCGAAATGGCGCCTAATCGAATGCACTTCGATACCTTCGCCATTAAAAAGCTCGTTCAGCCGTTAGCGTCGGCGTGGATCAAAGACGACGAGGAGGAGACAGAGACAGAAGAGGCGTATTAGGAAAAAGGACCAAGAGAGCATCAAGGAGACACCGAAGAAAGAAAGTGCTGAGGAGACACGAGATTCATTTTTCTGGAAGGCTGCGCTCGTTCTCGTATACTCGTCGCATTAAATTGGACGATAAATCGTAAAACAGAGTGAACCATAAACTGGAAGCATGTGCTTATGTGAAAAAGATATTGTTGCGTATTAACTAAAAACTATCTAACATACGTCTTTTGTTAGAAGTCGTAACTTGTAATAGCAGATTCTTAATTAGTATATCACTGATTATTCGTTGAATTTCTGAATTAATTAGAAAAAATTAGATTTTTTATTACATGAAGAATAAATATAAAATACAAATAAAAAATTATATTAAATCTACTTTGAGAGATCTAAAATTCATGTCAAATTTCAGAATAAAATTTCATTTATAATTTTATATGAACGTTTGAAAAATAAAGCAGAATTACACGTAAATATAAAATGCAATTAACAGCATTAATAAATCTTGTTAGTCATTTAGTTTAGTTATCTATGTTATTTATATCAATTATTAATCGCCCTCAATTTTCAACTAGTTTCAACTAGTTGAATATCGGTATTTACATTTCTAATGTTATAAAATTTGATTTAAATGGATCATTTAAAATAGACTTTAAGTTCGTATCTTCTCTCGTGATTCTTTCTGATATTCACGTCTATATATTTATTTTTATTCATTGCGAACCGGAAATGGATTGTCCTAAAAGCAATTCTCGTGGTGGGTTAAGATATTATCCCTATACAGAAAGGATGTCGACTCCAAAAAATAAGCCGCTTAACAGGCATATCCGTTTTAACCCCATGGGGTTACGAGGTGAGTTAATAACTTCGATGTCTGTTATGGTAAAAAAAAAGTTTCAAAATAATTTCGAATCATACCAAATTTGTTAATATAATTTGGCTATAAGAATCAAATTTAATTCAAAGTACTCTAAAAATGTTATTACATGTTTTTCTTAAACTTTTTTTTTTCTTCTTTTATTATTTCAGTATTTTTTAATAAATTCACGTGCAATTAAGAAACCGTTTTATTAATTAATTAACATTTTTAATGTGAATTCCTTCAGTTGTTTTGTAGTAATAAACAGGTATTGTTTATTATAAACCATTTATTATAAACCAACGTAGTCATAAACCCCGGCATAATTAGCGACGCTATCTCGCGATCGTGCGCACCCTTTAAATCCCGTTCCGCGCGCTGATTGGCGGAGACAATCGGACGAAGCCGAACGTTCGCGATTCGCCCCGCGCGAGACACCAGTTCTTGCGCATTAATCGAGTAATCGCGACGCGTTGCTTTAATTCGGCGGAAAAAGTTTGTGATAATTTGTGATATCGCGCGTTGAACCAATCCGGAGTATTATGTGTGCACGGAGGACACGCTAAATTGTATCATTTGAGGAAACGATTGTGCTTGTTCCCTTCGAACATTAAGTATTAGCCACCGGCGGGGTCTCCGATCTTCATGCATGAAAACAGGTGGGCGGACATCTTTGAATTTTCTTACCGTTCGCAAGGACGAGAAATACTGCGGTGTAAGTACGTCGCAGTTCCCTCGAGCTCGAATAATGAATAAAACATATCTCCGACGTGATCGCCGAGCGAATTAAGATATTCACGGCGGTTCATGATTGACTTGTTATCGATAAAACCGCGCCGGCATCCGAGACGCCGAACGCGGACATCTTTTCGCGTCGTGAATAAAAACGGCGGTACGCCGTTTTTGATTCCGATATTCGATCTTTGTTCCCATAAGAAGTAGAGATCGATAAGAGCTTTCGATCTCGGAAGCAATCGCGTATCTTTTCTCGCGTATAGTTGTTGGCTACGTCAGGCTCGTTTGTTCGTTCGTGATCGTTGTACCGCGATAGAAGCCCCCGTGACGCGCATTACGATACGCCTCGAAAAACGTGCGACGCTTCCGCGAACCGAAGCGGGTGAGTGGCGGGAGGGGGGAGGGGCAGTGGCTTCAGGTTGTTTTCGCGCCGCATGTAAACACGCGACGCGCTAGGCGTTGCGCAGAGAAACTGGTGTGTTGTATCATTCTCGCTCTCCTCGGCCGAGCCAATGTTTATTACCCTCGTAACGGTGAGCTCATTTCGAAATATATAAATAACACGCGTAAAATATAAGGCGTACAATAAAGGAACGGTTATTAAGAATTAAGAACAGAAATAAATATTGAATTTTGGAAATAAAAGTCAAAAGTTAATCTGTAATGGTAATAAATGGTAATAAATGGTAGTGTAATCTCTATTCTTAATTTTTATTTTCAAAATTTAATATTTATTATAATTTAATATTACTGTTTCTTCGCATTGTGCGCAGGCCCCAAATACCTGGCGTGAGGTATGAGAAGGACGGGGAATTGGACGAAAAAAAACTAGAATATTCATGATTTGTTCGATTCGGCTGTCTTCTCTTCGCCGGCCCATCTTCGACAAGGATACTCCCAACGAGGAGATGAGGCGCAAGGTAAGAAAGTTAAAGAAGATACTCCCAACGGCGTGAATAATAATAAGAGATACGTGCGATGCTTTCAGAAGAGGAGACGCGCAGAGATCGGTAGAATAGGGAAGCCTGTACGCACGATGTTGGAATATTTATTTATTAGAATCGAGTCGTATGGTGTGAATCCACGATGCGCTCTTGGGAATTTGTTGTGCGTAAGATGATTTTTAATAACGAGAACGGTCCGCTCTTATATTGTATAGGATGAAATGATGTGTTTCAAAAAGTGGAAATGAAGACTTGTGTGATTCAAGATTTAAAAGACTCTCTAAAAGAACTTATTAGAAACGTGTAAATTTTTGTAAATATTTAAATCCAAAGATTTCAGTTATATCAAAGAAGATGTAAACATTCATAATAATTGAAATTTACATTGCTCTTACAATTTCTAATTGTAATATTCATGGCTCATTGAATTTTGAGAATAAACGCGAGATTTTTTTTTTATGTACACGGTAAAACAAATATTTGGCCATTTAGTTGAGGAAAGGTCTCTTTTTAGAGAGATTCCATTACGTTGAGAATCATTGAGAGTCTCGAGGATCCTTGGACCGCGGAAACGGACTCCTTTTTTTTATTTTTTTTTTGCAATCGTCGCCACCGTGACACCGAGTCGCTCGTGTTTCGAAATTCATTTTACATGCTCAGGCGCCGCCATGAGTTTCGGAGAAGCATCTTTGTGACTCCGGGTGCTTCCCTTCGTCCTCCTCCTCTCGAAACATCTGCTCGTCGTCGTAGAGCTAGGAACACTTTTTTAATCGCGAGGGCTTTGGCGGAACACAGAGCGTGCCTTATGCCCGTAAGTACTGGAAAAAAGACGTATAAATCACATCGTTGTCGCGATGCGTTCGTGTCTGATTTAATTACCGTTAGCGGTAACGGTAATGAAAATCAAAATCGGTCGTCGATTCAGAGTGTTCATGGGAGTGTCCATGCGTGTGCGTGTATAAATGCGTGTACATGTGCACTTGTGTCGCGTAAATATACGTCACGCTCAATTATGTCACCAAATACTCATAATTAAAATTGTTAGGCGAGCATTTATTCCCCTTTACAGAGAATTAAATTTAAACGTCGATCTCTCGGGCTCTTGGCTCTTGAAGGTAGCGTGGTAAAGTACTCCTATTGTCTCGCACGTATTTGAATGCGATTCGAGTCGTCGAGGGGGTACGCGAAGTGGCGAAACGTAACGGGTCGCCGCGCCGTGGAACGCGTAAAACCCTACCTATACTACTTACAAATCGCATTCACGTTCGGGCGAATTCTCTCCCGTGCTTGGCAACCCACGAGCCCTCACTCCCCCCCGCGTCGTCGATCATCGCAGATTCCTCGCCCGATACGTTACGGTACCGGCGCGATCCGTTTCGGCCGGCCAGCTTTTCTCGATTCGGTACTCCGCCGCGCGCACTCCGCACTGCCAGCACTAAATACGCCGGCCGATCTCCGTAATGGATGGTTTCCTGAGCAGACGACGGTGGACATGTGAGAGTGCGACGAGGCGGAGGACGTATAACCCGAGGAGGGACGGAGAAGGAGAGAGAGAGAGAGAGAGAGAGAGAGAGAGAGAGAGAGAGAGAGAGATGACGAAATGAGGAGAGAGAAAGAGAGAAATCGTCTCTTGACCCCGGGGGTCTCGAGACAGGCACACGAGAGAAGAACACACTGGTCGCGAGAGACAGAAAGAACGGAAGCCACGAGGTATTCCGTATTCTTGCTCCGTAATCCTAGCTCTTTACCTCATTAGATTGCCGCGTTGCCGAGTCCGAATGATCCGGGAATCTCCATCCCTGAAACGACCTTCGGATCCTACGATCGTTCCTGACGATCGCGAAGACCCGCCGTCGCGCCGTCGCGCGAAGATAGATCTCTTGCCACAAGGTTGGCTTGCGAAAAAAATACTCGGTCTTTATCGCGTCATCGCATTACCGATCCGATCGCCTGGTCGATTATTCATAGTCGGTAGGATCCTTCGGCGATTCGAAAGGTGCGAAGCGAAGTCGATTCTTCATACGCACGCGCGCTTTAACGTGACTTAGCGCAACGTGTTGGCGTCGTTCTTGACCTAACAGAACGACGCGTGGAAATCGGTGAATGACCCGGCGTGTCCGCATCGCGTAATCGCGAGATCACTCGTGACTCTTCCCCGATGCGTGTCGAATGAAATTAATGAGATTTATCGTAGCGCAGATGAATCTCGGTCTACGCGCAATTATAACACGTGGCCTCTTTATTAAGCAGTTTTGCATTTTTTTTAATAAGTTTTATATATATATATATATATATACATTTAATAATTGATTATCACTACTGTCTTTATTTTGAACTTGTAAGTAAGGAAACTCTTGAGTTGACGCACGGCGCGAAGTAAACACGGGACTTTGGGGTTCTTTGAAATAAACGTTCTCAGTGCCATCCACAAATGGATTCCGGGAAAGCAACAATGAATTACGAAAACGTCGACGCACGTGCGTCGCTTCCGGCGTCGTGGCGAATCACGACGTACTTCCGTTGCCGCCTCCTACGACGAGGGCGTGATACAAAACGGCCACGTACTTTTCTGAATTACGTGAACGCATTTACAATGCACGGCGAGATCGATAAGCAGCCTCTCGCGCTACCTGTCGTCGCATCTCGCCGAGGAATCTCGTGAGGTAGACATGTGTGCGTGTAGCTGAATCCGAAAATCAGATCTAATCGTTCACAGCGAGGGATTAAACAAAATTTTTAATCGTATAATAAAATCATAAAGACCAGCGCTGTTTTTTTCAGACGTCCCGTTTTGATTATCTCGATTGATCTCGTTCGCATAGAAGTTCGCTCCCCTCCGCTGTTATCGCTCTCAGCACCTCGTTTTGAATTGATAGAAATGAAATTAGATCGAGATTGGTTTAGAATATGCCCACATGTCGCGCAAATAGCGACTGCTCCTCGACGTAACGTCGCACAATGAACGATTCATCATGACAGAATCCAGTCGCGATGCCTCGAGAGACATACGATTCAGTGGTCCATGGTGGAAGCGGCGTATTTTTCCCGTGGGAAAATACCCGCTCGCAAATTGAAAAAATCACTCCGAAGCGAACCACGCGTATCTAAATGCATCAATGACGCGACGGTTTTTCCGATCGACATGCATATGTATAATATTTACATAGATTCAAATTTGCGGATTCGAATATTCATTGTAAATTTAACGTGGATATATTTGACATATTCACAGAATGCGTGACGTATCTTTTTTAAATTTAATACAAACGTTAACGTGAAAATTCGTGTTTGGCGAACCGCGAGAAGCAGTTACGTTTCCCTCCAAGTTTCCCTCTGGAGGGTTTTGCTCTACGGTAAATATGGCCTGTATAGAGAGATGTATACGTATTACGACGTGCGATCTATTTCAGAAATGTTTTGGCTGTCGACGTGCCTCGTTCGCTCTCAGCCAATGGAAATGGCACGTACCCGCAGGCGAATCGATAAATCTTGATTCGCTTCGCGGCAGCGCTCAGGCGCCAAATTATTTTCATCACAAAATAGGCCCTTGTTTTCCCGCGGATTATTTAGAATCCGTAGATACGTCATTGCTCCAATTTATTCCATTATCAAGGCGTTATTTATTTTTTTTTTTTGTTTAATTCCCCATAGCTTTGCTGAGATAATCGAGAGCGAGTGAAATGCCTCACGCCACGATAAAAAATTCGTAATTTGCGCGATAATAATAGACCGCCGGAGCGATGAATGGCCGGTCTGTCTTGTATACTTGTACGAATCGTGAATCAATCCGGCGCGCATCGTCGAAGGTCGGGGAATACGCTCTCGTTTAATTGTGGACGGTCGTGAGTTATTTTTGACGAATGTTAGTGGTGTCAAGGCGGACGCAAGATTGGCCGTATTACGCCGCCGTTGCGTCGTAAGTATTCGGGGTGAGGGGACTATTATTGCGTAAATCAATTCACGTCCTTCTCAGGAGCGACGCTGGACGATCGCGAAGTAATCTCGAGAATAAAAATCAGTGCTCGCTCTTCTTCTTCTTTTTTTTTCTTCTTTTTTTTTTTTTTTTTTTTAATATTTGATCTCGGCGGATTTTTTGTCGCGACGCGGACGGTCCGCGATCGTCCTCGATTTGCGCGCGCATTCGTATTTTATTTTCGATCGGAAATCGGTAGAAATCAACCTGAAATTCCGCCACGCTTTCGCGCGCGAAAGGGGACAGGTTGCCTTTTTTCGTAACGAGACTTTATTTATCTCGTCGCGCGCGTTTTGCCGGACGGCCGGGACCACCGCGGCGCGACGAAAACTGGTTTCTCTCTTGAATGAGTAAATACGGAGCGTGCACGAGGATGCGGTTCCACACGGATATGACTGTTCTCTCGGTGGCGGCTCGAGACACGCCGACGATACGTCGAGATAAGCGGGTATACACGCGCGAGCAGGCGGATTCGGTAGTCACGCGATGTAACGAGAGACGTCGAGTCGCGATTAAGTCGGGATGTTAAATTAAAATCAGTCCCACTGAACCAAGTCCCTCGCTCGTATCGCCGTGAATCGTGCGTCCTCGTACATTCGCAAGCGACAAAGTCGCAAATCCGCGCGAGATAATTATCTCAAGATCTCTCTCGCAGGATTGAAAATTTATATTCACATGGCTGGATTTATGGATTTATAGCGCGCGAAGCGTGAAATTTGTATTGACTTTCTCTCGTTGAGTTGTTCCTCATGTTGTTTTTCATTTACGACATGATGTGCCAGGACGATAATTAAGAAATTCTCTAGTCATCATTAATATAGGCAGACGTGTTACACGTCGATGACGTCGGCTGACAATCGCCCGGGGCGAGTTTCGTTGCCTTGCTTGTAAGTCTTTGCGCGAAGATGCCCGAAGGGTTGTCCGGCAGCGACGTAAAAACCTGGTTAACATCGTTACGTTTCCCCTGTATCCATTAGCATATGCGATTGCGATTCACAATCCCTGCTTGTGGAACGAGATAATTAGAAAAGATTGCGCGTTCGTTTCGTACGCGCGGTCGAACAACACCTCGAGCGCGCGAGGATGTCGGTTTTTCTGTTTTATTTCCGCGCCCGTTGCAGCATATAAAGCTGTAATTTCCGTTTGATGGATATCGCCCAATCGCAAAAAAGCGTTGCGCTTACCGGCCTTAATCGGAGGCCCCTTGGCAGCGGCTTACATAACCCGTGCAATTAACATAATAAAAGATGCATTTGTAACAATACAGCGCCGATAAGAGGGGACGTTGATTGTTGGCAAATTATTGGAATTACTATCAATGTCTTTGGGTAATCATCTTGATGATGATTAATATAATGGAAGTTTTTTTTTTTTTTTTTTTTTTTCCAAGAGATTCTCGGAACGGATAGAACGCGAATACCGTTGGTTGCCATCGGGAGCGTTGTACGGCTTTTACCAATCGCGTTCGTCGATCAACGGTTCGCATCGCGGTGGCATCGCGGGCAATAATCCCTCGCGCATACCACCCCGAAGGGATTGAAGGGAAGAGGCATAACGCGTTCGTGACACGATCCAGACCCTCTCGGGCTAGGCTCGCCGCCGATAAAATCTCACGTCTCTAAGCCGCGGACACGGAGATTCTCGTTTAGGAAGAAAAATCTGGTAGTCGTGCCGTGTTACTCGATGGCCAATCGAGATTAGGTAAGGCACGATCTCCGGAGCAGAACGGTCTCATTATTTCGTGGCAGCGACTTCCATCGACGATCATTACGTCCTGTAATGATGATTAATGGCGTTACGCGTTTTATCGCTGTAGGAAACATTGCGCGAAGGGGTGCATCACATTGTTTCCACGGCAAATCGCGAACGGTTTTACATCGCATAAATTAATATCTTAATCGGTTTAATGATCGGCGCGATTGCGATCGTGTTTGTTGTATACGAAATTATCATCATAATGCTCGGCTTCGTGTAACTGAACTAACTGAATACGAAAATTGGCGCGTGAACACGTGACGGGTATAAAATAATACACTAGACAAACCTATAATTTCTAAGACTCGAGCCTCGGTAAGCTCATAAAGGCACACGCGTGGGTCGTAATAAACTTTTGAAAATAAACATTCGTTCAAACAACGGACGCCCGGCGAAGACTTCATGTCGAGCTCGCAGATGTCTTCTTCTTAACTCAAATTGCTTTTAGTCGCGCTCCCTTCGTGATGCATTCTAGGAAGCATTGCGGCGAACTCGGTGCAGACCCTTTTGTTTACCGTCCGCGAACCACGTCGTATTGTCGTAACGTAATTGGCGGAACAAGCGCAACAAGGTCCAGAGATTGATGAGCCCTTTTCTTTTCTTTGAGATTCGTCGGAACCTTCGGAATTGCGCTCTCTCGTTACAACGTTCGACGACGGTCGTCGCGACCAATTCGTTACAAAAATTACAAAACATTCGTTTTCCGAAAGGCCGCATAAATTAATCGACAGATCTCTGTACATAATAATTATATTTACGTAAATTAATATAATTATACTAATTGATTCCATGTGAGCGTTTCGTCATCTCGTCTTCTATCTGAACGTCTTTCTATCTCAATTTTCAGCTGCTCAATCTTCTTACGCTTAATCCTAAATGCTACCTAGCTCTTTTTCACGCGACCACTTAAGGCTCGAAGAAAACGGGACGTGGGACCGGAGAGCCGTCCGCTCTCTTAATCGCGGCACTCCGCAGCCGCACGGCTGGTATTATTATGTGGTCAACCTATTAGGGACTCGCATTATCAGCCCCCGTGAGTAGGTGCATAAGGCCTGCTTTCCTCCCCGCCCTCCGTGCACCTCCGTCGCCGCCGCCGTCCTCGCCGCTGACAAAGGTTCCACGATTTATCGCGCATCCGCGAGTAAATGTCCTTTGAATAATGGCCAGAATAGATTTTACGACGTGCGCTCGTTAAAGCGAACACAACGAAGAATTATTGGAGGTTTCGGACCTCCAGTCATTTCTCCGAACGAAAAATTAACGATAATCGACGATGAATCGAATATATTATATAACTACGATCGCACGAAGCAAAACTCTGAGATTTATTCTCTCGCCAAATCTTCTCGCGACAATCAGAATAATTGCGTGATCAGTTACGGTTACGGTCATTACCGTCGTCGCACATTTCCGCGATTGTTTTACGGCGGTTTTTGTTGATTTACGGTATTCAGCCTGCGTAATCGGGGGAGCGTTAAGACCGGCGATTAGGTCGGAGAACATAAGGAAGAAGAAGAGGGCGGTCGAGCTATCGTCGAATCGTCACCGCGGCACGCGTCTCGTGCGCAGCCGGTGCGTAAACCCGACAGGATCCACCTGTCGATGAAAAGTATCGAGAGGAGCTCTGTCTCGCTCTTTTTCTCATCCTCCCCCTCTTGTCCGTCCGTCCGTCCGTCCGTCCGTTCTCTGAACCACCTAGCGAGCGGTGCTGCGATGTAACCGCGTTGAACAAATAACCTGTTGCGTCGTAACAGTTTCTTCATTCGATTCCGTGTATAATTCTCGTCTCTCGTTAGCGAAACCCTTGTACGCGCCTCTGCCATCTTCTGTCTTCCATCGCACTCCGTTGAAAGGAGCGAGGAGGAGAGAAGACGCCTCGGACAACTACCTGCCAGGCGAGCGGAAGTGCAAGTCTCGATATTCTGGATTTTGCCGCGTTGTTGTCGGTACTCCGCTGTATCCGGTCGCGTATTTATGTACAGCTGTGATTTCGTGCACGTGGAACGATTATTCTTTTCTATCTTTTGATCTTCCGGCGGCGAAATAATCCTTATTTATCTTTGCGTTCTAAAAAATTAATTAATTTAATTAACACAAGTATTAATAAGCATCAGATTGGTACGTATTCCTATTAAGATTCTCTCTTATTCTCGTTCTTGTGATTTTTTTTTAATAAAAGGCGATACGATCCCTCGAGTATCGTGAATCGTGACTTTTCTTCGAGAATTGCGGTGATGATGACTCATTAGGTTCTATATTCTGGTTTATTCTTTTGCCATTATACGATATATTATTCAATGTTACGAATAAAATCATTATTCGCGTTTTGTCTTACACGAAACATTACGTGCGGCGAATGTAGTAATTAGTGAATTCAGATTCGAACAGATAAATCAGTAATGTGTAGCGGCAATCAGTCTCATCTATTACTTTTCATATACCATTTAGCTGTCACAAATATTGACTTGTATGTAATTATGACGGCGCAAAATTTATTTACGATATATATCTTACTGTTCACGCGTAATAAGTGTATATTAAAGTTACATTGTTATCGCGCTTCCTTCCAAGCTGAATTGTATGCTGAATTGTATGGAAGTAATGCATATACGCATATTCTTATTTTTATATCTGAAATTTCATTATTTTATTTCATCTCCAATTTATATGGAATTATCCGTTATCAATTTCCATCAGCATTGAAATGACTCGCAATTGCTATGTTGTATTAGCAATTCATGCGCAATAAATGTGAAAATTTTAAATTTCCTCGCGTTTCCTCGTAATTGTCAAGCTTGATACTCAAAGTGTGAAATATTCTCGGGATCGCAACGTCGGCCAGTTTAGAATAAATGGCTCCGTTAGATATCCGCTGCGTGTCACCAAAAACGTCGAATGGCTGGAAGCGAGCGTGGGTTGAAAGTGTGAAATGTTAGACGCGATTGCTGAAGGTGGAAATGTATGCAAACATCGGGACGATCTCGCGGCCGATGGCGATTGCGAGAGGCGGCTGCGGCGACGGCGGCGGCGGCTTTAGAAAGATTAGCGGTCGGTTTAAGCGCGTAACCGCGAGCGAATGTGACGAATTTACGCGCCACTCCTGACAATTCGATTTCGCAGTCGCCCAACTTCGACCGGAACGGACGCACTCGGAATAATATCGTCTTCGGTTCGGCGGCTAGGCGGATATTTCGATGCTAATTTCAAGTCCGGACGCGTTCGGATTCGTTGCGGAGAAAATTTCGCTCAGCCTTGAGAAATCCTGCTTTTATACGCTTGGGACATAGGCGGGTGATAGGCGCATTTATTTTTTAAACGCGTAATGCGGAGAAAAACAGAAGTCTATCGGAATCTCTGCGCGATCCGCGTGAAGTCTCAGAAGCTCCTAAGGAGGACAGTCTTAATGGACTCGCGTGCGCGATTTATCATCTCGGAATCGTGATTCCGCGTAGACGTCGGGCTCGATCATCGCTTCATTCTCGTTAATAGAGAGAGTTTTCGCAATACCGTGCCTCGTATAACGACAAGCATCGATGGCCCACGGTTTTGACACGAGCCGTCAGCATGATTTATACTTATTGCACACGCCACTCTAACATTCTCCATATCCGCGTTTTATTGCAAAAACTTTGTAATGCGCAAGCGCATCCCGCGCGTTTTGTTTAATCGGCGTGAAGCCGCGCGTAGGCAGAGTTTTTCTTCTCGGAATCCATTTCGGAGGCAGTGCCTGCCTTCGTAAATATATAAATACGTACGCGCCTGTGTCTGGCGGTTATTAATAAATTTCGTAGCAACGCCAGTACATCAGTAGCGATCGCAAATATCGCAGTGTCACGGTGCGCGTCGAAAAGTCGGATGAGAAAATATTAACTCGTCAAAAAGCAATATTTATATGCGTGACGTAGTCGGACGGACGCACATGGTACGCGCAATCATCTGTTTTACATTTCCATCGTGTTCTTCTATCGGACATCAAGAATTCAATGCTGCATGTATCATTAATAATAAAACACAATGCGTTAATCTCTCTTATACTCCTCGTATCGCGACGATCAATCGGTAGGATTTAATTAATTGAAGCGTTAATGATTAAATATATCAATAATAATAATAATAATCTGTAAGCTTTAACCGCAGGCTTTTTGCTTTCAGGATTTCTACACGAAGTTGGTACAGAGTAAGAAAGTAAAATACACGTCATGTCCTGATATGAGAACTCTCGCGCTTCGGCGATCTTACGACGGGACGATGGACGGCGCCAAAAGAGAGTCATCGCTCCATGACCGGTAAGTTCTTATTTGAAATTCCCCTCGTCGAATGTAATTGGGTACCGTCTCTCTCTCTCTCTCTCTCTCTCTCTCTCTCTCTCTCTCTCTCTCTCTCTCTCTCTCTCTCTCTCTCTCTCTCTCTCTCTCTCTCTCTCTCTCTCTCTCTCTCTTCTTCGTTGCGATTACCAAGCGCTTTAGCGGTACGCTCCGTGCGCCAAGGATTAACTGTGTAACTCGCTTTTAACGGGCATTATCGTTAATTTGATCGCGCGATGAACGCACGATCAATAAGATACGGCGGTCGCGAGTAAGAAACCGGTCGTAAAACGGTCTGGTACCCGTTCTGAATTAGTTTTCCGACCGAGTACGCTCCAGACACAGAGATCTACAAAAAATCGCGAGGGCGATTTGGGCTGGAGATAAAAGAAATCTGTATTGCGAAAATAACAAGGCCACCGAATCGCGTGGAACTCACGAATGTACTCACGTCTGCCGCGCGTTACGCTTGATGAAAAAAAAAAAAAAAAAAAATTGTGTTTTAATCTCGCCCGACGAGAAAGGGAGCCGTGATCATCACGGCGTGATCCAATACGAGGAGCGTTCTTGAACGACACTCGACTTTCGTGAGGAAGACTGAAGAGAGCGGGGAGGGGGGGGGGAGGATTCCGCGCTTGGACGGAGTAGGAGGAGAAGGAGGAGGTTGTACTACGAAGGATGGAGAGAAACGTTCATTATTCTATTCCGGCGGAGCGAGGCCAGCAATCTGGTCTTATAAAATAAACCACTCTAGCTCGCCCGCGGTCGGCGCGATGTGTCAAATAAATCGTAGCTCGCTTCTTACGAGCTTACTTGCAACTTCAATCCTACCTCCTACCTCGATCGTCCACCTCGGTCGTCCTTTCTCTCTCTCTCTCTCTCTCTCTCTCTCTCTCTCTCTCTCTTTCTCTCTCTCTGTCCGACATCTCTCGTCTTCTTCTCTCGTTTCGCATTCATGAAATAAATCCTTCGCGGATACTTTGACATGTTCCTATACGAGAAAGAGTGAGCGAGAGAGAATCGAAAGGACGAAGGGCCGAGGAAAATGGCATACAATGCGCCACATTGTACATATGTTGCGGGGATCTTGCCATTCGAGGACATTTACAAAAAAAACGCCAGTCAGAACTTTGACTTTTTACACGAATAATATCCAAGTCATGCTTACTTAGCTTTAGAGAAGCGCTTAAACGAACGTTAAGAGCACGTTAAATCTATTCAATCCGTTTTTAAGTGAAAGGATATTTAAATTCAGAATATTTAGAAGTTCGATTTCAGAGTTTTTAAGATTAAATTCTATGCTAAACAATCGCGTAAAATCGACCCTGTTTAATGTTTGGTGAAACGGACTGTCGGTGTCTTGTCTCGGACGTTTAGAGATGTTAATCAGCAATTTCGCAAGACACAGCCTGGATATCACCGGATGCGCGAAGACTCATGCGAGCCACGCGATCGTGGACAATACGGGAGGCAAAGAAACGCGCGTGTAATTCATTTAGAGCGTGTATATTATCGTTTGCGCGCGAATCTGCTCGTGGCGTTTTACTTGTGTAAACACCGGAAGCGAACACTGTTACTTGCTTTATGATTCGTTCGGGACGATCTTGCGGCACTTCCACTCCACTCCAACAATCGGCGTGTCGCTCGATTGTTTATATTATAATTCACATCGATTGTTTATATTATAATTCAGGAAAAAGTGCCACGCTGAGGCGCGATTATTTTCGTGCCGAGTCAAGGGGCGGGGGGAGAGGAGGGAAAGCATCTTCGAGGGGACCCGAAATTCGAGCATTTCGTTCCACGACGGCGCCAACTTACGGAGACTTAACGGGGGATTAAGTGCTCCGAAACGCCATTACTTTACGAAATCGTTTAGCGTGTCGTAGCCAAAAACGTAGCGCGGCAAATGATCGCGCGGAGTTGCCGCGGCGATTTACTCCCGACGATAATCTGATTCATCGTCGAGGGATCTCGACGCAGGCGCGCGTTTTCTAGATCTCTCTCTCTTTCCCCTCTTTGTCGCTTGTCCATGCGCTCGCGCGAACGCTCCCTTTCTCGATCTGGAATTTGGATTAAAGAAGACTCGGCCGAGTCGACGAGACACGCGAGGGAAGAGATTAAGTAAAGCCGGAATAAATTACTTCCCCTTTCTCCCGCCTGCTAAATAAGCCGCCTGGCCTGGCCGAGGGACGTGCAGGGGGTAAACTTTGCCACGTCTCGCACGGGTAAAGAGTGCGTCGAATTAATAGCTTTGCTCTTTAGCTAGTGTATAAAAGTCGACTTTTATTCAACGTTACCTCTACGATTTAGCCGCACCTTCGGAACACGACGAGGGTCACGGAGAGAAATTGGCCTTATCGCGATAGAATCTCTTTTTCGCTCCAAATTAATTAGCCGATCAATTACACCGATCGCCTTGCCGAGTTTCTTAATCGTTACCTGCGCGTGCTCTCTCATTATCAATGGCGGTACGAAGGAGAGGGAACGAGAAATAAAATAAAATGAAAAACGAGAAGGGACAGGGATTAAAACGTCGTTCTGTCTTCAAGATTAAAGTTCAAAGAATTGTTTAATTATTTGGTCAGCGAGCTTATCTTGATGGCGTCATTTGCGTCGAGTCTGTATATCTCCGCGGTATACTTAAAATATACTTCATTATCGAAGATATTAAGAATATCATTAAGAAAGAATGTTTGACAAAAAAGCCTAAAATAAATACCCAATATATTTGTTCAATATTATCGGAAAGAAGACACTTATAAGTTAGAAATTTTCCACGTGGAGACGTGCGTGCGGTCCGCGTACCTCTTGCGAGACGCGATCGGACGCATCGGGAAATAAATGGCACGAGTCCGCTTTAATCGAGCAACGAGGCAATACCAATTAAAGTTGCATTCCCGAACGATGTCTTCCCGCTCGCATGCACGCGTGCGAGCAAAGCCCCGCAATCTATCGATAGATCGTACGCATCATCGCCCCGCGTTCTCTGGCTACTTCCGATCACGCATACGCGTTTCCGCGATGTACCTACGTGTGCTTGCACGACGCACTCTCCTCTATACATAATATGTTTTCATCGTTGAGTCAATCACGTTTATTATTCTCCGTCACGTTAATTCATTCAATTGATTACGCAGATATATATATATATATATATATATATATATATATATATATATGAAGAATTCGTCGTTGGCGTTGTTTTATTGCTGCTTCGACTTTGTCGAGTTGAAAATGACTCATGGCTTTTCTAGGAACGGCGATCGCTAGAAAAACGAGTGGCAATTTGTGGCCAAACAGATTCGGCGTGGCGTTTTAGTAAACTACGAATTTCTCACGTGATAAATTTTCGTCGGGCACGAGGTGGTATAACTTGGCCTCGCGAATTTCTGACGATCCGCCTACGTTTTCGCGCCTATCTATCTCTATCTGCAACGGTGAAAGAGCGGGCGGGAGTATACTCACTGTGTTGCGATGCTCGCGATCTCCTTTCCGAGAAAACTCCTTCGGCGGCGTCTCGAAAACTCCCTTCGTCCCTCCCCCGCTCCGACTTCTCCGTCTGCGACGCTTCTGGCGTTTCTGGCTTTTCTCAATCCGCTCTCAGGAACCTCAGTTCTCTCTTTCTCACCCTTGCCGAGCACCGGCGCCGATCGCGAGCCACGCACCGACGCGACGCACCGCACTCGACCGAGAAAGGGTTGAGCACGCGAGAGAGGGAGGAGGGGTGGCGAGAAGAAGTGCGTGTGCCGGAGTCACCGCCGAGAGAAGATTCGCGTCCGCTGAGGAACGAACGAGAGCTGATTCACTGTGCACGCATTCCCGCTGTTATTTCAGGCCGACGCGTCGGACAGCGGCGCGTCGTCGTTACAGATCCTCCTTTGCTCCTCTTTTCCACGCGCGTTTCATCCTTTGGCTCTCCCGAAGACGAGAGAGAGAGTTCCTCGAAAATTTGTCTTAACCCGCGACTGTTTTCTCGTTCTCGCGTGTCTCTTAATCGTCTCACCGAAACACAAAACGGTCCATCCACACACTGACACCGTGACTATCACCCTCGGAAGACTCTTGTCACTGTGTCACCGATACTGGCTCGAGATTATCGGTTAACAAACTCGTTTAACTGATCGATCGATCGATCGATCGATCGATCGGCGACTTGTTATTATTTTTTATTTCGACGCGCACGGCTCCTGTGCTCTCTGATTGCCTGTTTTCTCTCTCTCTCTCTCTCTTTCTCTTTCTCTGTCTAAGTCTCGGTCTCCTCGAGGCTTCGACGTCGCGACACTGACGGCACTCGTGGCAGCGCTACTCCGAGAGGAGGACGTGCACGAGGAAAGCTCGGGGCGAAGTGCCAGAAGAGTCGTCGCTTGAAATAACCGCTCGTCCACGCTCGTTCCCTCCGCAACCCCTCGTGGGTTAGTCTTCCCCACTACGACGGAGTGCCGCCGAGATCGTCGGCGAAACTCCGAGCCCCACCACACCATTCTGACGGTACCTTCCCTCTCGCTCCCTTTCTAACGCCGCGCGTCTCCTCCGCGCGCGCGCGCCTCCTCCATCTCTCTCTCCTCTCCTCTCTTCTCCTATCCTCCCCCCGCTCCCGCGCTTCGTCGTTGCATCGCATTGCGTCGCGTCGTCGCATCGTGCGTGCGCCGCTCCGCGTGCGCACACGTGCGTGCGATGCGGTTTTTCGCGCCATTCCGAGACACGCCGCGCGAAGAGACCGAGAATTCCTCTATTTTTTTTTTTTTTTTTTTTTTCCATGGGTTCAGATACCGCTCGAACTATTGGTAATTAATCGTAGCTGCGTAGCGATGCGACTCTTCCACATGCCCTAGAATTATAAGGAAAGATAGATAAAATGCAGATGAAAGGTAGAAGGGAAGAATAATTTGGAACGTCGAACGCGAAAGAATGCGTTTCACGGAGGAAAACCTCCGTGCCGTATCGGAGCGATCGCGTGAATCGCCTTACCTCGCAGGTAATTTCGAACGATCTACGGCCACCATCTTGCTACAGACCGCCCCTATTTTTCTTTCGTTCCCTCGTACCAGCGTGTCCGGAACACATTCGGGACATGTGTTATCCGAACGTCAACCACCTTTTCGTTTCCCCCGAGACACTCGTCGACGCACCGTAACGGCGACGGTGGTGAAATCGAGATTACTCTCCTCCCTTCTCTCTTTCCGTCTCTCCGTCTTGCGCGTCTCCCTTTCCCACCCCCTAGCGATGTCTGTCTCCGCCCGTTATTTATAGAAAGCCACGATGACTCGCCTAATCGTAACGACCTCACGACGCAAACCTCACGGATACCTATTATTATCCAGTCGAATTAATGAAAGTCGCCTCGTGGCCATCGTCAGCCGTGCCAAATTATATTTGCCGTTTGTAGAAAGGACGCGCGTCGTCTCGTACCCGTTCCGCTCCTTAATTTCTCCAACTCCTCGTGATATATGTCGCTGATACTTGTACTTAGGTCGCATATTTTCCTCGGCTTGTCGTCGCACGAATAAACGAGATTTCACTCGCGATGCCTAATCGACGGTGTCGTTAATGAACCGCGCACCGCGAGATAACTCGTCGCGTCGGGGCCTCGTTCATCTCCCGTGCGAACACCACCGTAACTCGCTCCTTCTCTCCCCCTCGCAATGATTCATTGATTTATTTTTATAGTTTAATGCTAAGTGGTCGCGAACGCGCGACCACGACGCATCATACCTACAGATTTATCTAGGACACGCCGAGAGAGCAAGGGTCTTTGTCGCGTCACGTTCTTCTAAATATAAATTTTTATGGTGCCCTCGTAAAGGGGCGACGATCCCTCCCGATCCTTTCGGCTACGACGGAATCGCATCCACGCGCCCCGTGAATTATCCTCGCGCGCCATGGAAAATAAATCCTCCGGATCACCGATGTGCCGATCGTTCCTCTCCTCCGGGGAGGGAGATTATTAAGCGCGTAATTTTATACCCAGCGCGCTGGGTTCAAGAATCTAGCGATCGATCGTGCCTCTCCTTCGATGGATATCGATCGTGAGTTTTTTTTTCTTCGAGCGCGCCGCCCCTTCGTCGCGAGATCCGTATCTTAAATCGCGTTTGTTTTGCCCTCTCGTACGAGAGGACAGATCGTTATTCACGGCGGATTAATCCGGCTAATTAGTACGTGTCGGTAGATGCGAGCGTATGATAGAACGCTGCTTCTCTCGCTGTCAAGTTCAGCCTCGCGCCTCGGCTCGCTCTGTCATTGATTGAAAACACCTTAAATCCTCGTCCTGCCGTCGCTCGCGGGGCCTCTTCTCTCTGGCTCGGAAATGAACGCGGGGGAAACGAATTAGCCGCTCGTACGTATAAATAGTAGCGCTGGTAACGCAAAGGAGAAAGAAAGAGAGAGAGAGAGAGAGAGAGATGCGAACTGCACGCACGCGCCCGCGGAATGCGTATCGCGCACTGGCTGGTTAACTCGTGCATCGAAGCTACGCCTGGTAAACTTACAACTGCAATTTATGTCGCGGACTAACGCGGGAGAATGCGTCTTTCTCTCGTAAAGAGATATTTTTAGTCACTTGGAAATCGCATAAAAAAAAGAGAGAAACAAAGATGTCGGTACAAATTCGAACGAGTTCTGTTCTTCTCGAGAATATTTTTGATTTACCGTGGAAGGAGCGCTTCTTCGAGGCAGGCGATACGAGACGAATTATGAGACACGAAGAAGGTGTGAAGTCACGGCGAGGGAGCGAGTGGAACGGGCCGGCTGACGGAATTATTATTCTCGCTTCTCGACCGTCTGCCTGGTGTCTCCCTTTCCACGATCTTCTCAGCTTTCTCATCCTTTCCAGCAAGGTAGCTCGTTATAATTCCGCGTACGGGGACATCGTCGGAAGCGTTTGTTTGTTCAAGATTCAGTGAAAACTCATAAGTAGATATGAAGTTATATGGAAGTTAAAAACTGTGTCAATGTTTGTACGATGTCAGTTATAGCTGAAAAAAAAAAAAAAAACGGTGATATAGCTGACGATAGATAATCGTTTTTTAACACAAAAAAGATCTCGTGGAAGATTATTTTATTATCGTACATTATTGAGAATAATTTTTGAAATGCTGAAAGATATACGTGACAGATTTATTCGCAATAGAATCATCAATTTGAAAAAGTGTGGAGAACGAAACGAAGGAAGATCTTTCGTCGAAACACTGTCAGAAGAATCTTCTCAGTTGTCATCGACCGAAAACCATGAATTGTCTCGCGGCTCTTCCCGAGAATGTTAGTCCCGTTATTCATCGGCGTTTCCTCTGATTTTTATTTTTTTAACGACAGGCGGAAGGCCCGCGGTAAAATGTCACCCGACCTCTATTTGTTCTGTATATTTTTATGTTAAATATTTCAATAAAATTCAAACCGTGAGTTCTTTGTAAATAAAATTTACAATGGGATATAAGACTGAGAAATAAAACGCTATTATTTATCTTGTTTATTTTTCTAGAAAAGTGTGATCCAATCTTATAAACATAACTAGAATCGTAACACGCGCGACCGATGGTGACTCCGGTTGCGACGGTAGTCAACGAGGAAATCGTAACACGTCGCGTAAATTTAGAACATTGTTTTCCGGCCGAGTAAATTCCAACGTGAGTAATCACTTCCTAAATCCGGCCTCGCCAATCTCTCGACTTTCGACATACGACTTTCGGCAACCAACGCGGATATTTGAGTAGTATAACAATAGGACTGTTCTTTTTAGCTTGACTCGTTGCACCGTTTGGCTTTTCACTTTTTTCTCCAACGTGAGGAGAAGAAGAGGAAAGATGAACTGTGCGATGAAGTTTAGCTAAAAAGAACAGACTTATTCAGTCAGTCGCGTAACGAAAAAAATTCGCGATGCGATTGAAAAAATTTTTTTTCAGCGAGTGATCTTTGAACTTTCGGAAGCGCTGGTTCGATTACATAAAGATAGATACATCGGTTTATAACGCAGATATTCGCGTGGCAAAGAAAGGAACGCCTAGTCGGTTTTTCCGGTGCGTTTGGTGCGCACCGCGTTTATTATTAACTCTTTTGAATTCGACACGTATATCTCTTTGAGAAGCGCGGTCTTCGACAGTGGCATAACAGACTAAACAGCAGTTCTTGGTATCGTCCTCGCGAAAAAGCTCTGCTCATCGGATTTTTTTTTTTTTAACGCCTCGCTAAAGTCATAATATTCGCGGCAAACGAGCGCGGAGAAACCAAAGCCGAAGTTCTACGAAGACTGTCAATGTCGAGAGTAATTTTCTGAAGCGATAATCTGTAATTCCATAGTCGAGTTGTCGACCGAACTGGCTTATCGAGGAAAGCTCCTTCTGCGTATAATGCCGTATCTTTTTTCCCAATTTTCTGGGAACGAATATAACGAACGAGTGTCCCTCTAACCGCAAGCGTCGTTGCGTGAAATCGTTTCCTGTTCTTCGTCCGCGTGTAATGGACCAGTACGAGTTCATATGCGCTCGGCTCTTCAGCCGAGCTTGCTCGGCAGCCGTGTGTGCGATGCACCTGAACGAGAATGTGGGGAGTGGGATGGAGGGTAGGGAAATGAGATTGAAATCGATGACAGGTCATTAACAGGTGGAAGATGAGAAATCTCGAGTGACGGACGCAACATCGACACGCTCGTTCTCCAACATAGGTGCACATTAACTGTAGTCCATCGCCTCGATGGTACAACATTGATGATTAACATTGATTAATCAATATTAATTGCGAGAAGTACAAGGCGCGATAGATGTCCTCTCTATGGGGCATGTTGTACGCGGACGGATCACATGCTCGCCACGTTTTTTCCATGGTGCTCGCGCGCGATGCTACCTGAAGGTAAACGACGCAGGTAGTACGCGGGCAGATCGTTAACGATGGAAGGAAGCAACGGGTAGCAACCGGAAGCCACGCACGGAGATGTGACTTGCTAGGTGCGCCTGCCGTTGGCTCCTGCCGTCGTCCATCGCCCGTCGACGAATAACTCGTGCCGACGCGACGACGGTCAACAACCGAAGATATCGATGCGTCTATTCTCGGGCTCCGCTCGTTCGCCGTGTGATGAACCAGGGATCCGCGCCGCCAGAAAGTGTGTACGCCTAACCGGATAATATTGACGTGAATTTTAAATTGGGCGCCCGAAATATACCTGACAAACAAAATTATTCCATCCTTCCTCTCTTTTTTTTTTTTTTTTTTTTTTTTTTTTTTTTTTTTTTTTTTTTTTTTTTTTTTTTTTTTTTTTTTTTTTTTTACGAGCGATTTGTCACCGTGCGATTTACTAATGCGCGAATTTTTTTTCTGCGAAAATTATATTAGATGCTGGAGACGAAGACGAAGTATTGTTTGCGGTTGTTGATATCCGAAATCTTTTCCGATACATTCGCAACCGTGTAAATGTTTCGTAGTCTACCTTTATCTTTCAGTGTTATTTATATTTTTATCTCTCTACCTTATTTTTCACTGCTATTTATATCTTTATCTCTTTTTATCTTATCTTTTAATGCTATACATATATCACCATTAGTGCTATAGACGTATGCATTTATTTTGATACAAATTATGATGTATAATTCGAAATGATAAAATTATGCAAGAGGAAAATAGATTTATGTAAATTTAGCTTCAATATTCGAAAAAATTGAAATGACGTTTTCATCTTTTTTTCTAATTAAATATTCACGTACATTTCCTAAGATGGTATACGTGCGTTGTTTGATGACGATTCTTCAAGATGTTCGGTTCAATTTTTACGGCGTGCAAGCGTGAGATTTTATGGGTGTGTCGAGCTCGAAAGATTTCCCATAAGTTTTCGGTATTAGAAGGACCAGCAGGCGGATCGCAGGCCCGGACAAAAGTGCACCGGGCCGGAAAAAGTTCTCTTATTGCGACACTCCTTCTAAAAAAGAGTCGAGAAGATGCGATTGAAAAGTGAGGGAGGAAAAAAGTTGTAAATTCATGAATCTTCTCAAAGCTGACACAATTAAAAAAGAAATTAGATAGCACAACAGAAATTGGATAATCTCAGTGCTATCCAAATAAGTCAAAGCTATCAATATTCTCAGGGGGTCTTTCCTGCCAGTTGGTTGTTGCGACCAATATGACAGGAAGTAACTGTAAAAACATGTTGCCCATCAGAACGTTGTCATCGTCCGGATAGATTACAACGTGCTGCGGTAAAACCCACCGGGAACATCGAGGATTTTGCGAAGGGGAATTTCAAGAATCTCTCGCTGTTTCGAGATTTTTTTTTTTAAATTCGTAAACGTTCATTGTAATCTACGAGTCCTTCAAAGCGTAGCGAAAGAGATAGGATCTACAATGTTCTTGAATCTTTCGTGATTCTCGTATTATATGTATAATTCTGCGTTTTTTTTTAATAAATTGGGAAACAGATTTTTTTTTTTTTTTTAATGAGACTTTAAATTGATTTATACGTCTAGCAGCGACTTTTACACGGAAAGGGTTCGAGGGGGCTGCTGCGAGCGGCGTGTACGGCGGGGCGGCCCCCTTCGATGTAATTACCACGTCACGGTCGGCGGCGCCTTTGCGAGCGCACCTGCCCAACGAAACAGAAACCTCAGCCGTAATAAACGCTACGCTGCGTCGCGTGCGCTCGCAATTACGCACGTGCGATCGCACGTTGTGCAACGCGTTTACCCGCGTTACGCGAGCCACGGCGCGGCGCGGCGCGGCGATTAATGTTATGTCAAGTTCATTGTTTCACGTGGCAAGATAACGACGCACGACGATTCGCCGAACGAAACGGCGTCCGTGGTCTAAGCAAGTTGAATTGGGACGAATTGGCGCTTAATCTACTCGCGCCAAGTCTTTGTGCCTTGTACCTTTTCTCACCTCGCAGCAAATTCCCCGACACTCGAATCTTTCTTTGCGAACTACATTTTGCTGCTGCTGGTTTTTAAACTGAATAGGATAACAAGGAGACGATCTCCGGTAAAAAGAGTTGTACGCGAGATTTTTGGGATAAAGGTGGTTTAAAAGGGGACAAAGAGAAACGTTGGAACCGGGTCACCGCGACTTGTGTGCGCGCAAACGACGGGAACTCATCGAGATAAAAGTTGTCAAGTATTCTCAAGTGAAAGGAGAAGGCACCTTTGCTTCTTTCTTTTGCCGGGTCACTCTCGAGCGAGAACGAGTCTCCTGGTAAATCCCTATTATTCGCCCGGGGAACCGAAGACAGATGTCATCTTCCTTAAAGAAAACCTGTTGCTCGAGTCGGGGCGAGAGCCGTGTGCGCGGTTAAAGTTAGAAACACTGAAGTGTCCGTCCCGCGACAGTTACTTCAATTATTTTACCGTGATCTCATTTCCAGATTTGGCAATAGGCGTGCGTTCGAGGATCCGCGCGCGGAATCCAGGTTGATGCGGTTATGATGCGATTTAGAAGAAAACTCGTAATGACCGTCAGCCTTGAACGGGCATAATTATATCGCTCTGCCCTGTACTCGGGTTTACGAACGGGCGATAAAGCCGAATAATAATTTAGAAATAAGTACCTCATTGACAGCAGGTAGTAGATACGGGCGCCGCCACGAGCAACGCGATGATTATACACCGGTAATGTAGTAGTAAATCAGCGGAATCGCCGCCGACTGTTGAGCCGCGCCTTATTTGTAAGAGGACTTCTCGCAATGGTACCCTCTTCTCCCCCCCCCCCCCTCTTCCCCCTCCTCTCCCCAGCGACTGTACGACATTCCTCGCGCTCGCGGGGAACGATAATAAGAGGAATATTACAAGGGGAGAACAATTTCCATCGGATTTTTCGAGATGTCCCGTGGGAAAGCGTTTCGCGATCGAACGCGCAATTACGCAATTGCGTTTAGCATCCTCAGCGCTGGAGGCTCCTTCGAGGAGATCTTGGTATCCAGCTGCAACAATTGGAAAAGTATCGATCCGCGCTTAAATTGTAATCAGGCGAAGTTTAGTTTTACTACGAAGTGGAAAAAGGACGAACACAAGTGAAGAAATGTTGAAGTGTCGAAAATTGGTACGTGTTTCTCAAACTCGTTCGCGACGGTTTGCAAATCGGGACGCGAGTAAATCCTTCTCTCTCTCTCTCTCTCTCGTTTTGCTTTCGCACTCTCGATCGCTTGTAATTCGATGCAACGATTCGGACCAATGCTTTCGCATCCTCCTATTTGGCCGCCGACATTAGGAGCGATTTAAATTCATGGCGATCGAAATTAAGGTCGCTCCGGACGTTTCGCTCTCGCCGGATCATTTTGCCGTGCCATTACGGGACTCCGAGAGAGAGCCGTTCATAGACGACTCATTGTATTCAAAGGTGTTCACCATTATAATTTGCGTCTCGTGACGAAAAACGAACGTGCTAGTTTTTCCCTAGATCGAATTCTTGTCGGCCAAAGTAGTTTCATACGGTTTCATGTTATTATTTTCATTTGCCACTTTCCATAATTCGATAATAATGAATAGACGTAATTAATAAATTAAATTTTATTTAAAAAATTTATCTCTCGGTTAATTCAGCTTTAAAAAAGATTAATCAGTTATAGTTGGGTTTTGAAAGAAACGGAAGGCTTTATCTAAATCACGAAATATAAAATTTTGTTTTATATAAAATATTAACTTTTCGCGTTTTTTTTTTTTTTATTTTTTTCAATTTAACTTTCTGATTTTGTAATTTGCAGAGAGCAAGACATATTACAGAGTTTGAGATACAAAAAATCGTAGAATAGAATAAAAAAAGTTGATAGAAAAAAAGGACGAAACGATAAAAATGAGGAAAAAGAAAAGAAGGGACCAAGGATGTGTCTAACTTGCTCTGGCAGGAAGTGAGAAAAAGATAAAAATTTATAGTAAACATGTGTCCTTGCGCGAAACTTTGTATATAATTTCGTTCGTTAATATTGTTCCGATATCCTCAAATATCGATTTGAAGATATCCTTGGAAGCGTGATTCTCGAGGCTAAATATAATTTATCCTTGAAGATCTTTTCTCTCCTTTTCTCTCGCTCGTTGTTCGCATCGACATGATTGTCAGTCTGGGACGATCCGCAAATTAACGGCAGGATTCTCACGTCAGTTTCAACCCCATCGCATTTGAAGTAGGATTTTGGAGATTCAAAGAAAGGGTGGTCATCCTAAAATCAAGATGTGTGTGAACGCGGTTGTTGTTCAGAATTCGAAATAAGGTTTGAGCTTCAATGCCGGATGCGCTAATCACTTTCTTGTTTTGACAACAAGATACATAGTGAACGTAAAATTTTCTACTTTATATATTTAGATAAAAATGATCGATTAATTATTAATCTTACGTTAATTCTGCCGTAATAATTAAATACGTGCCATTAGAGTTTGATTTTGCAGCGTGGATAAAGAGAAACGCTGCTTCAAGAGAGGGAGCTGGCAATTGAGATGCACAATACGTTTTCACCTGTCGATGGACAGCAACCATCTTTGTTTCCGATTGCCGAAACATGCCGCTAATTATTTATTCCTCGCGTACACGACTTTTATCCACGCGCGTGAATCTTCAGAACAGGCTGGGCTTTCGGGAGACATACTAATGTTGGTACTGAATGAGAACGTTGAGATTTAAGATAACTTTCATTCATTTCTCTTTCAAATTTTGGAAGCTATATAATATACGTATTAATTACATTTATTACAGATAACATTTCTTAATGAGCTATTTATTGTTTTTAGTTACAATCTATAAATCTATCGCTAAATTTAGTATGTACTTGTCTTATCTTTATATGAATTATTTTTAATAAATAAATATTTAATTGTTGAAATTACGTTAATAGACATTTAATTAAAATTAAATTAAATTCTTGTTTACATATCTGGTTTATACACCGTACAGTCCATAGATCATAGTGATTAGATTAATTTATGCGAGTCACGTCTTTAGCTGTAGGAAGAAATTGGTAATTTATATTCGTAAAGTGTTAATACGATGATAATCGTTTATGTAACGCGTTTAAAATAATATTCTCTTTTATTCTCACGATAACTGCGGAAATGGAGAAACTCGTACGTACTTATTCATATGAATGTCTTATTCTGGTTCGTGAGTCGCAGAAAGCTTTTCCATGACACGTTCGTCGTACATCTCTTCCTGCCACGCTCTCGTTCTATATTTAGCAGGCCAAGATAACACAAGTATAATACAATATATCAATAATGATTACCGACTTATCTTTATTATTTCTTCAATAGAGATTAGAAAGTTCTTGACTTGCACTTCAACCAGGAATTTCAATCAAAACTTCGTTGCCTCTGCATATTATGATTCAGAGTATCTACTCCTTGAAAAAGCCTTGGAATTTTAAAATTTTTTACACTTGAAAATCAGTCTGGAATTTTTTTTGAAATTTTGTTTAAAAAAAAATTTGTAAAATTATCAAAATTTTATAAATACATAAATAAATATATATGATTTGCAAATTTTTGTAAAAATTTTGTAAAAAAAATTCTAAGTTTTTGCCAAAATAATTAAGTCAAAGAGTTAACATTTGAATATTAAATAATTTTCTTCGTTAAAATATTAGCGCATATAATAAAATATATTTATTCTAAAGTTGTATTAAAAAATTTTGTTTGAAATTTGAATTTTGAACAAAAATATTTAATCCAAGAATTATCAAAAAATTTCTTGCAAGATTGACTGGATAAATTTATAATTGCATGTGCAATCTTGTTAAATCAAGTTGAATTATTGAAAGGAAAACTTAGATATTTTCTTCCCCAAAATTTATATTTCCACTTACATTATTTTCATTTTATTCTTTTTAACTTTAATATTAATGTCGGCAGAGATAGAGGCGACTATAATATTAATTTAGCGTTCATCTTAGTTACGCGCGCATCTTAGTGAGCTTTGTTACAGCGGAAACGCAGCTGTCGTACTATCGATCGTCGCGATGACGTTAATTAAGGCAACAACACGAAAATAAATATCGATGATTTCTCTTCGCATCCCGCGAACAACGCATCAGCGATCGTGAATTTCCGTTTCGGAGACAAAGTACATGGAAGATACCTGGCATGACTCCATCCAGAAATCCTTGATGCATACGTCGAGAGATCGAGATTTGCTTGAAATAAATAATAAATTTTGATTCGCAACAAGATCGAGAAGCGATCGC
Organism: Pogonomyrmex barbatus; assembly: GCF_055798465.1. NCBI lineage: Eukaryota > Metazoa > Arthropoda > Insecta > Hymenoptera > Formicidae > Pogonomyrmex > Pogonomyrmex barbatus. The sequence continues at coordinate 1,248,305 of NW_028297193.1, forward strand.
GTCCTCGCATTTTCGGTCGAGACTTATCGCTCTTTTAAATACGTGCCAACAATATCTCCAAATTACACGCGCGCATTTCAGAATGTCGCGATGCGCGATTAAAGGATGTTAGCTTTCAGTCCGCTCTCGGATTTTCATATGAAGGGAATAATCAAGAATGTCTTCTCTCCATAATGATTGCGACAAAAATTGCTGCATGGCGAGATTTCTACTACCCGTAGATGCGTTGCAGCTTTCTCGACTCGCATGAGAATCGCGGTGAGACGGGTATTTCTACGTCACGCTAGTAACAGATGCGAGTTGCAAGTTCTCAATCTTGCATAAATGGGAACAATATTTTTTTTCTTTGTACCTTCCATTTGAATGCCGCTTACAATCCGCCACGTTCATAAATTTAATTGTATGAAAGCAATCAAGTACACATTTTCAAACCGCGACGAATTATAAGCTCATAACGTAGATGCGTGACCGCAACTACTACTATCAAGACCAGAATATCATGCGAGAACGAGGTGCACGAAAATGATGTCTGGATGACTTAGCAGAGAATAAATTAACGTCCGCATATATTTTATGAATGTATTTAGTGGGTTGCTTGCGTGTCGTGGATTGCTTTGCCCCAGATTTATATTACTACCTGTGATTTACGGTACTTGAGTTTTGTTGCGAATTTTGTATGCGTGGAAAATACGTCAGTAAAAATATAATCATTCCACGAAGTGGCGAAGTGTTATTTTGTAAACTATTAAACCTGTTGTATTATCTAGGAAAAGTTACGAGCGCGCAATCCTTCGATGAGTGAATGTCATCAGGAGAAAATCGCGAGAGCTTGACCTATCGTTTTTCATCTCTGATTATTTCGCATTAAACATTTTTACGTTCCGAATATTAAAAATCTCGGTATTCAAAGGGAGAGATAATAGACTTGTGGGTGTAACCAATTTCTCATCGTCGCTGCATAGTCGCTTACTTCATGCTGCGCTAATCGGAATTAACTAGAATTAACAATAGCGTCGTGTCGGCTTTGTCATTGGAGAACAGTGGTGGAGCTCCCATCGCGAATATATCGACGATGAATTATCGTCACGACCACGTGTCCCACCTCCACCGCCGGATAGATTTACGGGCGTGAATTTTTGTCACACCGAGTAGAAAAGACGACGACGATGACGAGGACGATGAAAATTCGTTCCGCCACGACCGATCGCAAATCACCGGCGCGAAGTGAATTATCATTCCCGATTCCGCGCGCGTTCGCGCGCGGGGCTTTAACGACGACGACGCGAGCTTCGCGTTTAACACGGCGCACTTTATTATCGCAACTGTCGCGGCGCAGTGCGAAGAAACGCCTGCTACTCGCGAACGGCTGAAAAAAGAAGAGCCGTTCTTATATAAATAGCCCTGGAAGTTATCGGTACCTAAAGCAAACGCCGATTATCGTTACGAAATGCTATGTCGCGAGGTGAAAAATCGTGGCGCGAGACGTAAGCGAGGAGGGAACGTTCACCCCGGACACTTTGGTGCAATTCCGCAGCACGTGGAATATCGCGGAATATGGCGTGGAATTTATGATATCCGTTCCGGTAAACGCTGATCATTCACCGAAACAATCATATTCCACTACCGCCGCGATTTGAAAAATTGCTCGCATTATGCATCACGCGCGCCAGTATTTCCATCCGGCGTGATAATTACTTTGTTATACGGAGAAGCTGTCTCTCTCTCTCTCTCTCTCTCTCTCTCTCTCTCTCTCTCTTCTCTCTCTTCTCTCATCGTCCCAGCCCGCGACGGGGTTTGTCACAGATCGCTCGTATAAATAGCGCTCGTATCGCGTAGCTACATTTTATCGACGTATTTGCGTCGGCCTTCCGTAAGCCGCAGTTCTCGTAAAATCGCCCGTGCCGCGTTTTACGAGCGTTTTTCAATCGTGTCTTTACGGGAGCGTCGTAAATGACTTCCTTCCGTCGTGATTAACATAATTCTCTTCGCATCGCGTTATTCGTATTAATACGAGAGCCGTCAGCAACGCGAGTTGCAAGTGCATGCGAAGGAAAGGAAGGAGATTACGCGCTCGCCTTCGAGATTTACTCTTTTTTTTTCTCAATCGAATTAAACACGACCGTTTATTAATCGGCGGTTCGCTAGATCATAGACATTACCCGATCGTGATTTAATTAATTAATGGAATTTGCCAATATCGGATTATCTTTCTTATTATCCTCCTTCCCCCAAATAAGACTAATAAGATGGCTAATAAAACAAATTTTTTGTGCCATCGGGATATAGAAGAGGCCAACGTAGGCACCACTTAAATAATTTTCTACTAATGATCGCCATTTCCGTTTATTTATACTTAAAGTGTCCTGCGATAATAGCTTAATTAGCATCTGATATTTTTCCTGAAGATAAGGTCAATGAGATACATGAATAATACATGGGGAGACAAGTCGTCGCGCGGCATCAGGGATTCACCCCGCCCACTTGCGGACTTTCACACACTTCCCACTTCGATCCTATCAACGATCGTATCGATTAATTACTTATCGCGATTTGAACGTAAGAAAATGGCGCAATCGGAAGTCTGTGTGTTCCGCGCGCGAGATCCAATTTCTAGAATTCGCGTTTTACGTCGCTCCGCATCCCTTTGCCGCTCGCGGAAATATAACTCCTGCCCCGCTATAAGGTGATTTTCTGGCGCGCTGGCTAGAACACCGGAACACCGGAATAAAGCGGCCGAGTGTTGCATATATCGCATATATCGCATTCCCTAGGAAGGCATGCATACCCGCAGTAGCGCGTTCGAAGCGCGCGGAGCTCCAACTAATATGGTGGAAATTACTGTTCGCCTCGTAAATCGATGCAGTCCGCAATTTGCATCGGCGAGGCGCATCGTGAAGCCCCATTATTTCTCATGACATTAAAATACGACGCATTAAATTCCATTTCTGTACGAGGCCGTATCGCTCTGGGCAGCCTTTTGTTCTTTCAGAAATTTAGTCTTTATCATTCGGAATTTGAATCTCTTGAGGACTCTGTTAAACTGTGTTCGTCCGATTGATCTGTTTGATCTTTGTGGAATTGATAGAATTCTGACTTTTCTCTTTTACTCTATATATATATGATATAACAATTAAAAAAAAAAAAAAAAATTAAGTTATATGGAATGCCTAAGTTATATTTTTCATATTTTAATCAGAATTAAAAGATTCAAAAGTCATCCTTTTCTTATATTAATTCTTGAAAATAATAACATATCAACGCAATATTTAATATGTATGCTTGAAATGTCGGCAGACTGTTTTTCAGACTTGATTAAAAGCATGGTAGCGCGTAGCTATTATTTTCTTGCACATTTTTATTTCACATTAAAAATAATAAGGTGCATCAACACGTTTTTAATATATTCCCCGCGATATTAAAGTTTCGCTGACCTATCATGAGAAACATCTTATTTATATATTTTATATATTATACCATATATCGAGGCAGCATTATAATACAGAAATTCGAAATACAGTCATTAGCAAAAATTGGATGTAATTGCGCATCTCGCAGCCGTTAATACGCATGTAGCTGCTTATAAATTGATTTTATCTCGTTCGCTCCTCGCGCGTGGTACACGCAGCGTCGGTCATTTCTTGTGATAAAATTAATTCCCTCATATAAATAATTCCATGCTAATAGTAAATTATTGATTACAATAAATTTGTAATTCTTCTACTCTGTTCTTATACTTCGATCGTTATCAATGCGAGTAATTTTGCGATCTCTTCGCTGTAATGGCGTGAAAACGCGTGAAAAATGCTCAATCGAAATCCTACCGATATCGCGGGATTGAGGGGGAGAAATTTTCTCCTGATTTTCTTCGATGATTTCCTCTCAATTCTCCGCGCTCGCGGATCGCAGAGTTTGCTCTCGACGAATAGCTGCCTCCCTCGGGCTCTATTACTTATGCAGTCTACGTTGCCCTGCTTGCAACGTCGCTTGCAACGACCGCTTGCTTACCCTTCGTAACGTGTACTTTATTCCTTCCAGATGCGCTCGCGCCGATAGCTACTGGCGATCCGCTCGTTTAACAGCGTAACAGCGAACAGCAGCGGGAACCAGAGCCAGAGCCCGGTGAACGTGGAGCGGGAAAGAGGAGAAGGCAAAGGGTAGAAGCAAAAGGAAGGATGAGGCTTTGGCCGCCGAGAAGGGGATGCATAGGAATGGAACGCGACGAAAATACGCCTGTCTTCTACGAGGGTGTTACGAGAGAAGTGAGTAATATATTTTCCGTCGAGATATTATGTTGCTAATATCTTATTCGACCACACATCTCAAACGTCAAGTCTGTATTCTCAGCACTTTTACTTTATTTATTTATTTATTTATTTATTTATCGGTTATATATTTATTTTATCTGTTATAATAATTATAAGATGAAATTTGCGTGCTTTCGGTGCTTAAAATGCTCTCGGAAATTTTCGAGGCTCGACGAATGCGAGATCAGATACGTCGTTTCATTTCTAAAAAATGCGACGCGAGGAAAAAAAATAAGAGGCGAAATAACAGCAGAAATAGATTTAAGAAAATGTAAATGAAAACGTGTCATGATGACGCGTCTCACGATAAATGTGGAGAGAGCGGCGAGATTTTAAGGGTCATTATGTCCAGCCCGTGATCGATCGGCGATCGCGAAATATCGCCGATCACGGGAGCCCCTGTCCTAAATGCCGGTTCCGATAACACGGTTTTATTGATTCCCCCCATCGCTCTCTCTCTCTCCCTCGCGCAATCTATGAGACGCCGAAATATCAGCGTGTCGGCTCGATTGCCATAATTTGGGGCCCTAAATTTCGCTGGACAAGGTTGCCGCCTTGCTTTCCTCTTCTTTTTAAAGAACGTTAAAATTCTATAAAACATATAATAAGAGGTGGCCGCGAAAATGGCCGGAAGGGAAATGCATTAGCGAGGAAAAGGGATCGCGCAGGCTGGAACAAAAAGAGAAGTAGCGTGAACCGCGCACGCATGAGGCGGATGGATGTGCTTTAAAACTATGGGGTGCGGTGCACTCAATTCGTTCGTACAACCATAAATACAACCGTTTATCGCGATCGATGGCATATCCTTCCTCCCGAAGATCGTCCCAGCGAAGGAAGTTAATTCGCATGTTACCAGCATCACTTTCAGCGCTATCGCGAACGCATCTCTCGTACCTAACCGAAATCTCGGTCGTTTTTCTGACGACAGTTTGAAACGGAAACGAAACCCTTCTTCTTATCGGAGATAACACGACGAGGATGCACCGCTGAAATTAGAAGGCGAGTCTCGTTGACACGCGCCTGAAACCGGTTTATTCCGCATCCGCGCCGGCAATGTTTCGCGATAACGAGGCGATTCTACGTGGCGGTGATTAAGAAGAGGGATCGCTCGCATTCTCTGCGAAGGCATTGGCGGGGGTGTGTCGAGGCAAGGGAGAAGCCAGCCGCAAGGCGGACTCGCCGCGGCGACCGCCGAACGCTCGTAAAGCGCCAAATCGAATGGCCGGAGGGAACCGTAAAACCTCGACGGGCCCCGGTAGCGAGAGATTAAATATAACTTTTTACGATGAGAACTGCGGGAGATCTGAAAGCGAAAGCCCGCGGCGACGCCGTGTATCGGAATCGTTTCCAAGCGTCAAGATATCAGGTCGCAGGACCTGAAGAATCGAAGAAGAATCGAAAGAAGCGTGTGGAAAAAAAAAAAAGAAATTGGTGAAAGAGACGCGATTTCAAAGTTCGCGATTCGTGCTGCAAAAGAGCGAGAATGATCGTCGCCATTATTTATTTAGTTTCCTTTGTGATAAAAAACGCGCCGTCTTCTTCTCTATTTGAGATTGCGAGAGTCCTGAAGAGGATTTTCAAGAATCCTGAATGCAACGTACCTGCTGTTAAGTAACGAGAGAACGGAGGCGTTTTCTATCTCTCTATCTCTCGACTTGAAAATGGGGGAAGATAGATGAGCTGATAAGTCTCTTTATTATTAACTATATTAATTGGGGCCGGATGTAAACAATTCTATCACGATAGCGAGTTTCACGGCGGCTTAGCTTAGACCTGCCTGCGTGATCTAAGAGCGATCTATGATACTTTCACAAACGTTCGAATAATGTTAGTTATCTGAAAGCTACACGAAAGTTACGATTTTCATTAACATAAAACTAGGTCAATTATAACACTTATTTATACAGTGCTGTTCAAAAATGGAAAAAATTGATAATTGATACGGTCCTTCGCGTGCCTCGCGTACCTTTTGTATACGATAAGATCGTGATGCGCGATAAGAATCATCGTTGGTGTCTGGAATTTCTTAGTCAATTTCGTTTTACGATTCGTGAACACGCCGCATCCGCGGGTCGAGTGCCCTCGTTGTTCGCGGGCTCTTAACGATGATTAATCCGCACCGGAGGGTGCGTGCGACAACACGCACGTTACCCGAGACTTGCCGCGCTATTTTGACACGCGATATATATATTTTCGGGATGGAGAAACGCGTGCACCTCTCACAGAAGATGCCTGTTCGCATCGCGGCGATTTACTCGAAATGACGGACGGAGGAATCTCCCTCCCCCTCGTCGCTTTTATCCGCGCTCGGCCGCTTCGGAGCCTTCGCAAAGCGATCGCGGCTGCAACTCCGCGCGCGCTTCTCCGTCGGAGATTTTCGCGTCGTATTTCGGGATGGGAAACAAGCGCGCAACCTTCGGATTTCTCGCGCGCGGAGCGCATAAATTCCAAACGAGCAGCAACCGAACGATTATGCCGTCCGCTCGGGTAATCGCCAGCGAATTGCGTACGCAGTCCGATCCGGATTCGGCGCTTACGCGCCTTCCGGACCTTGAATCAATCCCAAAATTTTCCTCGGTAAAAACTCACCGTGCGATCGTCGTCTCCGTTTCGCGACTTCTTAATCCTTGTCTGATTAAATCGACAATTACCGTCATGCAATAACGTCGTCAACGTGCTTAAGGTAATAATTAAAAGACGTCTCTTTCCCTGCACGCGGTCATAAAAACTCTCCCCCCCCCCGCCGTGGCGGTTTGCTTTAAAAGGTCCGCGCCGTGATTCGTAACACGTTGCGACCGTACGTAATACGCGCGGCCATCACCGGATGCGATCGGTCCCACTACCGGAAGCGATGTGCCTTTTCTACCGCTCGTGTGCGCGTGTTCGGCGTGCGTGATTTGGCAATGGCAAGGCGACCGAGTCCTCTCGCCAATTTTTACCTTGTTTTTCAACATCGTGCAACTTTGCATAGTCGACTCGTGCGACTTTTAGACATTACGTAATCGAAACATATTTTTCAGTGGATTTTTTATTCGCTCTAATAATTTCGTCTGCAATTGCGATATTTAAAACATAATTTCAATATCCCGAAAATATTGCGATTCACAGGTCGGCAAATGCACGATTTCATCGATTCGGGCGAGATGAGCGCTTATTTATTCCAGCGAGAAATGACGTCAAAAAGCGCCGTGTGACGCGCGTGCTGCGGCAAAAGAACGCAAGCAACACGTGCGAGGAAGCGAACCAAACGCAGCGATGTAATAATTTTCTCAGCGGTCTTCAGCGTCACGAGACGGCGCGATAATCGTACAATAATTCGGACAGGGTTCGAATATTAATATTTCGTCGCGCGCGGACGACCCGGGTTTTCGTTAATCGGACCGCCCGCGATCGACTAATTACAGGTGTCGAGCTAATTAACCGACGTTGTCACGAGCGCGCTATTTATGCCGTGCGCGTCCAAGACCCGGCCAGCCCCAGCCAAGTCCACCGATGACCGTCCCCGGCCATCTAATGGCGAACGAGTAACAGTATTTTTCTTGTCCGCAGCCCTCGGTACCCACGAAAGGAGAACAGTTATGCGCCTCGCCTATGGCGAACTCAGCAGGATGCATCGCGAGTGATAATGACGGTGACGGGGAAGCCGCGGACGTGGCGTGCATCGAGCGAGTAAGTGCGGACGTTGCATCGCTGGCTCGGTGAGTGCATCTTGGCTGCATGTATCTTTATATATTGCGTGCTTGGCCCTTCGCTCGAGTTTTTAAAATAAAATAACTTTAAAATAAAAATGCGTAATACGCGTACGCGCTCTCCCTAAAAATCGCCGAGTCTTTGCGTCAAGAGCTTCGGATCATCCGCGATCGTCGTGGCTCTTGGCAGGATCTCTATCTCGCGTGAAAGCTATTTCGGCATTCGTCGCGATTAAGTGACAATTAAGATGTCGATTTGTATTTTTAGCGCTGGGACGAGTAGTCATCGAGTCTCCTCGTTTGCGCGTAAAATTCATAATGCGTTCGGACACCCGGGTAGTGCGATGAATGAAAACTCGCCCAACTATAATGCCCGGATTACGCGGGGAGTGCCCACAATGGCTGCATTATAGTTATTGCCGTAAGAGTTACGGATGCTGATGACAGCATTACCGTGATTGCCAGTTAACATAATGACCGTCGCTGACCAGCGCGGTCTACCAGCGGCACGTACGTTCGAACCTTTCTGGACACGAGAGGTCGACGACCCTTGACCCCATACAGGCTAGATACGAGCTAGATATTTCCTGAAAAGGAGAAACAATTGGCAATCGGCGCGGTCCTGAAACGCGACTTGATTGTATTGTTGGGGGAATGGAATAATGCTCGCGCTCAGTTCTGTACTCTCGTACGTTCTCGTACTATTGTGCTCGACCTCTCAGTTGAGCATTACTATCGGCAAGATTATAGTTCATGTTGCATTTTTTAATTTTACGTTAGGATGTGTGTGTGTGTGTGTGTGTGTGTGTGTGTGTGTGCGCGCGCGCGCGCGCGCGCGCGTGTGTGTGTGTCTTTTAGCTTTTTATCTTTTAGCACTCTAGTCTTTAATATCGCGTTCTCACATTAAAATGTTATAAAAAATTGATATAAACTATCTAAAGGAAACATTATTGCAAGGCACGCTGCTAATAATTATAATATAATCACCGTCTATTAATGTACGACGGTGAATCGATGAGCAGCGCCGATAACAGCGTAAAATTAATAATTATGCTCGCCTTGGTCGCGTAAGATGATGCATAATTACACGTTTTCGTGGCTCTCGACGCGACCTCGAACGACTCATCTGTCGTAATGTCTCCATGCAAAAATTATCCTCCAGCGTTTACCGCCGGCTCTTTCGAAAGGAGGTTAACATTGAGTATATCTCTCCTGTGATGTAACCAGCATTAACGAGCGAAATGGTTCCCTGCCTGGCCACGTTCCGCGGGAGATATTCGCGAGAGCGCAAATTGGACGATGAGGCCCGCGCACTCGAGATAAATAAATATCATGGGGGGCAAGCTGCGAGATGCGGGTATCGTGGAAATCGCAGCCGTAGTCGCCGCTCGGACAAATTCGCACGAGCCTTTATATTTTTTTTTTCTTTTCCATCGTTCCCCTCGATCGTTTGACGAAAGAGGCACTCGTCGTCGAAATCAGGCCGCAACAGCCTCGCGAAATGGAAATTACGAAACGAAATTATGGAACGAGCATCGAGCTTCACGGCAGCGATACTATAAACGCCCAATTATTTATTGTCGATTAATATAAAATTATTTGTTAGCAGAAATTTAGGAATCGTAATATTATTTGCGAGTTGGTGGGATTTTATTTTTCGTAACGAATTTGTTCGCCGGTGGCCTCAGTAGCTGGTGTTCTCGGTGTCACGTTCGCAGATCGAGCTTTTACTACCGGCCTGGCTGATACTCGTTTACATCTCGCGTTTACGTTCATCTGTCGGCGGTGTACACGTGGTCACTGTTTCGCGCGTGCCACGGTGTAAACGCGCTGTCATGGGTGAGCCCGGAGCGGAGGACCGATCGAGTGGTCGATCTTCGTTCAATTGGAAAATAGATCAATAAAATCAAAGTATCGCGTACTATATGTGGGAGTATTGATCTGGGATATCAAAGTTTTATTTTACTGTACTTAACACTGATTTAGTTATTCATGAGAAATATTGTGATTGCAAAAATGTAACTCGTGAGAAGAGTCAATTTGCATAACGAATAGTTGTAGAATAGGAAAATACTAAATTAGTATAAACAAATTGGATAACTTTTTTGAAATAATAAAATGAAATAAAAAATAAAATAGCGTAGAAAAATAATTATGCTCGCAAATTGAAGATATCGAAAAATATAGTGGAGAAATATTTATTGTGAAAGATTTACTTTGCATATCTTACAATATGACAAAATCGCCCGGCACATTACAATCTCGCTAACGGCTGATGACGTTTCCCGCTGTAATGGACTCCGTGAAATGCAGACTCCACTTTTTGCGTATCCGTGGCACGCTGCTTTCTTAGCGCGTCCCCAGTAACAAATTCGACTTCTCTCCCTTTTTCTCAACCCTTCTTTTTTCTCACGCGAGAAACGAAGTACAGCAGCGCGCGCGGCATGCTCCAAAAATACATCGCGCCGGAATATGAAACCAGAAGTAACCAGTGGCAAGGGCCGGTCCCGGCATCTGGCACGACCGACAAAATATAATAACATAGCGCGCGTGCACACGACGTACACGCGCACGCACGCACGCACGCACGCATGATAAGCCGTTCCTGGATAATCTCGAGGATCGCGCGTGCGATTGGTGATGGTTCGGTCTACATCCTAACACATCCTCTCCGATGTGTTGACAATTTTTTAAAATAAATTTATATTTATATGTATTATATATTTTTTGTTTTTTAATATATATATATTTATTAATTTTTTAAATTTTTACAATGTTTTCAAAGAACTTTTTAACAAAAAATCCAATCTCATTGTCGACAAATCATAGAATGCCATTAAACGCCCTATTTATTTTCTCTATTTATTATTCCAGAAATTTGATTCGTATTTTCATTATCGGGACATTTATTCGTCGAAGTTAAGATCGGATTCCGCGAAACTAACTTACAACGTCGAAACGTAAACGAATGTCTATTCTGGACGCGAACGAATCCGTGCGTTCCGCGAGTCGATTCGACGTGCTCGTCTGGCGTGCACGCTTCCGGGATGTTGCCGAAGGATATTGCTTTCCATCCCGGCACTTTTTTATCCCTCCTCGTACACGCGACACCTACGGTAACGTAGCTTCCGGATGAAAGCGTGATCGCGTTTCCGCGTCGAGTTTCTCAAACCTGAGAAGACCTGCGGGAGCGACAAAAATGCGGATAGACGCAAGATGCCGGCGAGACGAGCTCGAAATAGACGGCGGCTTAACGTGTTACAATTACTCATTTCTGTTAGTCTGGAATTAGCAATAAAACGAAGAGAAAAGATCCGAGAAGAAGCTTCGACACTTCTTGACGTATCTAATTCATGGCATGCGAGCCGCATTCCTTCGCTTAATTTATACCGTGAACGGCCGATACTAACCATATTAATGTTGCTAGACTCGCCGGCATCGAGTCTGAAAATAATAAAACACGATGGACGATTCGTCCGAGTGCTGGTGCAAAAGTGGCCGCAGTCGGTAGGGCGGGGGAGAGAGAGAGAGAGGGGGAGCTCTCGTAAAATCTCGTTTCCTTGACGGCATTATACCGCTAATTGCTAGGAAATCCGGGAAGCCGCTTGCAGGTAAGCCCACTTTTGCAAAAAGCCACTCGCGCGAAAGCGAGCAACGAGACCAACGAGCATTCAGGATGACCAATTCGCTCGCGTATACGCGACCGCGCTATTGTTTGTACGGCTATTCGCATCGCGGAAACCGCGGGGAGAAACGCGGAGGAATTAGCTGTAAATCAATTCCCGAGGCCGTTAACGCGAATTCCGCGATTTTAATGAGCAGATCGAAATGTATGTTTGTGTATGTGTATATGTTGCGCCTGTACTTTTAATTACATTTCTGCCGAAGAATACCGCAGTTGAGAACGATCTCAAAACAAATGATATCATTTAATAAATGGATCCTGAGCATCAATTTTACAATTATAGCGTTATTACATGCAACTTCGCGACTTAACTGAGCAAAACTAGAAAGTCTCGCTCGAGAATTTTATTTCTTGCGATTTACATTCACGTTTATGATTATTATTTTAATCGCGAGCTTCAAATCTTGAATGTAATCAGTTTAATGGAGATTTTTTTTTTTTAAATAGATACATACATTTTGGCCGGAGACGGCATCTCGCTCGAGAAGCTCCGAACGTATTATTCATTTGGTGTTCATTAAAGGATTTTACAGGAAGAACTGTGTTCTCTTCCGCATCGGGGGAAAATGTGATTATTTGCCATTATGTAATTAGTTATCATCAATACGTGCGATGAATTACTCTGCGTGTCTTAGATTATCCTGAATCTCGCTTGTCGCTCGGTGACGTGATTTGCTCGGAGCGATAGTCCGGCAGCAGCCGCGTCTTCGCGCTCGAGCGATCAAGCGGATCAACATTACGTCATCAACGCAACGGATCAACGGAACGTTATCGATCATTTGCGAATCCTCCAGTAGCCGTGATCGTCTAGTGGTTAGGACCCTACGTTGTGGCCGTAGTAACCCAGGTTCGAATCCTGGTCACGGCAATGTTCTGGATGCATCTCGCAAACGGGGGAGGATTTCCTTTTTATTTTTATTTTTATTTTTTTTTTCGCAAACAGAAAGTTGATCTTTAAAACGTGAAAGACTTGTTCTCTGGATGGCTCATTTCAACAGACCAAAGATTCCTCATACGTCGTAATTTATTTAAAATGGTTGTTATATCGATAATAATAAGAACTTTGCATTCGTACAACGGGAAAGGGAGTGATTCTATGACGTAAAATAAATCGAAATGAGAAAATAATTTTTTTGTAATAAGACCTTGTCAAAAGTGTTAAATCTTGGATCTTGATATAAAAAATTATTTTTTAAAATGTTCCAAAATTATTATGGCCACAGGTCTTCGTGCCACGCGTGACAAATCACGTGAGTTTCATATTTGTTTTTCATAAAGAAGTAAATCTTCCCTAAAACTGATCGGTTGTTTTACTCCACTATTTTCTTATGTCAAGCGGAAAGAATCGTCCATTTAGAGCAACATATAGCTCGCGGCAATAAATTCTAACAAGTTTCCTGACTTGTCCGATACCGCCATAGGCTGTTTTGTTACATGTGTTTCTTTTTCCATTCTACTTACCAGTGCATTATCTCGCTAAAGTACACGCGTGTCGTGGATTTATCTTGTTTGTCTACAATTTTAATGAGTAAAATATGTTATACATTGCAAAAAATATTTAATTAATTTCTTCGCAATTTTCTTAACTGTAACGTAAAAAGATTTGCTTAAGTTGAGTTTCTCGTTGTCTGTGTCAGCTTGCAAATTCGCGAACGTGAATATTCTTCAGCTTACTGAAATATTATGTTTCTCCCGAAACACTGTGCCCGAAACATTGTGCCGCAAGGGAGGAGGCTCGAACTTTTTAACCATCGACTCCTTCGTGTACGCGCGCATATAATACAGGCATTAAAGTGTGTTTCTTGGCGTGATTCCATCCTCTTGGTTCACGCGTTGCTAACACACATTATTATCTCGTAGAATTCGATTTTCAGTCTTGCCGCGCCGACCATGCCAAGATATTCTTGTTGTTTTCTTCACACCTCGCCGCGATCGAACGGTCGATGATTTAGAAGATTTAAAGCTGATTGGTGCGTGAGTTTTAAGTCATTTATTTGTCATACGAGATAAAAGTAATTATTAACAGGTGGAAATATAATTCCTGTTAAACAATTTGATCTAAAGAATATGATAGATAATAGTAGTAGATCGTAATATAATAGATGACTGTTGATTGATTTGCTCAATCTTATGTATTTGTTAACAAAATTGTAAAAATTATTCTAAAATATTACGTGTTTCATAAAGTTACATTTTATTTAGAGATATTATTCTATAAATATTATGCCTGCAAATATATGACAGCGATCTTATGGCTCTTTAAAACTTTATAATTTAGAATAAGTGCCTAATATTCCACGTTCCTAATAATCCACGTATGCGATATATATGTATACGAAAAGTTGTTATATTTTATATTTAATATATATATATATATATATATATATGAAGAACTTTCCAGCTTCTCATAAATTTGACTTTAAGGCAAGAACTGGAAAAATCGAGATGAGGATCAGTGATGAAAGGCAATAAGAATACGAATAACATAGCATTGAGATAATTGTCGAATTATATATTTAATCACATTGAACGATCATTATGTAGGTATCTTGAAATAATTATTGAAAGTTTTTCTTTTCACGTTCTGTCAAACCGACAGGTCTGACTGAAAATACAAAAGCGTGAGACGCTAGTTATAATTATCGAAGCAGAAATAAACCGATTACGCATATATAATGATGCTCGCGTGCTCGAATAAATAAATGCAGCGTTCTGTCATGTAAAGTGAAGTGGATGCAAGACGGAGTGCACTTTCAGCATTGTATCTCCCGTAATTATGTTAACATAATTTCCTACGAAGACCGAGGTGTGTACATAAACTTAGTGATCTAATTATAAAATCGACGAGGGGAATGCGGAGGAGAACGTAATTCTAGGAGGACTTGGAATTTATAGGGTATTAAATTTAAAACGTTTAAACGGTTAAAACGTTTTGACGATTATAAAATTATGTAACTTATCAAATTTTATCAATAAAAGATTAAAGAAGATATTAAGAAATTGTTACTTTCGTCTAGACGTTATCTAGCTTATATGATAGCTTATATCTAGAGAACACATTCATATCGATATAACGTTTTAGATTAAAGAAATTCTTTGTGTTTTGATGAGTTTAGGTCTCGTTGTTTGGAATATTCCCGAGAAAAATTTTACGACAACACTAAATCTTCTTTTATCTTATTTTATTTTTTATAGGAAAAGTTGTATAAATTTGACGTGTGAATGAAGTCGGAATTAAGATATCAGAGAATCAAGTGCCAAAGTTACGACCACGCGTTTACGATTTTACGATGCGCGCAATTTGTTAAAGCTTTAAAGAGCACCTAAACGAGTGTATCGGTCGATAAGTCGGGGTTGTAATTACGTGACGTGTCTCGAGATAGTATTTTTTTTTTTTTTTTTCGAGAAAAGAAAACAGCAACGCGCTCCGACGCGACTTTTTTTCTCCTTTTAATTACTATAGGTAAATGAAAACAAGTGCAATGCGCTTAAACATGATTTATCGATTTAAGTATCGATTTAATTCGCGATTAATTCATTAATTTTTTGTGACGATTAAATTATCGTATGAAGGATCACAGAAGACCGCTTCATTTTTCTCGATGCGAAATTTATGATTCCATCAGCGTCTGCAGATTCTTAAATCAAACTTCTTTATTAAGATGCCACCATCTTAAGAAAAAAAAATTCTCATTAAAATGTCAATTACGCGACGTATAAACATTAAGATTTAATGTTAAGGTTTATTTACTACACGGAAAAAATGATTTTGCTGAAAAATTTAAAAATTTGATACAGATTTGAAAAATTTTGTCGGACCATCAAAATATATAATTATAAAGTATGTTTAAAATTTGTTGCTAGAAAATAAAGAAAAATTTTGCAATTATCATCCTATTTAAACATCCTACGTAATAATATTAAACAATAAATTATTTTGATTATAATAATAATTGTTTTTTTCGTGTATTCATTCGAGTGAAATTTTGATTTGTTGCAAAAAGATGAATGAGAGAAACCATTTTGTTGTGACAAGAACAATAATGCTAAAGAACAATACACGGTTTCTTTAGCGGTATATGTTATGCGCATATATAACAAATGTGCATAACGTAGTTATTATAATAATTTTACAATGCAGTTCTTCCATAATGTATGACTCCGTGTAAAAGAGGACGGAGAGGCAACATTCTTCAGGGAAAATTCTAGTTTATCACTCGCGTGGATCGAAATGTAAGGACTGCAGGTCCGTAGTAAATTTATCGGTGAGAAAACGTCTGTCAACGAGACAAATATCCGCCGCATAAATATTACTTTTTGTCACGAGAGCGAGAAAGGATTCACCGTGACGCGCTGTTCGTTGACGGTATCCTTTTCGACTCCCTCTTTTTTTTTTTTTTTTTTTTTTTTTCCCCCGAATCTAGGAACAGCATACGAGGGTTTCGTGCACACGTCGTTCCGTAGAACCGGATGCATCCGCAGGGATGCTGCGTAAAAGATTCATCTCTCTCTCTCTCGGTACTTCGCCGTTAAATGCGTCAAATAGACATGCTCCTGCAACAGGTCAAGATCGAATAATCAAATACAGAAGTGAAAGGGAAGAAATTATTAATACGACGATTTTGTTAATTTAATCTTATTTTAGTCTTAATCTTATCTTATCTTAAACTTATCTTATTTAGGGCCTCTTTCATCAATCTTCGGTTAGGCTAACCGACGGTTAACTCGATCATCACGATTGCTAACAACTGAGAAGTAAACTATTTATTGTAGATAAGTATTAAAATTTTTGTTTAAAACGAAATGATTGTTTAATAATTTTTATTTACATTAATTATTGGATATTACTTACAATTTCATCTACCTACTAAAGTACCTACAATACGAAAAGAATATTAGATTAAAAAATACACTACTTTCTGAGCATTGAATTACAGTTGGCATTTCTGCGAGTTAACCGTCGGTTAACTTAACCGAAGATTGAAAGAGGCCCTTAGTCTTATTTATTTTTACGTCACTCGAGATCAGCCCGACTTTGTACAGGAGAATTTTCATGATCCTCGAGTGAGAAGCGCGAAAGCCCAGACGAGCATAATTATTCCGTCATGAATCAACGACGGCGCATGCCGGACGACGATGCCGGTCATTATCGCGCATTAAAATGTAAACTACATGCAGCAGGTCGCCCGTAGGGATTCGAGCAGCGGTTCTCATTATTCGTGAGCGACGGAGTTCATTTAGGATCACGCGTATTAATGGGAACGTTGATAAAAGCGTCGCGGCTTTTATCAATTTTCCTCGGAGAGATAAGTTGTCTGGTGAAGCCAAATCGCTTAAATAAAATCATCTTGTGGTAGGCGCGCCCATTATCGGTATTGCTAAATCATCATGGATAATGGCAATCGATCGGGGAACTGTTGTCAGCGTTGATCGAGAATCTCATTTTTAAGGGAAAAAATTCTGCACGGCGAACATATACGGCGCTCCCGAAATAAGAGGAGTGTAAACATGGTGAAATTATCGATCAGTATCACGTTTAATTAAACCGTTCGACGTTAATGACGTCAACGAGCGAAAGAGCCGGCTCGTTAGCGGATCAATTCTAACAGTCGCTGAAATTATTGAACGAGTAGTCGATTTAAATGTTGTACTCCAAAAATTTTTCGATGGATTCAATTAAATAAGTTAATTGTTTATCGTGGCCATTATCTTTTATGGTGATCGTCGAATATCTGCCGTAATATACGCCGATTCGATTTTATCGTCTTTTCACAAGGAAGGCGATCGGTTCTCTTTTTCTTCCCTTTTAATGACATGCTTTTGCTCGTTGTCCGAGTGAAGACATGAAAGAAATTACAAATTTAATTGGAATCTTATTGAATATCTTTTTTGTCAAAAAACAAACTTGTACCTTTTAAGAATTAAGATTAATGGAAGCACTTGGAATTTTTTTTATTAATCTCTATCGTATTCGATTTTAATTTTATCTGCAAACGTAAATAAATTTAACGTAAATAAATAAATAGAAAAGCAAATATTAATAATAGATAAATTTAAAGAGGTGTGATGTGTCGATATTTTTTTTTAATATTAGTGATATTAGATAACGGTGGTGTGGCGTGACAAGAAAACATAAACGGTGTTGTCACTACAAGGACTGCAATGATTCAGAAGATCGCTCTGAGAATCTTACGACACGATGAGTAGGCGGGAACATGTCCATTAATGCATTTAGTCCTTTTTCACTGTACGAGACGTACATAAATAGCACGCGTGCGAGCGATCGCTCTCGATAAAACGAAAGTGAGATCCAACGGGATCCTGCTCGGCAGTCACTTCGGAGCAGGTTTATTCAGTCGACCTGTTCTTTACTGCTCTCCCGCGTCAGTCTCAAACTTTGTGTTTCGATCACGTGTAAAAATATTTCACACACCATTTACACCGTTCGCAAGAGCAGGCTCGTAACGCTTCTGCTCAATTATTGAGAACGAAAAGCACCATCGGAATGTCTTTAATAAAAACGTCAGGGCGTCGATAATCTTTAATGATTAATCACTTTAATCAAATGCAGAATGTGCATAAAAAAAAAGTATAAAATGTTTAAATAAAATCCGAGTACAAATATAATATTTCCGGAAGCGTTTCGGATCGGACGCGCATTTTAATTTGACTCTGATGCCGCGGCGAATCGTCTTCGTTACGCGGCAATGAGCTTCAATTGAAGTGTCCAGTTAATAAAATGCAATTAAATATTGCGCAGCTGTACGACAAGGTTCCGTCAATGAGACGGGGATGCGTATAAAAATAGAAAACGTTTGTCGTGATTAAACAACTGTTTCTCTTTCGGTTGACACGGTTGAGAGTCACGCGAGCTCTTCGATCTCCTCGATCCTCCATTGTTCAAACTCGTCTTGCGTGTCGAAACGATTGCTCGATCGTCGCAGATCGACGTTGTCATTGACGTTGCTATCGGGCACCAGACGAACTACAAAGTTGTTTCTCCAATAGCGTCTCCATCGATGGCCGTGCAATCTGTAATACGGAAAAGATGCATCATGCATAATTCAATTTCATTTCCCGCATATTTCTTCGATGACGCGAAAGCATCGATCATGGATCATTTTTCCGACGGCTGGAATTAATTTCGAAACGCAGCTTCTAGTTTGCGAATTTTTTTATAATTACGTAATCGCACCTCCGGGTAATGTCTTAATTAACTTATTCTCGATTAACGACTGTTTTATCCGCGCACGAGCGCACGAGCTGGTTTTAAACATAACGGCGTACCTCCCTAACGTAATTATCCATCGCCAATAAGCTATCAGCGTCAATAAGCAGGTTGGCAGCATAGCGACTATCATCCAGGGTAGATCGTAAAAGCCGTTTTGCAGCAGCATTTTCAAGGCCAAGGCGCACACGTAACAGGAAAACGCAGCCACGGGCGTGGTCATCACCAAATACCCGATGTCGAGCAGCATCTCCTCGTGAAAGAGTGCATATTAAAATAAGGTGAATTAACGATAATTAAAAATTTAATTACATGGAAAACGATGTTCAACGCGATATCTTATTAGATGCCGCGTCAACGTTGTAATAATTTCAATTTTACACGACATCACGTCGTTAAAACGATAATATCCGAGTGAAGACTCGGATGTTTTACAGCCTCGCGATGTCCATCCGGTTTGAAAAATGTTTAATGCGGCGTTTAACGCACATTTTGTACACATCAAACGGAATCGCGTTTGAAGGAGGAGCTAATTAAAAGGGGCTTTAGGCCAGCATTCGGGTGAAACGAATGCGGAGGGAAAAGCGACGGGAGTTAACGATCTCTTTCTCACCTGTCGAGTGGCTATTACGGTGTGGAACCATATTACGACGCTGCGAAAGAGGCTGTAACGCCGTACCCTCCTGATCGCGTATTTGTAGCCGCAGAGTTCGCACCTCGCGCGACCGGATTCGGTCAGCCATCTCTCGAGACACTCGGCGTGCACCAGGCCCACCGTACCCCGGCATCTGTCGTAAGTGTTAAACATAAGGAGGGGCGAACGTCTCTCTTAGCTGACTTGTAACGCGCGATTTCCGTGTCATCCGCCGATGATCCGCCACGACATTTACGATGTCGACTCGCGCGACTCACTGGATGCCACGTTCTCACATCCTTCGAGAAAAAAAAAAATCGCGATCGACGAAATGAGACATCCTTCTCATTTCGATCGCGATTCTTTTTCTCGAAGAGCTAGTCTTAATCCCCAGGCACGGCTTAAGCTTAATTCGACACGACGTTGACTCGAGCAGATTGATGTCCGATCCTTCTTTGCGAATGGAAAATAATTCGCGCGTGTGATTCGAAGTCGGAGATCTATAAAATTCTCTATTATAGATCTCGCCCGTGGCGCGAGTGTCGTGTAATTTCCTCGAGATGAGAGCCTTACTTGCAAGGGGAGATCAAAGGGCCGAGATAGACGAAGTTTGACGATGCCTGATCGTCCTGACTTTGCGAATCACACGACGGATGATTGTCTGTGATCGCGGCATATCCGCCCATGTGACAAATTCTACAAATGTCGCCGGAAACGACACTCGCGTCTGAAATTATTTTATCTAGATATCATGTCATTTCAAATCAACTTAGAGACATTGATGGTTATTAACATTTTGATATATATAAATTATAATGTAATTATATTTTTTCTGATATAAAACGTGGAATTTGTTTAAGACGTACCATCCTTATCTTGTGATTTTGTATCGATGCATTTTTCATTATTTTCATCTGTTTTTGAATCAGATTTTGAGTTAGAATCTAATATTTGACTTGTTTTGGGCGCCGCTTGGATCTCTTCGTCGGAACTCTCCAGGCTTACTCGCGAAACAGAATTATCACATTCTTTTGCCACTAATACGATATATCAAATACACATATATCTTTAACAAGTTTTTAATTGTTTATGTTACCTTTGCTTACATATAAACTATCAGATCTTTATTTTTAAAATGCTCGAGTAACTTAGATACCGTATTAAGATTGAGACAAAATAAAATTATCTTAACTAAATGTAACTTAAATTGTATGAATTAACCTAATTTATTAACCTTGTTTAAAATGTCAGATATCAAAAAAATGGACGCTAACCTATGTCGTTCGTACATCCGCTGCCATTTTTAGGCTCTGCATCCTCGACGTGTGACATCAAAAGTATTTTGCGCGCATTTTGATATACGCGCTTCCGGATCTAAAATTTTCCTTGAGAATCTCTCAGTTAGGCGCCGCGATCGGCAGATGTGCTCATTTGTATCTGTCGCGTTATCAAATCACACGATGCAATCGATTTTTTTTTTTCGATTAACATAGAATAGTCGATTAACATAGAAATTTCATCTTATCGCGAAACTTTTTTAAAATATTTTTACAGCAAAACCATTTGTTCCGCATTCCAAATATCTGAGCAAAGTATCATCTTCATAGAGTTATCTATTGCGAATTTGATTAAGATTAATCTGTATCAATCGAGCATCGCGAGTTTTTTTTTTTTTTACAACTAAAATCAACAATGTTTTTTCATTTTGCAACTTTGCGAGCAGCCATAATTAAACATGCGGAAGACGTACGTGCAATGATGAATACGATGTTCAAGGCGATGCGAAATTTCATGGTGGTCGGCTTCATTGAAAATAACGCACGGGACAATTACCCCAGGAAGACGAGGCGTTTGCATTCTTATCAGCTATTCTTATCGTCTCGCGCTCCTCGCAACCTCACCGTGGCGATTTATCTCGACGCACGCCACTCACATACGGGATTAAACGCTCTCGAACATGCCGCATCTTTACGTTACGTTACATTTTTCGCGGTATGTTAATTATTTTTTCCGCAGCCGATGCCCGGTGCGATAGTCGAAGAGCACAGTGTGATTTAATAGGAGAGAGACCTAGACAATTAAACTCTCCGCGAGCAGTGACGTGGCAAATCGACTTGATTTGTTTCGATAAAATCTCTCGAGCTGCGGCGGCAGCAGCAGCAGCAGCAGCAGCAGCAGCAGCAGCAACAGCAGCCGGTTTGTACGTTATATACCTCGGCAGGAAATTAGGCTATTAATTGCATATTGGCCAATAGCGCGGCGTTAAACTAGAAATTGCGGATTCATCTCATCTCCTTTGACGTCGTGGCCGCATAGTGCTATCACGACGGCATTAACTCGCCCCATAGTAATTTTAATTGGATATACGGCGTGTAACGAACATCAATTATATCGAGATATCGTATTAAATTGAAATCAATTTGGCATTCATGAAATCTCGCGAAGGATCGATTAAGATCTAGACCGATAGGAGAGACTCCTCCCCGCTCGCCGCGAGTTTTCTCCGCGCGCGGGGAGAGAGAAGCCGGCCGGAAATGCGCGTGTCCGATCGCGCATATATTTTACGGAAAGCCCGATCGTTCAACAACCACCGTCGCGCGGCACGAAACCGATCCCGTGTTTTTGGCATCGGACACGTTCCTCCGTGGGCGGAGATCTCGTCTCGCGGCCCGAGAGTGGACCGCCAGATTATTCTTTTAATGCTTCCGCGCGGTCTCGCACGGGATATTTCGGAATCGGTTTCCGGCACCGCGAAATATAAGTCCAGCCTACGACGATACGAGACTCCGGCGGGTTATTATTAGCGGCGAGTCGGCCACTTTTCGGAAACACGCGCCTACGGATATCCGTTGACCTGACGAATCGAGAGGAGATCTTTTCGCGCCAGTTCACCTGGCGAGGTCTCGCAGAAAAATGTGCGACGAGGAAACGAGAGCAGCGGGCGTATTGGAAGCTCCGGGAAGTGAATCATTTATCTATCAATTATATCTCTATCGAGAGATTCATTTCAGCACCATGGAGTAAGACTTGTCCTGATATCCAGCGAGCAATACGAAATAAATATGATACGCTAAAATGATAGATCATTTCGACGTGGATAAATGCGGAAAAGTTGGAATAAATTTTCACGTTTTCATTGCGATTCTGCATAGATTATAGAAGTTTTGTTTCGAGTGCGCGTTGTTGTACAGATCGATTAGAAAATCAAGCGAATCGAATGAAATCGGGCGGCGTTCACCTCGAGGAAGTCGAATACGTCGGTGACGAGACAGCGGTCGGCAGGTGCCGAGTCTACCCCGTTTTATTTCTCCGTTGCTCTCGTTTGCCTCTCTCTTCCTCTCTCTCTCTCTCTCTCTCTCTCTCTCTCTCTCTCTCTCTCTCTTTCTCCCCAATCGTCATTCGATCGCTTCATTTCTCTCACGCTCGTAGTACACGCTCGGAGGAAATGTCAAGTCGGCAGAGCCGTTTCCACGGCTGCTATTTCTGCCAGGTGGCCGATGCCCGAGCCTAACCGACCGTCCGTCCGCCATTTTCCCACTCGACGTTTTTGGTTCAAGATTAATTAAATGCGTCTGGAAATAGTTACGGTCTCCGGAGCCGCAAACGGGGCGCAGGAACGAAGGGCGCGGGCGGGGGGACGGGGAGGAGGTCTCACCAGTGGACTCTACGCACGGTTGGATATCCGCAGCGCGCGATGTTAATCTTCGCACGCACCTCTCCTGCCAGGAGAGCAACGAGAGCAAATAGTGAGCTTAAGTCGCGATCGGGACCTCGGAAGAGATTCCTCCGCGAATTTTTATATTCTTGTGATCGTTAACGCTTCCTTATCGTTTATCGCTTCCGCTCTAACCACTAAACCACTATCTGGTCGAGTAAGAACGTGATATTAAATCGCCGGCAATTTATGATGAAAATATTAACGATGTAGAAGAGATGAAAGAGGCTGAAACTTAAAAATATTTCAGGTACAACAGATAAGAACAGGATAGGTTTTTATATATATATATATATATATATTTCGATTTGACATTATTTTAATCGTCGATTCAGTGTAATGCCAATGTGCTTTCACGCACGTATTTCCAGGTCGCAACAGCGGCTTAAGGATAGGCGAGTGTCGCAGAATGAAAATGACCGGGCTTCTAGACGAGCCGAGGATGGACCAAGGCTCTGAGACGCTGGGTCACGTTCAAACTGAATGGATCTGGAGACTCATTCATAATCGATATACTTGCGTGATTCCAACCTGGCCGACGGTGCCAACGAAAATTCATTGAGCTATGAGATATTCCAGAAATCTTCACCTCCCAAATGTGATATCGATCCATTTCCGCGGATCATGCAGTCGCCTCTTTGTAAGAGCCAGATTGTGTTTTCCGAGGAAAACATAATCTTCGTTCCTCTTCTTTGCGCGTATTATGTGTCAAACTCTACTTAGGAAAATTCTCGTGTGTATTTTCGTAAGCCTTTTCAAGCTCGAAATCTATCGGGCGCAAACGGTCGACATTGATGACATTTACGCATGCAGAAGCGGTTTTAACGTCGCACGTGTTCCGAAGGGAGAGCGATTTAGGGTCCACAAACCAGCTAAAGATAGCAGCCGAAGGGGTCACTTCGCGATTTCTCCTCTCTTTCTCTCTTTCTCCCTCTCTTTCTCTCTCCTTCCCTCTCCTGACCTTCTTCGTTTATTCGTCCTCCTCTTTCTTTCAAGATCGCAATTTATAGAAGCACTCGGCACCTGTCACCTTTCCGTGGTACACCGAGGACGCGCGTATTCTGCCTCCAATCTCGAATAGGTCGACGGACCTCGTCGCGCTCGACGGAGAAGGAACAGAAGAGAGAAGAAGCGGGAAAGGGAAATACTTTGAAACATTTCGCCGCATCGGCCGCAGTTTCAAAACAACGCGCGTTTGAAGCGACGGAATGTCTTCCAGAGAAACTGAAGGAAGGAGGCTCTAACTTCCATCAACCGAGTGTTATTTTGAGGAGGGCGGTACCCTCGAGGAGTTTCCACGCAGATCTAAGAAAACGCAAAGATTTTATAATTTTATTTTTATAATTATTTATAATTACTCGAGCGCGAATTCAAGAGGGGGAGGGGCTGCAGCTAGCTCCTCGGAAGGAGTTAACGTCGCCATTCGTCACGTCTCGCGTTACACTATACAACGCCAATTCCCGATTACACGACGACACTCGTTAGTACACACGGAACAGCGAGCGCGACGTTAACAGGAAGCGCGCATCTGCGTGACCCGCAACGGGCGCCATACCCTTTAAGTATTAACGGCAGCGCTCGTCCTACGTGATCCTCGTACTTACGGTGCGATTGCGCGCTGTCCATCGCGCGATCTTCCGTTCCATATAATTCACGGATTACGGCCGCCATCGCGTCGTCGAAGACGATCGAAGACGCGCGTAGATCCGCGCGTGTCGAAGGAAGCGAGACCGCCCGCCGAGCGAGCCGACGCCCGATCCGTGATTCCGAGCCATAAAATAGATATATAGTATCTCGAAATTACCGAATTTACAAGCGGACCGTAAATCATCTCGAAAATGATCCCGCCATTAAATTAACAAGATGGGAAGTTTGATTTCGGCCGTTTGACTCGTAAAAAAAAAAAAAAAAAAAAAAGAGAGAGAGAAAGAAAGAAATGATGTATCTCCCTATCTGTTAAGCGTCGCGCTTTAACGAAATTTATCGTTTCCTTTGTGCGCGCCGCCACGCGCGGGAGGGGAGGGACGGGACCGCGGCGAGTCTCGGATGCGGCTCGACGTGTCGATCGACATGTCGATTGCGAGTCGAGGGATCTCCGCTCTGCGTTATTCGCGGGCCTGGCGACGTCTGGCGACAAATGCCACCCTCGCGCAGTTTACGCAGTCGAAAGCAAACACAGACGGCAAAAAAGACGGCGAATCCCGCTCGTTAAAGGCGAGGGCGACGCGTCTACGCGCAATGTGCAATGCCATTCGCGCGACGAACGTTGCGACGCTGACCAGGCACTTACGCAAGACTCGGAACGTTTACTTTGGAGATCGGAACGATCTTCTGCAATTATTTTTAATTGTCACGCCCGCATTATACAGATTTTACAGGCACTTCCTCGTGCGCGCGCGCGCGCGAGCGCGCGAGCGCGCGACCACGGCCTGCAATTAATGCCTCGCACGGTCTTATTATCGTAATTGCCGCAATCGTAGCGATTATTCATTAGAGGGATAAACTCGAGGTGTTTGCGAAGGAATCTTCCTGCGCGATTAACATCACGCGCGTGTGCGTGATGCAGAAGCTAAAAACGGCCGACCGGCAAGGCTCATTTACGAAGCACCGAAACATTTACATTCGCGGATTGATGGACATTAATTAAAGAGGGTTTCTTTTTTTTTTATTTTTTTATTTTTTTTTTATCCATTCGACGACGGCAGCCGTACGAGTTGTTTTCGTCTCGTAATCCCGATTCCCCGCGATTTTGTCGCGTAACGGCGGCGATACACGACGGTGAGCCGACACAATCCTATTTTTGCGAGTGCACCAGACAGTTGGACGTCTCCACCGCTGGTTCTATTTGCGTATCATAGCGAGCCGCGAGCGACGAGACGTAAAACACACACGAGACGTGGGCATTATTAGCGATGTCTGTTGTCCGCGTTTGCGAAGTTTAATATAAAGGGATGGCGTACTGTTCCTTTTGGAACTGTCGCTTTCTCACGGGTTTTACTCTTGTTAGTCGAGATTCACACGCTTTTTCCAGACGTAAAAACGTACAAGAGAAGTCGTACAGAACGCTCTTTTAGATGTTTTGCGTTAAAATTTTCTAATAATCGATTAAAGATTAACAATATGTTTATTTTAGTGCAAGTAAATAAGAGAAATTCTTCATCTCTTAATTAGTGTTAAAAGATCATTTACATTTATTTAAAAAAATTATATTCAAAAGGAATTTTACGTTTAGAATATTTTCATATATAAATATATATGACTTCCTTTTACCTATCATCTTTAATATTATCAATATGAGATTTATCTGTCATCTTGCAACTTATTTCATGCGAACATATCGATGCTATGATGTAGATGATTCGTGTGTTTATACATAAATATTGATAGGAATCGATTTTTAATTCTTTCATCTATATAATTTCAGTATATTATATAAAATATATAATAGATAATAATAATTTACGTGCTGCGCGATTAAAAATTATTTGGTATAAACAGGATAGAGAGACTTAACATTGTTATAAATTCGATTACATTCAACCATTTATTTATTTATTTTATATTTAAAATGCTTATTAGCCTTTTTGAGGCTTGATTCTGGGCGACCTGTCAGAATCATAAAAATGGACCGTATCTGTCTCTATCTATCTAAACTGCAGTGTAAGAAGGATCAGGATCTTCCTAATGACAGGCAGATCCCCCCGTGTCGCTGTACGAGTCTCCCTTAACAAGACATGTACGTTAATAAAAGTTAATTTCATTATCTTTCTGATCGAGAGGATTCGTGGTCGTATTATACGATACAGCCTTTGCTTAACGCGAAGTCCGGCGTGATATCGGAGAGGTATGCCCCGCGGGAGCTGAACGCATAGCTTCGTAACATTAAAGCTAATGGCCGTAATAAAGGGTTCTCTCGGTAAGCACGGACGGTTTGTCGTAACGTAAAAAATCTTGCCGCAGCATGAAAAATTCGTCCCGCGCGTAATTGCGTAGCCCTTCGGCTCTCTTTCTGGGCTACCGTGTCCCTTGTAGCAATCGTAGAAATCTAGGATCTCTCAGAAGAAGAGAAGTCGCATGCTGAGTTCTGTCTTCGCCAACGAAACTCCCCCCCCCTCTCTCTCTCTCTCTCTCTCTCTCTCTCTCTCTCTCTCTCTCTACTCATCATTTCTCTCCATGATAACAGAGATATTGTCCGTATATTATTGCCGTTTGTTATTACTTTTACGGCTTGACTCGTGGGTTTTACGACTCGGTCGTTAAGAGTCGGTCTACCGGTGCTGTTGTGCGAGAGAGGCCATTGTCGCGTTAGAAGAGATCCTGGATTTAGCGGTTATTTACGTCAAAAAGCGCACCGTCGCGTCTCACCGATCATATTTCTCCTCCGAGCGACAGAGATCCGTTCCTGCGCCTCTCGAATTCCATTCCATTCTACCTCGACTATTTTCCTTCTCCACCTCGCCGTTTTCATCCTTTGAGTGCGAAGGCGGAGGGAAAGATCGACGCCGCGAAACAAGAGTCCGAAGAAGCTTCAAGAGGAACGACACGAGTCTCGCAGTTGGCGTTGCCGCTTTACGCGTTAGATTTAAGCCCCCTTCGCTCGATGTAGAAGACTCGAGCGAGTCGCAAGTCCTCACGTTCGGCGTTCATTTAAATTGCCACGCCTTCCTTTTTTCTACATACACGGCGAGTTTAATCGCCAGAAGGGGCAGGATAAAGATGTAAAATGACGTACTCGCGTTTACAGAGTACCGCCGCGAATTAACTTAGACTTCAGATGCCAAGTGGATTCACGAGGCAATCCCGTCCTCGTCACGTCGTGATGCCTCGATAGAGAATAATTTTAACACGCGTCTTCACTTCGGCTCAGGTATCCGTGTATCTCGGCACCGTGCACGCTCGCCACGCGTGCTTCGAGACGAGGGCATTCACGCGTAAGTATAGTGCGCGCGCTTTATAACCGGGCGAGAAGCGAGGCGACGCGCGGCTAATCCGCCGTTTCTTCTCCCGAGAGCCGCGGCAGTCGAGCGAGGGGGGGGGAGGGGGTTGCACTACCGGTCTAAATTCGCGTCCGCGTAAATCATCGTGCTCACGCACGTGCGTGCCCGCGGCCACGCGCCGCGCCCCGGCACCCACCACCCCGCCGTTCCTCGACATCGCGTTTCCCCGTTTTTTATCCCCGCGGCCGAGGCGCGAGTTCCTTCGACTCCGCGTCGGGAAGATCGCCGTTATCGCGTCGTGCGTATCCTCCTTACCCGTAGTTAATCCCTTCGCTCTGCTTCGCTTCGCATCGCGGAGAACGCTTTGCACGCTCGAGGCCGCGGCGAACGCCGGGGGATCGTCCGTCACGAGGTTCGCGGAGCGAGAACATACATTGCATTTAGAGTGGTTACAATTGCAAAACAGCCGCCGTGGCTTTTAATTCCAACCAATTTCGCAATCGATCTCTCTTCTCAAAGGTTTCTGGAATTTTTTATTATTACTATTATTATTATTATTATTATTATTATTATTATTTAACACTCGATGTCTTCACGTCCCTGTTTCTCTTAAGTGTTTGATTAATGATTGAGCATTGATTAATGATTGTCAGCGCCGGTGACGACAATAACAGCCGCGATAATGACAATAATAATGGATAATGACCGGCATCTTTTTACCGGCTCTAACTATGCAGATGCACGTTGCGATATTACCATGGAGAAACACATCGCCGCGGGTACGCGTTGCTCACGCGGCGAGAAAAATCGTGGAGAACGATTAAAAGTTCAGGTCGAGGAGCTCTCGTGCGCTTAAGCGCAGCCGGTCGTGGCACGTGAGCGGTGCTCGTACTCACGCATGCACGCACGCACGCACGCACGCACGCACGCACGCACGCACGCACGCACTCACTCACTCACGCACGTGCGTGAGCGCGATGATTTACACGGTACGCGGATTTAGAACGTACCCGCTGGTTGCTCCTCGGGCATGCTTGCGTGCGTGCGTGCGTGCGTGCGTGCGAGTCGTGCATGTGCCTGAACATGTCGTGGACACGACATTTTAAGCGAGCGTCAAAAATAACATTAGCGTGTGAGATAAAAAAGCTCGTTATGTAATATACGCTGCGTCAAATAGCGCATTATGAAGATGTTCGGGCAGAGAAATTCTGTTTAATTTGGAACATTATCCAGATCTCGAGTTGAGTACTGTCGCTTTCGTGATGGATCTTATCAAAAGTTTTTACGTCTTTGGGGATATTCGTAATTTTAATTTAATTCCTCTGGATCTTAATTTCAGTGCTGGAAGAATTATAAATTCGATTATAAGTTCTTCAAAAGTAATTATTTTTTTTTGTTATTATGTTATTATGTCCTGATATAGATCTGAATTAAACTCGTACAGGATATTCACGGCCGAGAAAGCACATCCTACCTCTTTTTTTTTTTTTTTCTAGTCGCGTCGTTCCGACGCGCCGTAGTTCTTTATAACGAGCGTACTTTTTCGTCGAGCGAAGAACCCCCTTCGCTACTCGGAAAAAGGAAGCGACGTTAATGTCGCGCAACCCGGCTGCTAGACGGTGCGACCATGGAGGACCTTGCCCGTCGTCTGGCCCTTCGTATGTTTGAGTTTAGAAGAATTTAGTTCCAGGAACGACTGCAAAGGGTTTCGCCAGTAATTCATTTCCACGTGCTGATCATTTCGCGTCGTGCCCTTGTCTAGCACGAGGAATACCCCCTTCTCGTTCCCTCCTTCCAAATATAGAATATTTTTAGGGCAATTTTTTTTAAGGATGTAATCAAACAAAATTTTATAATATTGGATATTAAGTTTCGCATATATCAAAATTAGATTTTAGCAATGTTGAGTGAATTTTGAATTCTGACAATTATTGAAAAAAAAAAAAAAAAAATAAGTACGAAGATTCTTATACAATTGAATAATACGAGCGTTCCTAGGCGCAAAGCGACACTTCGGGGCGTAAGGTCGTCGTTCCCCGCGCGAGCTATTCTCTTCCACGTATCACCGTGCTCGTTTTGCCGGTGGCGACCAGAACATAATGAGGGAAGCGAGAATAGTCCTTAGAAAATGAAGCAAGGAGAGTCGCTGCGGGAAAAGAGGCCTCTGGGCGAGATGACTGACGAACGTCGCTAATGAGAAGAGCGCGTGCGTTCCGTATTTTCTTCCTTCCTGAACCGCACCTTTGAAAATTTGGTTAACGACTCAAGGGGCGAACAATGAGTCTCTTCTCCGAGTCTTGCTTCCACATATTTTTTTTTTTTTTTGTTACAAATCGCCCGAGATGCTTCCTTTTTTTTTTCTCCACAAAGAACAGCGAGAGTAGTCGTGCAAAACGCGGCGCGATCTTCTCGAAAATATTTCAAGCGCGAGATGGGAGGTATTTTCGCCGCGCGTATAATTCCTTGAGAAAAATTGCCGAATATTTGGCCATTCGGATTTTACGATACCATAAAGCACAAACGAACTCTCTCTCTCTCTCTTTCTAACCGGCAATAGGTGTCATTAAAAAATCGCGGAGACAAAAAGGAGGATGTCGCTTGATGTCTCGGCGGGATGAAAAAGATCCGTCGCCCGACGATCCCCTTTTTAGACCGCCTCGACGTTACCGGCGATTCCTCAAAGAGAGCAAGGAGATGTTCGTTTGGTGTACATCATTCTCCGAATAATATTCTCTTTTCCCTTTTGCCGCGCCGATCCACGAATGTTTGATCTCGCTGGAAATAGGAAACCGGCGAACGCTCGGTTTCTCTGCCGTTTGCTAGGGCGTTGCTTGCGATCCGCGTACATCGTTCGTATTCAGTGCACGCCAGGCCAGGTTTACACAATGAGAGCGAAATTTAATCTTTTACGATACGACGAGATAAATTTTTAAATGTTACATCGTAACGTGGTCGTAAATCGTGCGGACATCTAGCGATAAGAGCGACGTACTGGGGACAGTACAAGGAAGTAAGGCACGCACGCAAGTATGTGGAAAGTCGGGTGATAAGCCTACCCTGTAGATAAGAAGAATGCCAACCACAGAGTCGTATTAAACGCGTTAACGCAACGGCAGATGGCCATTGCGATTTCGCGGATAAAAATGTATCACTCCAGACCACGTGCTCGTATATACGTCACCGTACGTGTAGATTTACGCATAGAATTAGATGCGAGCGATTCATCGTCATTAAATATAAATGACAAAAAAACGTTCGCGTTGCGGTGTAAATAGATAATCCTTAATATTGTTATCATTCGCATTGAATTTGACGATCACGATGAGAAACGACAATTGGACGGATAAACGATCGTTTTTGGCGGTGCTCCCTGGCATTTGACGTTCCACGCGAATGCTCGACTCTCGCATCGCGCGATTATGCAATTATAAGTTTCGCATCGCCTGCAGAGCCGCAACGACGACGGCGCGAAGGCCGTCTCGCTCGGATTCGATTAATCGCCCGACGGGCGTTACCTCGGCCCTGGAATAATTCATGTATCCCCGAGGTGGGTGCAACCAACGACGCCGGCATAGAAAATCGCAGCGCCGATCTGGCGCCTAGTCATCGAGGAGATGTCAGATCGATCTACTCTGCGATGCATACCAATCGATGCATCCGTTCTTCACGTTCAGGAAACTCGGACGCGCCGCCGGGGCCCAGGCCTTTGTCTACCTCGCGTACGCTTCGTTCAATCTCGATCCCGTCACGATTTGCATGCGAATTAATCCGAGGCTAATTTGCCCGCGCGCGTTGCGCTCGCGTTGCGCCGAGCGTAGAAGTTTTACCCTTCCGCGGATAATTGCCGGAGCTATTCGCACGCGGATAATACTTTGGGATACAAATCCGGAATTCGTCTTGGGAATGGGAAACGAGCCGAAACACGTTCGTTTAATATTAGTTAAAGATACGAAATTACGTTGTAATAGCTAATAAAATTTATTAACATTCTCACGGAGGGGGCTCTCAATTTTGTTGCTGTATATACATGGACAATGTGTAAGTGGAAATATTAAACAGTCATATTTCTTAAATCTTTGCGGCGTATCTTCTACCGATATTTCGAACCAGTATAATCCGCTTGATTTAGATATTATATTCTATCCGTTATTTCAAAACGGCCGATATATTTACAGTCGACTCTCTCTCTCTCTCTCTCTCTCTCTCTCTCTCTCTCTCTCATTTGATCTGGCTTTAATCGTTTCTGTGTTAACCGATCATAGTTTTGCCGAGATTTTTCAACAGATCTGATAGGGATCTGACTGCGATAGGAAATTGTTTCATATTTAGACAACACTGTTATAAACTTCTCTCGCTTCAGTTAATTTTTAACTATCCGGATATTCTATAAGTCTCGTTGCGTAGCTTTTCTATATATATTATATCTGTGCAACATAACAAACAACGTAACAATAACAACATATCGTTAAGAATTACGGAATAGATCCACTGCTCAGTTTTTTATATAAGTAAATATACAATAAATATTTATATATTATATATCTTTTTATTCAATTTATTATTCTATAAGGAGTAGTTTTGTGATGATTTTCGGATTACCCAGCCATTCATGTATTCGGTTCCATAGGCGATTAACAGGGAGTCGATTGTATACGCATTACACATGTTCACATATCTGACTAGGATCATTTACATTGTAAATGAAATGTGTATCGAAGATATTGGCTGTTTTGAAAATACGAATAGAACATATTTGTATCACAGTAACATATCTAACACATGTTACGAGGTTTTGTACTCCATCTGATGACACATGACACTAGCGTACAAAATGCGCTTTATTACATATACAAATACTCGCCTAGTTGCCATCGTTCGGAATTATCGTTTTATGTACACCAAAGTATGTCAAGTTTCCTCTCTACGAGATTGCGTGATATATCGAATTACGGTGCGCGAAGTACAGCAATGACGCAAAAAACGAACGACGATACAATTATGCCGTTACACGAAGGAACGATTTTGCTGAGGTAATTAAAAATTTCGAATATCGAATATAAATCTGAAGATAATTTTGTTGAGTTATCAAAATGATTAGGAAATAATATAGGACATTCAGATTGTTGAAATGTCAAAAATTTTTGTCTTGTTATCATCAAATGTCCTATATATATATATATATATATATATATATATATATATATATATATGATAATTTTGATAGCTCAACAAAATTATTTCCAATACCTGACTACATTTTTAACGTTTCAGCAAAATCTATACCTTTTTATTTGTTCGTGTGATGAAGAGAGATAGCATCGTAATATAAATCTAAGCACAACTTAACATTCCATAGCCGAAGAAAATTATTTTAGTTGAATGTAGCTTCTTTCACGCGGGATGTTTTCATCATTAATAATTAAGTTGTGATCTCTTCTTTGATGCTTAACAAGTTGTACACAATGAAAGGCGCATCGCAGTCGTATAAAAAAATCGCGGATGAAACACACGATATTCCATCCGTACGAAATTAATCGTATTAATAGTAATTCCAAAAGCTCACCACCGAATGTAACTCTTGTACTCTTCGGTTATGCTTACTCTCTTGATAGTTTCGTAACCTAAGATTATGGAGAAACTAAAACAAGCGGATTGTACGAGCCTCGCGGAAAGTCCTTTGGTAAACATGTGTAGTCCTTCCTCGATCCATAGTATTCTGAACGCACTTAGCATGCTGTCTAATCGTTGCACTTGCAATCTCGCCCGCACGATGTCCAAGGGGTTCGTGATGAGTGTGGTCGTGAAACCCCCCAACGTGCCGGCCATCGCCTGTATACACAAATGCGAGAACCATCCAGGAAGCAGCCTTATAAGTTCGTCTGTCAAAAAGAAGATATGAAAAAATATTATTATTATTATTATTTTATTCGACGAAGAACAAAGTAACGATTACCTTGATAGACTGTATACAACCCCCACCAAAGGGCGCTATTGGGTACGTATGCGCACAGAGACGCCACGTACCCTCGATAGAAGCCACGATAACCATCCCTCTGATAAATTAATTTTATTATTTCGGCGGAGATTTGCGCACGAGTCTTCCCGGATTCGAGGGTCAGACCTAACGGATTCATTCCCATCTGTAAAAGACTTTCGGGATGATTGTCACGAATACATTGAATCGCAATTGAAGATGCGCATAATTTTGTAAGAATTGCACGGCTCGCACCTTGTCTACGTGCACTCTGCCGTGCTTGGTGCTGTTTATCCCGAGGACCATCAGGTGCTGACTGAGAACGTCGAAAGGAACGACTATCGTTTGCCCGACGAGACTGGCAGCACCGCCGGCGATCAACGCTTTGACCTTGGAATCAACGCGCCCAACGGAAGTGTCCTGCGTGAGCAAGTGGCGTACTCCCTCGTATGTCGATACGTAAAATACCCCGGAGACAATTTGAATGGAGCTTATCCAGAAACCCCGATAGAGTCCCGTGATGCCTTCCAGCTTGTAAATTTTTCTACATGCGTCTATCATGCCTGTGTGAAAAAGAGATATTATGTAAAAATTTATGGTTTTCTCTATGAGTCGATTTATGTAGCAACTGATTTGCGTTACCATTGTACATGTGATTTTGTCTTTGCACTTGAAGGCGAGTCTTGATCACTGTCAGAGGGTACAGGCAACACCTGACCGAGAACGAGGACAGCATGCTGAGGGGGAAGAATTTGGTTTTGTCCATCATGTCCCACTCGATGGTGCGGATGAACGGTGTTGCCTCTACCGCGGACATTTCTTAAATGTGGGTAGATACCGTAGCTCGTAGCGATAGATGGATCAAGCGGAAAAACTGGTGAAGGGTGGTATGGTTTAACCTGATGCCGCATAGCTCATCGGTGTATTATGAGCATTAACGCTCAAAATTCTGCAAAATCTGTAAATTTGTATAATTACTGACGATTAGAATCAAGTCAGTGCAATATTAGAAGCGTGATCAGAGAGATGAATTGTTGGGGATTAGGTTAGCTTAACCTCAAAGAGAAAGGATTTTTCTCGAATTATATATTTTCGTATAAATATCCTATAATACGTATATTATTATATGTTTACATTTGTTTTAATTTACAAATTAAAGATGGCCTTCTAGCAATATCCCAAAATAATTTGTCTTTAGCGAATGACGCTGTAATTAATTGCAAAATCAAAACATCATATCGGAATCACATGACTCGAGAACAAAAATTGTAAAACTTCTACAGGGAATTTAATTGAATTTTACGAATTTATGTGTAAAATAATTTAATTAGCAGTGGAAATAATTCGACAATATTCATGACAGAATAATCATAAAATATGACATCATATAAAACTGGAGCAATCCATTACTCCGAATTCTTTTCGTTGCATCAAAACAACATCTATATCATTTATTATTATAATAATAAAATATTATTATATTACAAGTATGAAAAAAATTCGTCGAGTACTTTTTCCAATTAAAAAAATTTTTTTTCATGACTAGGTCCAAAAATATTGTGGCTAAGAAATTGGAGTAAAGTAACAAAAGATTCAGCAAATTTACATTATTATTATCGTTATATTAACATGAATATATCGACGTTATTATTGCACGATTAATTTCATGGAAAAATGCAAGTCATTCGCGAAAAATCTGTCGATACTTACAATGATGTAATACGCTTTCCGAGATGATTTACTCCGATTTAACCTCCTTTTGACGTACGTTTCCGCTATTTCCGAAGGTAATTCTCTGTTTACAACATGATCGACATGTGAATCGCGTTATCGCGGATCACGTCAACAAGCACTTAATATGTTTTTCAATGTAAATTCATTTTCATTCACAATTTCACAATTGTGGATTCACTCGAGATAGCAGAAGCTATGGAAAATTATGGGCTACATGTATTCGGCAAGGTTGTCGCGCACGCGCTCGTGCGTTTCTTCCTCGTGGTGACATCTCGATGGAAAATTTTACAGATTGTGTGACGTATTTATCCGCGGATGTACAAAGCGGTAATGTCTGATAAGATGTCGATTATCATCAAGGAACGTCTCGATTGCGCTAAATGTAAGAGACAAGTGTGACTTGTGTGCGGAGCAATCGAACAAATATTGAGACAATTTTTCTGATAAAATAAAAATAATTTCTAATAAAAAATAAAAATAAATCGAGTGGAAAAATGAATTAATTGTACATTAAAGGAATGGAATTTTTATTAAATTTAAGGCTATCGACTTGATTGGCGGATATCCAATTTCATCGTCTTGACTGAATTGAGAGCAAAGGTTATCGTTTGTATGTATTTTTAAAAAATATAATTTTCTATCTTTTCAGCGAATGAATTAAGATGAAAAAAAGTGATAAGTGCGAATTTTATATTGTAGTTATACAATACATTTTTTTAAAATTTTTCCTTACAATTTTGCTCAATTGTCTAATTACAAAATACCTGGGTCCAAGCATAAGAATTTTTTTCCGATAATTACGTTATAAATCCGCGAAACTTTCCAAAGATCGCGACCTGTGCTCCGTAGAAAGAGAATTATTATTTCTTCTACTCTATAAGCTTATCAAGATCGAATTGCGAGTTGCCGAGACGGTCACGTTCACTCGGGCTGGCTTAAAGTTTTATTAAAACGTATCTCTATTCGCGCGCGCGAATGTCTCGATGGCGATCGAATCGAATTTACGGAGCTGAGAGCGATTCTCTCTCGCGTGGAGGCTCGCGGCTCTGCAGCATCATCCCTTCGTTGATCGCGAGCTCGTATGTCGCCAATGAGTTCCAGGCTCCGCCCAGCACCCGGTCGGCAGTGGTCGGCAAGGAGGTGAAATACGCGCAGGACTGAATTCTACGTCACGTTGGGGGCGTACACCCGGGCTCGGAGACACAACCCCCCGGCTCCGGCCGCGAGGGTGGCTCACCCCTCTGTTCGCGCCGAGATCAAATCACCCGATTCAGTGCTATCTTCGATCTTCGCGCTGTAACACCGGCGACGATCGACAAGACTCGCGTCGCGCGAGTTCAATTGCGCGTTCAATTCCGAATCGGTTCTGTTTGTTGTCCAAATTGTGAGAAATTTTTGGTCTTGATCGCGAAAAATCGAGGACGAAACAGCGAAGTTATGATGAATCTTGCCGATCAGGAGGT
Source organism: Pogonomyrmex barbatus (assembly GCF_055798465.1). Taxonomy (NCBI): domain Eukaryota; kingdom Metazoa; phylum Arthropoda; class Insecta; order Hymenoptera; family Formicidae; genus Pogonomyrmex; species Pogonomyrmex barbatus. Next base: position 1,285,668 of record NW_028297193.1, read on the forward strand.
GCCTGCTGCGCCGACGGAATTGGCGGGTTTAGTAAGTAATTAAAAATTATTTATTATTTTTGAAGAATATCATAATTTGTATTGGATTTAGATTTCTAAATCCAATACAAATTATGATATTCTTCAAAAATATCATAATTGTATTGGATTTAGATAGTTATTAAAATATGCGTCATTTGTTGTGATTTTTATTAATTGTTAAAGAATACTATTTAAATATTAGCATCTTAAAAAATTAAGCAAATGTGTTAATTTGCTCTATTTTTATACATAAAGAGATAAGCTGTTAAATACTTATAGATATAGCTTACATCGAAAATTTTTCTTTTTAATATTCTTGCAGAAAGATTGCATTTAAAAAAATAAGCCTTTTTTTATAAATTTTTTTATAAATATCTTTTCTGTCTTAATTTATATCAGTAATAAGAAAATTACAAAGTCACATCAAGAGAAAAAATATACAAATCCTAATCTCTGCTCGTCGATTCGTTTCCAGATAATAAATTTTTTTTCATCGCGTCAGCGATACGATAAAATTGTAAGTATATCGTCAAGTAAGATAGAATAATCGAAAGCTAAAAAAAATGATTTCATGCGTGATTATTATAGATATTATATATATAAAAAAAAAAAAACGATTGCGAAAAAACAAATTAGATTAGTCGATTCCACTAGTTATGAATACGTCCGACTACATTTAACATTTTTTTTAAATTTATGAAATATGACGTCACGTCAACGACATCTCCGATATTTAAGAGCACGAGGACGCAGCATCGCCGTTGTCGGTCGTGAAAGTGTTTAAGATCCATTAAGCGCCGCCGCATTAAAAGCTCCTCTCCGTTTGATACGGATATCCGTGTCCGACTTCCTCGGGACCGACACAATGGAATCCTCGGCGAGTGGCACGAGGTCCAGGGTTATCGTGCGTACAATGCGGCCACTCGAGAGATGATCGCTCGGTCGGGTGGCGAATTGCCGCGGCACGCGCCTCCACGCTCCGCTGGCTCGTCCCACGGGTGCCACCCCTTTTGTATCCTCTAAACACGTAATTGTCGCCGTTATTCCTCGCGTACGTGCGTGCGTGCGTGCGTGCGTGCGTGCGTGCGTGCGTGCGTGCGTGCGTGCGTGCGTGCGTGCGTGCGTGCGTGCGTGCGTGCGTGCGTGCGTGCGTGCGTGCGTGCCACCACCGTGACGGCCCGATACGCGGGACCCGCGCCCGCGGGTGGTCAACGGCCAGGGAGGGGAGGGGGATGACTTGGCGAGAGGAGCACTTGATTTATGTTTGTTGACTCTAAAAATCGGCCGATTCCCACACGCGCTCCCCGCCTCACCGTCGGATCGACGGCGCCGTTTAATTGACTGCCGCGAGAGATAGCATATGTCACCACTCGAGTTTCCCATGATTAGGGCTGGCTTCCTCGGGGATGGGGCGTGTGCGGGATTGCCTGTGCTGGACTGTTTAGTTACTCACTTGATTAACTTCTTCGGTGAAACTTTGGTATTAGATCAAATAATGGGATCGCGCTGTAGGACAGTCATCTTCTGTTCTTGTCTTATATATGTGATATATACATGGAAAAAATAGTTTTGCTGAAGTATCTAAAAGCAGATACGATCGGATACGAATCTGAAAATAATTTTGTGTATTGGCTATCAAAATGTAAGACGTTAAACATGATGATATTGATGATGATATTGAACAAATTTTTGATATTGTAGCAACTAATTTGAATATCCTGATGACATTGTTTTGATGGTTCAACAAAATTATTTTTGGATCTATACCTGTCAAAATTTTAGATATTTCAGAAAGGTCCTTTTCATAGTTATAATATATTTGACATAAAAATGTTACTCTCGTAATTAAATCGACACTTAATGCAAAATAATACTGCTTATTGTTCGAAAACGAATAATCGAAAGCAAAAAATTTCGACCCTTCTAGCGCGATCTTTCCGTTGTATTGTGAGAAGCAATTAGCTGATAAACTTCACCACAGTACGACGCGTTCTTTAATCTCGAGATCTTTCTCATACTGTCCCTTTTGCTGGGCATTGTTCGCCTTCTAGTGTTCAACGCCGTCATTATCTTCGCAGTTGCTAAGGGTAGGAAGACGGCAGAGAAACTTTCTTGGTGAAGTAACGCGACTTCTCGCCTGTAATTGATAAAATTGACCGTCTTTGCTATTCGACATGTAATTAGCAGAAGAACTTTAACCACCTTTTCTATCCGCTGATCAAAATAAAAACATACGTGAAACGAGGATTATTGAAAATATCTTAAATCCGCTTTAAATAAAATGAAATTTCTTTTTTTTTTTTTTAAATAATTTCAAAATTCAAATATGAGACAATGATTATAACATATATTGATATATATATATATATATATATATTTTAACATATAGTTTTATGTATATGTTGTCATTCTTTCCAAATATTTTTCATTATATTCGACGAAATTACATGGAAAGAATGATTTTACTGAATAACAATTTATTTAAAAAATTTTGCTCAGTTCAGATTTGAAAATAATCTTGTTATAAAAATAATTATATAAAACGCTTAGTTTAATCGTCCTATAATTATTTATATGATTCAACAAAAAGTATCTGGCCAAATTTTTAAATATCTCAGCAAAACTGTTCTTTCCACGTGTAAACAGCAAATCCTAAATTCCAAAACGATTTGTTCATTGTTTACACCAATTTCCCACTTCAATTACAGAATCTCGAATCTATATCTTCGATCTCTTCCTCTGAAAAATCACTCCTCGTCCCTCAGCATCTCACATCTAAATTCTTGCCTCTCGCTCCGTCGGGCGATCGTGCATCGGGGATGAGATATAGTTTCGTGACGTGTCGTCGTCCGCTCGATGACTTTATTATAAACCGTACCGAAGTGCACAATTACTACGAGGGTGGAGAACGTGGATTGGGGTGCCGCACCAGGGATCCCTGTAGCCCCGTCGCGAACGACGGGGCGTTCCCTCGATCCGCCGTGGGTATCTCGTTTTCACGAGAAGCACAAATGCGCGTGTATATAAATTCGCATGCCGAATGTGCCGCGCGCGTTCGTCTAAAACGACATCCGCTGGGAAAGGTTACGAGATATCAAATGGTATCGCGTATCCGTGTGTTTGCGTCCTCCACTCCACGCGTCATTGCCCGATCAATCCGCTGTTAAATCCCGTTCGACAAAAAAGTACCAGTTATCGAGGACGCAACGAGGGATTACCTCGATCGTAAAAACTCATCGAGCAACTGATGATATATATAGATGATGATATATATATATAGTTTCTACATGTTACTTTTATGATTGAGATATTAGAATATTTAATTTAATAAATTTTAGAAATATTGAATAGATAGATTTTTTTTTTGTTTAATTAATTATAATACAGATTTTTTGAGATTGAATTTTTGTATTAAATTGTTGCACATACACACGGAACATTGATTTGTATGTTTTGCGCATGATTGAAATACTCATTGATGGCGTTTTACGAAATCATTTTTGCGCTAGTAAATATGTATACATAATGGATTGACAGGCGTATTAAACATTTAAGGCGGTATTAGTGGATGTAATTAAAATTTATGTTGAAGCGCGCGGATTACGGGCGCCGTGCCATCGCGGCAACTAATTGCGGACGACGATTAATTGCGATCAAAGGAAAATCTCGAGGAGAGATTATGAACAAATAATGAAACTTTGAGCAACGTGACTCCGCCGGATACTCGTTAATATCAATATACTTTTTATCAGAAATGTCCGGGGAATTGTACATGTTACAATATTTTAGCAGGAGCAATACGGCAGTTCAATTATTTTATCGTTCGGTGAATTTTTAATTTTCACGAAAAGTCTCTCTTTTTTAAAGAGCATGACATTTCACGCAGCATGATGTTTTGTCGAGTCAACTGTCTCCCGACAGTTTGTAGTCAAATTCTACGGAATCAAAGGCAACGTCTACGTTATCGAAATTCCCAAAACCGGTAACTGAGTTTACCACTAGATTGCCCCGCAAGGAGGAAACCGTCCAATCGTTCACCGGATGTCTTCCTCTTGCCGCCTCTCTCACCCTTCACCCTCTATTTCTCACTGTGTCTTTCGCGCTTCTATATTGAGAGCCCCGAGTCTTACAATCACTCGCTGAAATTACTTGCATTCTCTTTTACACTCGTCCGACACTGCTTTACTTTACTTTCGAGAAAACACGTCGAATACCGCTCGCTCGGCGATGCAATCGTATCTTTCTCACTTGAAAATATTTGGATATTATCAAATCTCTGTATCTTACTAATTCATAATTCTTTTCCCTGTGTTTTCAGCCCGGAAACGGATTCGGCAGACTGCCCGAGCCGCTTCAGACGGTGGCCGGCGAATATTGTCCCAGTAGCTACCCGGTGTCGCAGACTGCGAACAATGAGAAGCAGCTACACACGGGTGAGTGGAATTTTTATTAACGAACAACTTCGATCATTTCGATAATAGCGACCCGACACTTCTCAATTTCAATACGTATTGCGAATAATCGGGGCGAGCGCATGTTCCCCCCATAAATTTTGTACGCACGTTCGCTTCGACGCTTTCCTTCTCTCGCGCAGAAAATATCTGAATCACTTTAACGTTTTAACTTGACGTCCTTAACGAACTTGCGAGGGTGTAATCAAGGGAAAAGGTGAAGCGACGCGGGACAGAGACCGGTCGATTCTTCGATTCCCCCGTCGTTCGACTTTGAAGCTCTTTGATACCGTCGCGACTCGGAGACGTCGCGTTTCCATCGAGGCGAGGCTTTCGATACACGAAGGCCGTCGTGTAGATCGCGAGAGCGGAGAAGCGCACACATAGGGAAGGGCACACGTTTAGGAAACACGTGCGGGGATGTGTACCCCAAAACGAAGCGCCGCGCCGCGCCGCGCCGGCAAGGAGAGAGGCGGAGGGTGAGCCATACCCCCCGAAGAGAGCCTGTCACTCGCAGGCAGTCGAGTCGATATCTTTATATAGTCGCATCAACGACGACATTATTTTCCAAAGGTCGCGGCGAGACGTGGTTACACCGTGAGACGTCGCCCACGAGACAATCCGGCCGGGGATACTCTTCGCCAATTACTTCCAAATAGGCCGGCCGACATTTCCGTGCGTTCCGACGCCGTAGATAAACGAGAGCTTAGTCGCGAGTACAGAGTCCGACGATGATATCCTTTACTTTAAGTGATGCGACCGCGCGCGTTTATCTGATAAACGCCACAGACGTTTTCTAATCGGCGAGATACAACGATTTTACTGCGTCCTCGACGAGCTAATTGTAATTTGTCTCGCCACGAAACCAAACAACGTTCCTCTTTCCGGACGAGTGTCTTAGCCTTGACCCAGAAACACAACGTCGATTCCCCGAGACGAGATTCAATGAGTGACGTGTTATCACCGCAAAGACTCCCCTGGGATGTCCTCGCAGTGGAACCCCCGCATCGTGTCCCCGTGTCGAGGAGAATCGTCGAGCAACCCCAGCTCGGCGTCTGGCTGCAGTGATTGACACTTTATATCTAGCATTGGCATGCCGTGGCGCGAAGCCACCGCTCGCCCGGGATGGACCACCTCCGTCTAACTCAATCACTGCCTATAATGCCGCAATTTCTCTATCATAATCGCGTTACGTCCCCTCCACCGGCATTCGATCCACTTTTCGACACGACGATTCAGAAATATTGAAACGCCGCCGCCGCGACGGACGAAAGTACCGTCGATCGCACGACCCGCTTCCTTCTCTCTTTTTCTCTTCCTCTCATATTTTCCGTGTGTCTGGAAGTGGCATTGTAACGACTTCTTTACGACGAAAATATCGAGCAACATGAACATTTAGCCGAAATATGAAATCTTTATTAAAATTTATGTTCGCGGTCTGTCAATTTTCATTTTACTTCTCCTGCGTTTCGTTAATGAGATTAATGTGATTACACAGAGTAAAAATTAGTTTTAAGAGAGAGAGTTTCAAGATTACATATCAGATCTCATATGTAAGCAAGGTTATTGTAATCTTCATATAGAAGATTTTTAATTTTGAGTTGAGCAAAAGCAATATTTACATCAATAAAAACACAAATTCAAGATTAAAATTTTTAAGAAGATTATAATATTTTTTATCGACGAGAATACATTTTTCTGGATTTAAGGCTAATTTTTTTCTGTGATGTGGGCTTGCTTTATTAAAATTATGATAGCAAAGAAATAAAATAGAAAATTTTAATTACACATGATATTTAGCTTTTACTTGATATCAAATATGATTTGTACTCGGCAAAAATAAATTCGTTGCAAGTGACATGGATTTTATGCGACATCCAGACACTCAAAGTGTGCAAGTTTGCAGAGGAGAGTATCGTTATAGCCGAGCAATGAGCTGTGGCGTAAGTAGATTCGATTCGGGCTGGATCTGCCGTTGAACAAAACGAGGTTATCGCCGAGTGGCTACCCATGGCGAATCCTGGAGGCCCATTAAACGCAACCCCAGTTTTCTGCGGTAGCATTCTTATGCGGCCGTTCACGCAGAAGGGTTTGTTTTTGCCCCTGATTCATTCGCAGCCTCTCGCTTCCATTGTCCTCTCACGGATCTTGCTGATCTCTCGATCCAGATCGACGCGTTCCTTTCTTACGCGAGCGAATACTTCGGCCGCTTTAGGTACCAAAAAACTGCTCTCTCTTTTTTTTTTTTTTACATCGAGCCTATATATAAATCGAGTAAATACATGTATCAATAATTAATCAAAAATAACGGAAACGAGCCGCATGTCCTGTCAATCTACGGCAAACATCGCTCGACGTTCGGTATACACAAAATGAATGTATTTGCATTTCCTCTCGCCCATTATTTACTTTATCTCGCGATCAATAGCGCGATTAATTAATGCATATTATTTCGAAAAATTAACTCTGATTACAGGAAATGAATTGTACATGCCGCAAGGCTACAGGCAAGAAACTTGGTTGCAAGATGGTGAGTTTCTCATTCTAAATTTTATTTCCGTCGCACATGCATATTTCACAATGAATCCATTATTTATTATGATAGTAGTAATTTATTATTCGTTATGCGTTCGCACGAACCCGACTTGAGTACGCGCTTAACTCCTACCGAAACTGTCAGCCCGGATAGCTCAGTCGGTAGAGCATCAGACTTTTAATCTGAGGGTCCAGGGTTCGAGTCCCTGTTCGGGCGATTATTTTTTTTCTTTTTTTTTTTCATTTTTCAGCTCGTAAAAAAAGTATTAGTAATACGAATGACATGGTTTTGTATTATTAATCTAATATATATAAAAAGTCTATTTTTATTAGATTATATTAACTTTAACTTTTGATTTAGCTCATATTTTATTTTTTTTAGCTCTGAAAATAAAAAAAAGATAAAGGATAAATTAAACCGAGATTAAAAAACTAATAGAAATGGACAGGACTAATAGAAATGGAGATTTAATTAATGAATACACGAAAATTGTTGTTTTTTAGCTACAAATTATATATAGTTAAAAGTTACATCAGTCACAATATCATAGTAAAATAAGAATAAACGGATAAAATTTCGTGAAAAATCGCGATGTTATTGAAATCATTATCGCAAATGCCGTCATTGATTTTTAGAATTTAGAAACGTAGCATGAAATTAAAGCCCTAAGCCGCCAGCAAAGATAATTACACGCAGCCACTATTCGCTCGGAACATTAATTTTAATTACCTTGCCCAACTGCGATGTAATACGCGATGGACGTAATGTAACGGATGATCAAAGAGGGATGATTTTACCGCGGGACGGAAGCTCGACATTTTCGTTATATATTCGAGTAGAATATTTTTTTTTTTTTTTTTTTCTTTTCCTTATTTATCTTATCGGCAGATGTGATTGCTGTTCAATTTATCGCAGATGAGCTAACATGAAAAATGCCTCCTTCGCGCAGGTAGCAGCTCCGAAACCGAGGACAGCGAGCAGTACGTGCCCGAATTCCATCAGATGTCGAGTAAGCGTCCATTTTCCATTTTCGCTGTATTCATTCGCGAAACTGCGTACGCCAGTTTACGTAATCGTAATCGTTTAATCCTATCGGTCATCGCGGAAAGATACCGCGCATTAGCCGCGTCGCGTCGGGATACGAGATGTCTGGTAATTCGCCTGGATAAATAAATCCGGGATTGGAATCCGCGGAACAGGATTGCAGGACGCCAATCTCCGCTGAAATCACCGCGAAATCGTGTATATGGCGCGCGGAAGTGTTTCGCGCGTCGGTTCGGCCTCGAAAATTGGCTGGGAAATCTGTGTTAGCGCGCTCTATCTAGAGGTCTAGATCTCTCTCCTCGAGGCACCCGCACGTCCTCCCCTTCCCCCCCCCCTCCCCCTAGATGTCGCGGCAGAATCGCCCTGAAAAATAAAGCAGTCCAAGTTGAATCGAGAATTGAAATCCCGCGTGTAGTTAACATCCGCGATCAAGCGAAACGAAGGGAGTACATTTTTACGAGAGTTATTAAATTATCGGGAACGATCGTGTTAATTCATCGAATTCGTCTCGATTCGTCTCGCGCGATTTGGCGCACACTCGACGAGTCATCAATTAGCGATACGTTACACACCGCACATGCATGTTTAATTAGTCGTTGACACTTTCCGCGAGCGCTCGCGCGCGCGCGCTGCGGTTTTCCCGCTCTCGACCGAGACGGCCTTTTTCCGGGCGATCAGCGGAAAATCGTCGAGTCCCGACGAATTTTCCCCGTTATGCAATTCGCGACTGGGGTAAATCGCGACGGCCTCGCGCAGCTCGGCGGGGCGCGCAATATCGGTCCTTTATTAAAAACCGGCGAGAAGACGCCCGCGGGGCAGAGTTCTTTTTAGCGTAGCGTGGAGAAACGGAAAGAATCAACACGGGGCGCCTCGGCGATCATCGATATCGGATTACGCGAGTAAGCACTTTATATTAAGCCAGCGGCGATTCGTTCCTTCTTTTTTTCCCCCTCCCCCCTCTCTTTTTCTCTCTCTCTCTCTCTCTCTCTCTCCTCCTCATCCCCATCCCCTCCCATTAACGCCGCGCTTATTAACGTCGCTATCGATACGCCGCGCCGCTGCGTCTTTTCCGCAGACGACGACGCGACGAATCGTGAGATGATAAGAGGACGGAGGAAATCGGCTCGTCGTTCTCGACGTTTTCGAAGCCACGTTTTCGAAGCCCCACGTGAAGCGCGCGGGCCCGCTTCAGTTTACATTATTCCGGGCGCAAAATTCGCGACGCACGATACGTGTAATTCAGCGCCGAGCAGCAGCGTTGAACAAACGTATCGTCGAACATTTCAACCGGGCGGGCAAACACCCAGAGGGAATCGGGGGCTAGCTAATGTCTATATGCGCACCGACGTGCACACATGCGCGTACATACATACACACACGCACGCAATTCCCAGGCCGCGTATCTTCCGTGTAATATTATATGTAGCTTGCGACGCATTTAGGAGGAGAGATACATGCTCGTGTGTATGTACTCGTAGCCGTAGACCTTTGATGTAAAACGTCGCGAGATGCAACAGCGATGTCTTCAAGTCGAACGATGGTGCTTCTTACGTTTTTTTTTTTTTTTTTTTTTTTCTCCCAGCTCGATCTTAATGGGATAATACTGTATCGAAAGAACCGTCTTGCTGAAGTATTTCAAAATTTTCGTCAAGTGCTGATGTGAAAATAATTTTATTGGCCATCAAAATGATTATATAAAACATTTAAGCGTCACGCAGCAAAAGTATTTTAGCGATCAATTCGAACGTTTTATGGAATTATTTTCATAGCCCAACAAAATTATTTCTGCTTGGCCAAATTTTTAACAAAACTGTTTTTTCATGCGTGTTAACGAATAATAATTTCGAGGAGAGATAGAGAAATGTTCTCTTTATTTTTTTTCGAACTAAAGAAAGATTACAATAGGTGTGTCTTGACAATAATTGCACGTCACATCCGTTGAAGCTCGCTGTAGAAAATAATTATTACGAGACTTCTCGCGGACGATAAGATAATTCAATCTATCCCGACGCGCTTCTTCCTATCAGTAAACTTCCAATGTTTACAAATACAATTATTGCCGGAGGCTTGTGACTTATGCTTCCCACGACCCGGGAGTCTGTTTGATTTATCAGGGGCGCAGCCCTCGCCCTCGCGAAATCGTCGGCACCCCATTAGACCCCACCTTCCCTCTCACGTGTCGTTGCAGCGATGCGTCTTCACTTCCGGTACGACACGCGCCGTTATGTCCTAACGCCCCGCCGTTCTTTCACTCGTGAATCGTCCGAAGAAAACGATCGTGCGCACTCGATAAACAGTAATAATATGCGGCAGGGAGGCCAAGTCGTAAAAGCCATTCCCTCGAACGTGGCATTGATGTAGCGATAAAAAATGAATCGTACGCTGCGAGAGAAGATTCATGGATCGCGTTGTTCATGTAATCGTTTCGCTTGCATTAGGTGCGAACGTGAAGCAAGAGTCGAGTAATTGCACGAGAAACAGCGACAACGGCAATTATCATCCCCAATATCAGTCCACCTCGGTATCGGTCGCTCACGGCCAAAGCAACGATTTTCTCGAGATTAGCTCGGGTCGTTGCTTCGGGTAAGTTCGAGAGAAAGCCGCTCGAGCTTCCTTTTTTTCTAATATCAGTACAGTTTACAACAGTCTTGCAACATAATTTGCATGAAATTTATGTTGCTCCGTGAATGGAAAGGAGGAATCTCGCGCGAACCACCTCGCGTCACACGAGTCTCGCGAAATTAACGTAAAACGAAATCTTGCGTGTTACCCGTAGGAACCGAAAGATAAACGGATCGGTTAATAAGAGCACGAAGGATGTCGCTGTGAAGGAGGAACCGGCGGATCGAAGCTACGTGGAGCCGATTACTATAACGAACATATCATCCGCAACATCTCAGGACACGCAGAACGGTAAGAATTTCGGCGATAGAAACAACGAAAAGAATGATTTTGCTGAAGTGTCCAAAAATTTGATAAAGATCTGAAAATAATTTTTTTGGATCGAAATTATTATTATGTAGGACGCTTAATGATAATAATATTGTAAAAATTTTTAATATTTTGCCAACCAACTTGTTTCGCATAAATATTTTGGTAGTCTGACAAAATTATTTTCAGATCTGTATCTGGCCAAATTTTCAGATATTTTAGCAAAAGTGTTCTTTCAATGCATTTCTTTATTCGCTGTTCGAGAAGAAGAGTACACGATTCGCTGACTTTTATGTCTGTACAAAAATCCATCACCGTGACAAATCTCAGTATAAAAGCATCCACGTGGCGCTATTTCACCCCATGGAGTCTATAAATAATCGGAGGGGGTACAACGAGGGTACCTCTGTCCATTAATCGAGTCGACTTCCGATTAGCCTTTTGAGGGCCTCACGGTTACATCGATAATCATCGATCCGTGCCGTTGTTAATTCTTCCTCGCATTTATTCTTCGCGATCATTAAAGTGCATGTAATGAGAAGAACTCAGAAAATCTGCAGATTAACGAGGAGCACGCGAAATGCTTGCGTACATTAATTAGTAGAAGCGATTACATTTGTTTTGTATTTATTGTATACCGCATTTTGCATGTGCTATTCTGCGAAAAGTTTATTAAAGCAACGACTACCTTCGTACGAGAGTTAACATTTCCTATGATCGTTGCGAAATTCGCAACTAATGCACTGGACTCGTTCATGCATGACTGAGCATGCGTAATTGAATAATTAAACGATGCTTTCAAGTCGAAAGCTATGGCGTCTTGTAGATTCCAACAAAAGCTACCGAAAGAAAGAAAAGAGCGCGAGGCTAGAGATTCCCCGAGGGAAAATGTAAGTCGAAAGCTTTCTCTCTCGTGACTCGTGCGGAGAAGATTTTTGATGTAAAATTAACATTGTCTTTAGCAACTACATACTCTACGGTCCGAGCTTTTCAAGAATTTCCTTTTGTTATTCGATGTTAGAATTATACGAAACTTGTAACGTTAGGTTAAACGTAGAATTTTCTTTATTAATTATTATTAATAGTCGAAATGAATATTTGACGCGCGTGTACGATCGCGCGAAAATTTATTTGCACATTTTTTTTTTTTTTTGTTGAAAAAATGTTCTTCACGGAGGACGTACGGCGATGATAATCGTGATTTTTCTATCGACGCTCATTATTTAATAGGCCGTAAAAAAATGAAAGGTAAAAATACGCATCGCCACCCACCGCCGCCATCGCCGGGCGCCACTCGTCGTTCCGCTCGTAAAAGATAGAGTCGGTGAGGGGTTGCAAGCTCATGCTTCGTAATCAGACCGATTAGTCTTCCTTTATTCACGCACACATGCAGTCGCGGGCCGAATCCTTTAGGAACTCGGTTACGCTATATATCCATGGCTCGACACTGTATACGCGATACCACCCGCCTACTACCAAGTCACCTGGGATTATAGCTCGTGCTTCTCCTCGCGTAATTCTCCCTACCATTAAGCCGTTTTAATTATTTACACATAGTTTAGGTTAATAATAGGATACATTCCCTATCGCCCGTATCGATATATCCCGCAATCTACTTACGATCACTCGATTTATTTTTCAGACGGAAAAATCGTCTCGCATTTTACGGGCGGAAACCAGGGGATGTTTCGGAATCTCGGAGACTCTCAAGCCCAAGAACGCTGACGCAAATCGGGTGTCGAAATCTGCCATGCCATATGCTTTATTGCAGTGCTCGGAATTAGTTGCCCTTTTCGGCTCGATTTCGAAGGCGACACCTACAGTTTTCCCTCATTAGTTTTCCCGCTTGAGACTTGACGGCCGAGCCGCCGTAGCTTTATGCCTCAGAAGCGTCTTATATTAAAAATGCACCGTTTCCATCAAACTATTATTAAATCAATATCTTTATTAAATTAATTTTTATTTTTACAGGTTTTATTTTAACAGGTTTCCGCATCAAGTCTCGAGCGGTAATGAGGGAAGGCGACGTAGGTAGGCGTCGCCTTCGAAATCGAGCCGAGAAGGGCAATTAATTCCGAGCACTGCTTTATTGTGTTATTCGCGTAAAAAACGTTCCGGAAAAATTCGCTTGAATATCCGAGCGGGGCGGAGAAATCGGTAGAAAAATATTTAGAGGAGGTATGAAATAATCGAGATCATCTCGTTTAGAGGGGACAAACAATTCGCAGAGCGATACGACGAGAACGGAATAGTAATAACCGCTTAATGGATACCGATTGGTTTCACAGTTCCACTAATTAATACGAGCAGAGGATTACGTGGATTACGCGGATCGTGACGGTCTATTCTGCCCGCAGAGTCGCGAGCGTTTCGCGGTACGTTCGCTTTTGCGTGTACGCGTACGCGGAAAATGCCACGCTCAACGAAACTGCCATTTCTCCGCATTCGCAGCTCGGCATCTCCGATTCACGTGTCGCGGTAAATATTTCGGTCGGTAGAGAAAAAAAGAGCGTGCAGACGGCGCAAAACGAGCGCGTTTTCCCGTTGTTACGCTCGGGAAAGGACAAGGCGAGCTCGTCAGGTTTTGCCGCTCGTCAGGTGGGTGGAAAATAGAGCTTGCATTATTAACGGAGCACTATGCCGGAATTCGAGGATCAGCGAGGCAGAAGAGAGGAGAAAAAGCAAGGGAGAAAGAGATAGATAGGGCGCGGAGCACGGAAAGGGGTGGAAGAGAGCGGCGGCGGCAAAACGCGTTTCTCCTCGTCTGAGAGTGGACGAGAGTGGTAGCCATCCTCTTTTCCGTAGACCCGAGCCCACCCCCCCCTCCCTCCCCTTCCCCCCGCCGCCGCTGCCACCGTACCGGGCCGTCGTGTTCCGCCGCCCCTATGACCAGTCCTGAATTCAACCCTTCTCCGGCCTCCCTCGGTGGTGGTACATCGCCACCGGTTTCATCAGCTCGCGATTAATTTTAATCTAAAACCACCCGCAAAGCCTCTGGCCCGCGCTCGGCTTGCAGGCTGAGGTCAACCTCCCTTTCGCCACCCCCCTGGCGCCCCTGCGCTGTCTCTCTCGCTCTATCTCTCTCTCTCTCTCTCTCTCTCTCTCTCCGCTTTTCGAGAGAGTGCCAGATTGGTCCCAGAGCTTTCGGCTCCCTTCCGATTCCCCGTCCGAGATCCGTCGTCCTACGTTCGCCGAAATGGGAGTGAAGCAAAACGATTGACCTTCCATTGAATTTCTCTGTCAACACATTTCACGTTACATACGTGTTAACATTCGAAAGGTAATTGATAAAAAGGGATGATCCGAACGTTTGCGTTTCGTAAAAATGCGCGACTACAGACGCGATATCGCTCTCGCATTCTCGATACCGCGATAATAGAATTAGTAGCGGAAGCACATCCGAGTCTCGAGCATATCTTCGCGTTCATTACTTCTCTCCCCATTAAACGAAATGAGAATTAAATTCTGAATTAAATTCACGCAATCTTTTCGCGAGGAGATTCGAGGAAAATCCCGAGGAATTTTTGCCGATGTATCGCCCGGCGGAAAGAGCCGGGCTTCGTCGCTTCGTCGTGTTTTCGGCGCCGCTTCCTCGTCGTCGGATGCATCGCGATGTCGCTGCAACAACGTTTATCGGCGCTCCTCTCAATCGCGGCCTCTCAATTTTTCAATATTCCCCGTGCGCGACTTGGAGCGTAACCGGATTACGATCCGAGAATGGCTCTTTCGGTACCGCGACGTCGACGGGGGAGGGTTGGGGCGGCGGCGGCGGCGGCAGTCCCCGAGAGTAAGAGAGGGAAAGAAAGAGAGAGAGAGAGAGGGGCGGGGGGAAGGGGGAGCGCGATTAATATACATATCGCGCGAGCTCTCGGCTTTCGATATTTCAGGGGGCACCATCGCGCGCGGGTTTCTAGCCCCCGGTGGGCTTTGAATATCCACCAATTTCCTGCCGATATTTGTGTGACGAGAAGCGCTTCAACCGGCCCGGCGCGTGAGTGCAATCGGTAATACGGAATTCTTTGTCCTCTCGAGAATTTCTTCCTCGGCTCTCTCCCTCTCTTTTTCTCTTTCCTCATTCTTTCCCTCCGTCTCCTTTTCTCGCGGAAAAAAAAAACGCTCGCGGATTATCCGATGCTTTTCTCGCGTTTCTTTACGTCTTGACGCCTCTCTACCTTATATGCGTGGTTGCATATGCAAAGCTTGAAATATCTTTATGCAGAAGTGTACGCTTATTCGTCACGAACTTGATTATATTGCGTATTATATTATTTTTTTATGTTATTTATTTATCGAATTAAACAGAGGGATCGATCCTCCTTGATCTAATTGATTTAATTCTTAAATTCTAAATGTTTAATTTCTTAAATTTTTTTTATAGAGAATAGCGATTCTAGGATTATGCTGCATTTTCTTACAGCGAGCACTCTAATTTACCCACAACGCCAACAATATGGAAATGTGACGAGGGATCATAGAGGATCGTCACCGCCGTCCAGCCGTCCAGCCAGCGCTTCTTCTTCGACTTCTCAATGGCAATCGACCTTCTCCGTTTCCTCCGAGGCGTTTCTGCCGCGACAGGAGAACTGGAATTCCGAGGCTTACGCGAAAAGGAGCGGCACGCCGACTTGGACGGAACTCGGCCCGCAGTTGGATCCCAGGAACTCGTCCTGGGATCGGCAGAACGGCTGTTACCAGAAGAAGGGCTCGCCCGTTTCTACCTGGAATCCGGACCACATCAACAAAAGGCCATCGTCGGCGACCGGCGTATCCGCGTGGAGCGATGTTGCTGTCGGTTATCAACAACAACGACGTGGTTCCTTGCAGCTGTGGCAATTTCTCGTAGCCTTGCTTGATGACCCTGCGAATGCACCTTGTATAGCGTGGACCGGCCGCGGGATGGAGTTCAAACTAATCGAACCAGAAGAGGTTTGCATAAAATTTCACTTAATTATATTATAAATTTTCTAATTTTTATCTAGTAATTGAGGAGCCCACTTAGACCATTTTTATTGTTTATAATTGTAAGATTTTGTTTTATGTTAAATGCAACAATTGTCAAACTTATATTGGTAGTTTTCGAGATGAGTAAAATCCATATTTTATGTATTTTTATTATGTAAGTAAAATAAAATGTATTTGTAAGAATATAGAAAGAAATTTTATATTTTGAAAATGAAGAAATTTCACTCTAAGTTCAAATGGATTCGGAATCTGCCATTCGGTTCGTCTATCTAAAAATTTATATTGATATGTAGGTTAATTATAAAGTTAGATTAATTTTATCTATTATATCTAGATATAAAAGTTTAAAATAAGGATTTTATAATCTCTGTATATTTAAATGATATTTTGAAATATTATATAATAAACTTTTTGATAATATTTTTATTATATATTTATATTTATCATACATTTTTGTGGCAGGTGGCACGAAGATGGGGCGTTCAAAAAAACAGACCAGCGATGAATTATGATAAGCTGAGCCGATCGTTGAGATACTACTATGAGAAAGGCATAATGCAAAAGGTTGCCGGTGAGCGATACGTATACAAGTTCGTCTGCGATCCGGAAGCGCTCTTCAACATGGCGTACGGTACCGGGGCGTCTTCGGGGATTAGTGGAGAAGTTCCAAGCGGTATGGTACGAAGCCATGCGGTGTCCGGGAAAGGAGCGGGCGGGAACGAAGTTCCAGATTTGATGAAGCATCCCGCCGCGGGGTACAGCGACGCGGTTTTCGCTATGTATTCAAATACTGCCGCAGGTTCGATTTTATCCTTAACCTTAATTATTTATTTTGTACATTGAAATTTATACAACTCATCCAACACGACAATTTGTATTTATTATGAAAAATTGTTATATTTTTTTTTGCAGTGTACGGACCTTCTAGTCTTCATCATCTGCATCAGTACCTCGGCGGTAATGAGGGCTTCAAAACGCCATCGAGCAGATATCACCCCCATTACCCCCATCAGTACGGTAGCAATCACCATCACCATCATCATCATCCACCTCCGAGCTACACGGAGACCTTCCTGAACTACAGTCGATTGTCGTCGCACGAGGCTGCTTTCGACTCGAAAGCGCAGGAACCGCTACCGAGAGATTCGTATACCCAGGAAACGGAGAGTACCAGCAGAGACCGGGAACCCGGATCGATACCCTACGACAGCGTGCAGAGATCGCAATTACCGGCCCCGGCCGTGTCCTCGCAATCCTCGATACTGGACGGCGCGACGAGCTCGAAACTGGAGCAAGCACCGTATACGTGTTTAGGCGTTGGAAGCTGCGTCTGTTAAATAAATGTGATCGAATCTGTTGTTTGCATATTATTCGAAGGAAGGTCTCCTATCGATCATGCTTGACGATCCTCGAAACGGAGCGAGACTCCGAGTCGTCTGGACGTACATGGTATTGTAAATAGTACTTATTTTTCCGCGCTGGCTTATCAGACTTCCTGGAGATAAAACTATTAAATTTGTTTAAGTGCGAACTCTCTGATTCGCGCCCGATGCGTTATCTCCGATCGTTACTGTGCGCGTATTCTAGTAGTTTATCGCGGTTGTAATTTATTTTATAAATATTAAATAAATCTCCTTATCAATAGGACGATTATCAAAAATATGAAATATGACTTCATATTTTTTATTTATAAGTTCGATATACATTGCTCGACAACACGTCGAGCGTAAATTAAAATAATACAATTTCAAGACAAAATTTATCTTGGCTCTGTTTCACTAAAAGTGAGAAGAAACAAAAATAATAGCATGGAAAGTTATATTTGTGTGTGTTGTGAAATGAAAACTCGTAATTCTGAAAAATTGACAAATATTAAGTCATAGAATGGATCATCTCCGTACATCCTCGACGATGCGCATATGACGCAAGTGCGCGTGGTATTTTGGGCTCTGACACATGTGAATCGAGCGTGTTTATATCGACTTCTCGCTTTCCCTCGTTTATCTCGACAACTATCCTTTCTTAATATGAGATGAAGTTTGCTGACAAGTATAACCGGTGAGTCGGCTCGTAGTCACTGTCAGACTTGCGATCCGAAAACTTGGAGACACTTTGCAAGGAACATTGGAAATTTGTAGCGATAATCTCACAGTTGATTAGCGCGTAATTTGAGATAGTGCTGTGCGATTCAACGCGATTACTCAACGCAATTAGCAGTAGTAAAATTATATTGGTAAGTACGTCTTTTTTTATTTTGATTATCTTAATTTTTCTTTCAGTATTTTATTAACTTCAACATAAATTTTATGTATTCTAATTTAATACTTTTATATCTGTTATTATATAATTTAATATATGTATAGAATGAATAACAATCTAAGTTTGAAAAATTCTATGTGTGCATGGAAATTTGAATAATAAAATCGAGAAACGTACAACGCGCCAAGAACACAACACATTTACAAACAAAGACGATTGCCAAATATAACGATTATACCATCGCCCGCGGTCGGTATTGATCCTTCCATGTAGCTTCCATAATCCGAGGACTACGTCAACGATAAAACTGACATACGCGCTTCGCATTCTGATTGACTGTCTCTCCGCCTCCGGGCGCATCCTCTTCTGATGATTGGCTGTGCCGCTCCGAATCGATTGCTCTATGCACATCGCCAGTTCCGAAACTAACTTTGAGCGATGTCAAATACCGCTTACGCGTAATTCATCATTTCCACATCTTTATTGAGTTCCAGCGGTGACAATCGGAAGCGATGAAGCGATTAGCAGTAAACACGTATAATTGCATTATTCCAAAATCGATTAATATTCATATCATCGCTGAAGAATGTATAATACTTTTATTTTTTCTTACATCACCATTAATTAAGAACTAAAGTGTATTTTCAGGTGATTTTTTTGTCGTCCAGATCATAATGATGAAAGCCGAAGAACAGGAGGAAAAAGCTATGGGTTTCAAGGACAAGCAGAAAGCATTGGACACGTTAAAAGTCTTGGACGGTCGCGATATCAGTTATCAGTATCACGTAATCACGAGCTTTGTCAGTCGTGCGAAAAGAACGCTGCAGATCACGCGGGACGAGGAGAAATTGGCAAATTTGCGCGATGCCTTGAAGATCTTCGAGGATTGGCTGACGGATTACAAGGTGAATAATAGAGGCAAGGAAAACCTCGCGTACCTACCGATCGAAACGATCCAGGCTTTCCGCAGTCTCGCGAAGAAATACGACGTGTGGGATGATGAGTTCTTCAGGTGAGAAGGAACCTTTCGCGAAAGCTCGATGCGCTTTTTGGTAAACTGATATCAATTTTCGCTGCTAGAGCGTACAAGAACGAGAAGGGCGACTACAAGAGTCTGCGCGACGTTAAAGTTCCAAATGGAGGTACTACATGGGACATCGAGAGGAACAAGCGTCTGAAGGATATCATCGGTAAGATCAAGGACGAGCACATTCAATGGTACGAAACAGACGCGGGCGATTTTCGAGGATTACCGACGAAGGAGCACACACGATGCATCGCGCTCGGGTACAGCCCGGACCCCTCGAAGCTGAAGAAGCTGGCGGCTCAAGCGCGCGAGAAATTCGGCGAAGATGATGACGACATGGACGTTACCGAGGAAGAACGAAGGGGAGCTAAGAGAACTCGCGATAGCCCATCGAGCAGCGAAAGCGATAGCGAACCGGAGAGAAAATGCGCGAGACGTTCATCGGAAACTACGAAGAACGAACAGGACGAAAAGGTGGAGAGTGTGCTAGGTTTTAAGGACAAGGAAAAAGCTTTGCAAAGCATCAAGTCCTTGGAGGGCAGAGACATATCGTATCAATTCCACGCGATCAGCGGGCTGGTGAAGCGAGCAGAGAGGGTGATATCATGCACGAAGGACGAGCAGAAGATCAAGAACATGCGGGAGGCTATGGAAGTCTTTGAGAACTGGATTACCGATTATAATGTGAACGGTCGATCGGGGGAAAATTTCAATTATCTGACGATCGATGTGGTGCGAGCTTTTAAACCTCTCGCCGAGCGATACGGCATCGAAGATAACGGCTTCCTCAAGTGAGTCTCTGATTGCTGAAGAGATTCGCGAAGAGATAAAAAATTTTGCAATGTTAAATTTTACTGATAAGATATTATTTTATGCTATACTTGATTTTACAGAGTTTACGAAGAGGTGGATGGCGATTATAAGAAACTCAGATCGGCTCGTTTTCCGGAATCAGATGTTACGTGGGATGTGAAGAGGAATAAACACTTGCGGGAATTGGTGAATCACATAAAGGAAAAGTACATTCAATGGTTCGAAACAGATGCCAAGTTTCGAGGTTTACCCACCGCGGAGCACACAGAATGTATCATGTGGGGCTTTAGTCACGATGTTGCCAAGCTAAAGAAACTCCTGCCAACATTAAATGAGAAACTAGAATCCATTAATTAATATTGCGATTTAATAAACGCAAACCAGAAAATATTTTTCTTTTAAAATTATCTAAGATGTCTTAAAGTTTCCAAGAAACTCATAGCAATTCATTATTGCAAATTTTTTTATGTTTTCTCTTATGTAATTTGCAAGAATTTGAATAATAATTAATTATAAGTTATGTAATAAAATAAAAAATTAATAACTTTTAATTTCAACTAATTACTTTTTAAAAAATGTCAACATTAATTTTTCTATATTTTTCCAAGTTCAAAATTTTTAGCTCATTTTGTAATTCTGTTATCATTAAAAGTAATCTAACTTCAAAAATCTAATCTAAATAATGTTTTTTAAAATTAAATTTAATTTTAATGTAATTTTTAACTAAATTACTTTTTTATTTATAGCTTAGTGTAATTAAACTAATTTTATAGACCGGTTTATCTTTTACTTAATTAAAAAAATTAATTAAACCCTGATAATTTGTACATATTAAATATATAGCAGAAATTATATAATATGTTTCTGCTACTTGCACAATTTTCTTTAAAAATTATTAGTTGCGTTTCTCTAGCATATTTCCCTCTTAATAACTATTTTTACTAATAATTATTAATTTTAATCCCGTTTAATTTACTCCATATCTTTTTTTATTTCTTAGAATTAAAAAGAGATTAAAAGTAAAAAAATAAATCATTAAAATTGATCCATAGGATTAAAGTTAATCTATATTAGTAGAAATAAATATAATTGCTTCAAAAAATAATTTTTAAGCTACTGTATAGATAAAATTTTAAATAGACGATGATTCATGATACGTATAAATAATTGTCATTATTAAGAAATTCCAGAAAAAAATATTTTCAATATATATTAAAACTATATATTAACCATATACAACATTTCTTTTACATTGATGCTTTTCTTACCCTTTTTTGATAGGAAATTTTCATAATTATTGTTACAAGCTTATAGTAGTACAACACGGATATAGCAATCGATCATAGACCGACCGAGTATGATATCTACACCAATAACGATTCGTAATCGCATCGCGGAAGATGTCGCTGCAATCAGCCGGCCAAGTTTTTTTTTGACCGCGGCGGGTTCAATCGATAGTTTTTATCAGTCGCGGTCGCGGATAGGTCGAGTCGCGAGTCCGGTTTTGAGGTTAGGGTTAGTGACTCGGTGACACCGCGACGGATGGTGGACGCCAGAGACGGCGAGTCTTCAGTGCGCGAGGAAGCAAACGCGCCGGCCTCGAATCGAGGGAGCCGCGTTCCGCGAAAAATCGTCCATCGTCGCTCGCCGGTTTACCGCTCGTCGTCGGGGTAATGCTCCGAACGAGAGAAACGGCGTGGCACCGTGACGGAAATCTGTTTATATCGGCGATCGCGAGACCGCGGGTGGCATCCGCCGCGCGCGTCCAAAAATAGATCGGCGGCGGCGGCGCCTACGGCGTGTCGACGAAAGGAATTCGTCCGCGAAAGGAGGAAGAGGAGAATCGCCCTCCCGAAATCCTCCTGGAGACGAGACGCGCCGATGACACGAGGTCGAAACGCGTGACGCGGCAACGTGCCGCGACAGCGCCGATCCGCCGATTCCTCCCCGTCCGTTTCGCAGCATCCCGAATCTTCCCCGAACGCATCTCGCGTCCGACGGATCTGTCGACGCGCGCCGATCTGCTCAATCGAATGTCCGGTACCGGCGACCGGTGCGCGAATCCGTCCACCCACTCGTATCGGGAAATAGGGTCAGTCGGGGTTACGACAGCGAGGTGAGTACAAGTTATCGCTATTGATCCCTGTTCGATAATCCTACGCGCGATAACCGCTGATTTGATCAGCCGTGAAAAAGTCCCAGCGATTGTCCCAGTTCCCAGCTGCTAATTTGTAGAATAGATTTTTTTTTATTTGTAAGATTTATTTGAAAGAGCCTGGGAGATTTAAATAGGCTTATTTATTAATATTTATTAATATCGTCTTCGTTGGGTAATACGCGATAGGCGCATCATAAAGATCCGGATACAATGAAAGAAATAAAAAAACAGAAAATTTAAAAAAGGAGTTAGGAATGTAATTAGAAAATTTAATTTTGACGAGATAATTTGATAAGAAATTATGCTTTAATACATAATCAAGATGTATGAAGGTGTTCTGTTATTAGTTAGTAGAAAAAAATTTTTCACTTTTAATTCTTTTAATTTCCCGTTCCTTTCATTATGTTTAGTCCCCAACTGCTTTTTTCCTCTATGTTTCATGTTAGCCTAAAGACTCGAACACAATAAAAAGACAAAGAAATTAAACCAAGAAATTATAAATAAGAAATGGGAAAGAAAGTTAAAAAGTTCGACATACGAAAAAGAAAACGTATTTTAACATACGATTAATTAACAGAAAATTTCTTTCGATCGAATTTCTTATTTTTTTACGTTTAATTCACACCTTTATTAAAATATGTTCGGTCATTGATCGAAAGAAATTTTCTGCTCCCATTTTTTTATTGTGCTATAAACTAATTCCTCTCTTCTTTTCAGAAAATTTCCATGAAAATCCGCATACCCGACGAGTGATAAACTCTCAATATTGCACAGCGACGATGTCCCGGGGGTTCTCGTGCACGCGACATCACGCGACGTCACGCGTCGCGGGATAGACGCGCGGGAGAGGAGGAGCCCCGATCTTCGAGCGGGCGCGTGACGCGCCGTGAACCGGTGACATTCGGCTCGCGGGAAGTCGGGCAAATGAGGCGTCGCGTGGCAAACAGCGAGGACGCGAGGCGACCGGCGAGGATACCGATGACCGTTCGTTGTTGCGAGACGGCCGCGCGCGAGCCCCAGTGAGAAGATGTCGCAGACCGCGGATGTCGAAAGCGAGACCGGCTCCATTTGCGACGAGGAACGCGTCCGGAAGCTGTTCCAGGCATGCGACGGCGACGGCGACGGCTACATCGACAGGTGAGCGACGACTATTTCTGGGAGGGATTCGCGAGGAACGAATAAAAACGTCTCATTTGGAATAGTGCCACTTTTGCGGGGGGGGGGGGGGAGGAAGTCCCCCCGGTGGACTATCGATCGCGGTAATGACCGACGAAACGCGCGAAACTTGTGTATTTTTACGATGGTCATCACGACGAGAGGAAATGCCGTATTATAAAAAATGTTTAATGTCCATTTCTACCAATATTCTATTAATTTCCTGTCTCGGCTCAATTTGCTCTTTATCCTTTTCTAATTCTTACACCGAAAAGAAAGGTAAAAAATAAATTGAGCCAAGATAAAAAGTTACTTTGTGTCGATAGAAATGAAAAGGTAAAAGCTGAGTTCCGAACGTTTTTCGAAATCGATTTTTCATCCGGTTAAATGAGGAAAGAATCGAGATAACTGATAGACAATTCCGTTGAGTATGGTTTTTTTCCCGCGGATTTATCACCCGAATGCGCTTACTATGCTTTCGAGTGTAACGTGTATTTTACGTTACACGCCGCGAGGCGGGATAAATTCCGCTCGGCGAATTCGACGCGCGAATTCTTCGCGCGCGGTCGCACAATTAACGGTGGCTGATATCGCGCGGAATAGAAAGAGCTCGTTGACGAGGCCGCGCCTGCCGTTGGCACGTACGTTTTAATTATTTCTTCAATTAATTAGAGCCGTCTCCCTCACTTTCTCTCTCGCTCTCTTTCTCTCACTCTCGCTCCGCGGCGAGAGTTCGCGCTGACTCTCGCGGGTGTTTAACGAGAGACAACTGGCGGCGCGGTGTAGTTTCTTTTTATTCTACGCCAACTTCGGCGGGAGTACAAACTCGTCGGGATCGCCATTGCGATATAGAGGGAGAGAAAGAGAGAGCGATAATAAGTGCGCGATAATTTACGAGAACGACCATCTCCCGCGGAGTAAACGCGGACTGTAAGACCACTTCGTAACTCCTCGTCGTATTCCTTTTCATTTATCCGAGCCGATCGCGAAAACATTTTCTCGCTGTCGGATTCTCCACAGTGGACTGTCCTGTTTTTCGGACTAACAACTAACAAATTGAGACAATTCCTTCCTCCCTCCCCCTCTCTCTTTCTCTATTTTTTTTTTTTGCACACGTTCGACGGAGTTACAAAATATAGTGATTTTCGCGAATGTCGTCTCTCAAATTAGATTCCGCTCTCGAGGACGTTTCCTTCCGTCGTTTTATCCATTTTGCTCCTCGCTCATCGTTTCCGTTATCCGATGTCTCGATACGTTTTCCCGTTGTTTTTCCTTTTCGCGGACGGTACACCCGGTCGGCGATGTGCCTCGATATTGCGCTTCCAGTACCAGACGCACACGTACGTGGGGCTTCTCGCCGTATATACGTATATACGTGGAACTCGCGCCGTCTTTTATTTCTTTTCGATGAAGCTAAAGGTGTACTTTTTGCTGCGCTTTACGTCGAGCACTACGGTCTATTTTGTCTCGTCCGCCCACCGCAGTACCGCTCGTACGGCAGGCTCCTTTGCCTTTTACCTTCGTGGATAAACCTACGAAGGTAAAATTATGTCTGTATGGTCTCTCCGTGTATTACACGCATGTAATGTTTACACGGACTCCGTCCCTTATGCTATAAGCTGCGCAAACTGCATTTATACACACGTCGGAAGGCGGGTGAGAAACTCGGCGGGTGAGTACTCCTCTTTTAATCGCGCTTTTTCCACCAACTCGTTCCTGCAAATGAAAATGGAGAGGATTATTCTTATTAGAGGATTATTCATCTAAATACCGCGAGAAACTTTCGAAATTTCATTTGGAACTTGCTCGAACTGTGAAACATGTAAGGATATGCGATTATATTTTTTATAGCGTAAGAGAAATTGTAAATAACATCGTGTCCATTTTTAATCAAGGTGGATTAATTTTAATCTCTAACTTTAACTTACTATTTTTTATTTCTAAGGGGAATGGGGAAAAATAAAGAGTGAAAATTAAACCGAGATCAAAGTTATAAATATTGATGGAAATGGACATGAAAAGGGCAGTTTTAATCTGCAAAGCTTGCTTTTATCAAAACTCTGTATTAAAATTCCTTATAACATGAATATAAAAAGAAAGATGTCAAAAAAAAAAAATGCATTTAATGGAAGATGAAAAATACATTCGTGACTTCTTCGTGATCAGAATTTTAAGCTGTCATTAATATTCTTTATAAAAAAATCTTTAAATTCTCTGTCGCAAAAATCTCAATTTTGGAAATTTGACTTGTTAGAAAAATTTGCGATATCGTTCAAAGGTCCAAAATAAATCATCTATAAGGAAGAAAATTTTTGTTAAAATAATTTTTTGCTGTAAACTAGTATCATTTTTTTCCTCGTGGATAAGATCCACGTTTTAATTGACTAAATCTGTCACGACGTATAGATGCTTTCGTGAGATACAGAGTTGGTCTGGCAATAACTTCGTCATCGAGAATCACGACATACGCGCGCGTTCCTTCACGTGTAATGAGGAGAACTCATTAACCGAAAGAGGATCGAATTGAAACGCACGCCTGAGACGTCGTCAGCGTGGCCGCGCGCACGCGTGCTTTAATCTCGCGGATGAGATTTATCGTCGACGATCTAGTTTTACCGGGGGTAATACGATCAAACGATCGGGATCTTCCGAGAAATCGCCGCGGTGCCCCGGCGCTGTTAACGAATCTCGCGCGATTGTTCCGAGATAAATCCTTCGATTCGAGGTCGCGGGCGGCATCTGCGAGATTGGAAACGGGGAATGATTTATAATTAACCGCCATTCCCCCGATAATAATTGCCTTTACGTCGTTAATTATCGCCCCCGGGGGGAAGTAACATCGATTCGTTAACGAGGAATAATTTATTGCGCGGCGGATGCGTCGCCGCGATGTTTTATAGCGATCACTCGGCCCGAGCGCGATTTCTCCCTCTCTTTGCGTTTATTTGTTGTTTCGGCCCTTTTTATCTCCGCGAGCCACGCGCGTTGCACAAAGCTCGCCTAGGCCCCGTGCACAAACGCGTTTTTAAAGTGAAATTCGCCGAGCGCGCGAGTGGACGGAGAGAGTCGCGCGGGGTGAAGAGGAGAGAAAGAGAGAGAGAGAGAGAGAGAGAGAGAGAGAGAGAGAGAGAGAGAGAGAGAAAGCCTGCGTGTACGTTCTACAAACAAATTAAGAGAGCAAACCCGGCAGCCATCGTTTCCTCTCCGTTAAAGAGAAGAACGGGACAATATTTCTCGACTTGTTGGCATTCATTACGGCGCGCTTTACGGCGTAACCTTGTTATACCCTCGCCGTCGCCGCACGTGATGCACATCTCGGCCCTTTGCACGCGAGGTTCGCTCAGCCCCCTCTACCCCAAGTGTACGTAATACTTGGGGCAATTTTGCTCATCTTCTTCTCTCTCCCATCCCACCGGTCTAAACCTGACAGGTTCCCCGACTAATGTCTAGGTCTAGTCTTTTTCTCGACCGAGAGACGTACGAACGGTCGCTAGAGAAAATTCCTCTCGCGAAGCGAAGGGTTCTCGCCTAATTTTCGCGCAATTTTCAAGATCCCGTAATTGTCGGGTCGATGTTGAGAACCGGTGACCCAATTTTCCGGGACATGACTCGTCGTTGTGACTCGTGTGACACGTCCGCGAGAGGCGGATTGCGTGTGTTTCTCGATGCGCGTTGACCGGATGACAGCGGTGGATAGGAATCGAGGAGAAGACTCTGGCGAAACGCGACACGGAGGTACAGGCTCGATTCTGTCTCTGTGGCGAACCCTCGACGATAATCCCGAGGGTTGGCCCATTGGCGAGGGGAAGGCCCCCACGTTACCCCGCGTTTTATGGCAAGTGAGTCACACCACCGCGATCTCCTCCGGGCTCTCTCTCTCTCTCTCTCTCTCTCTCTCTCTCTCTCTCTCTCTCTCTCTCTCTTCCTCTCCTCATTTTTCCCTGCTTGTCGTTTTAGTCGTACGACTGCTCCTTCGCGCAGCCAGCTGGGTCTTTGCGCTTGCAGACTCGTTTATCGGCATTTCACTCCCTGTATACCCCTTTATCCATCGTATCTTTCTCTCTTCTCCCTCGCGACTGAGTTTCTCCCGCCGCGTAAAATACAGTCGGCGAATATCGGCTGTGGCATTCTGTAATGCAACGGATTTCCGTGAACGAAAGCGAGCGTAGTCGTAAACGTAAAATTCCGCTCGCCGTTGCCCCGCTGGAATAACGCGGCGGAATAAAGGAGCGAGCGATCGTTGCCCAAGTTGAAACCGCGCGTCCGCAGATGTCGACGGTAAGTTCGACTCCGATATCTTTTCCCCCGTCTTTTCCTCGCCGTCATTCTTGTTCTCGTAGACGGTTTACCTCGCGAATAAACTTTTTTATATAATTTTATTTTATATAAGTTTTAGTTTTGATAGTGTTCCATCGCAAAGAAGAGATTGCTGAAAGAAAGTTTGTTGGAACCTGTTTGTTGTGCAATTGGAACAAAGTTGTTTGATCCAGAAAATTTATGAAATATAACGTAAGCGTAAAGCGAGACTAACGTAAGGCGAGAATAGTCTCGTGAAACGCGTTTGAATGCGAGATTATATTAATAATATATAAAATAATAAAAATTACCGATAAGATGAAGAGAAAGAGAAAGTGTAACATTTGATATCAGTATCAAAGTTACTATATTATTTTTTCACGACTTTTTCTAAAATTAATTGCGGATACTCAAGCTCTAGAATGTTAAAGTATAGTTGGCAAAATTATTTACATCTGAATACGAATATCAGCTAACAATAGCTCTTCGTCTCGCCGTTTCTGCGTAAGAAAGTATCAAACTCGCGAATGATTCGGGGGGCAATGCGATGAGATTTTGCCGGCGGACATTCTCGTTATAATTCCGAGATTTACCTGGCTGCCGAGGCTCCCACAGGCTTGTTTGCACGCGATGGAGCGCGTAAAGCGGGAAATTTCTCCCGAAAGAAGTACCGCGAGAGAGCGGCGCTCTGTCGTCCGAATCGATACGTCTCGATCCGAGGCTCACTCGAAAAAAAGACGGCTCACGTTTGCCGTCTCGATTTACGAAAGAAAAAAAAAAAAAAAACGGTATATCGTACAAGCCGGAAGAAGGCTTTGCGTGTAATAGCGATACGCAATACACCGTGTTATATTTTTTTACTTCTCTTCGTGTAAAACGTTCTCCCATTTCGCGATTTACGTCTGCCTCCTTTACGTACGTTCTAAGCTTGGAAATCCGATCGCCGATCGGTGGTCCCTCGAGCTGCCGAACACACGCCGCGTCCGTTTTGTGGCATTTCGTCGAAGCCATCCCACGGCGGGGTTTTTACACGCGGTCGGCACTCGTAATTTCGTTACGCGCGGCCAGCTTGCGCCGCCCGCCCCGCTTTTGCAGCCCCCGTTTATTTCGGCCCCGGTTCGGATAACTCGGCCCGCGATAAATCCCGAAATCGTCCCGACTGGTTATCGTTATTTACGCCTTCCCTCCGTCCGACCGTCGGGATACACAATTCTCGTCTTGTCCTCGCTGGAAATTCTCGTTTTGTCGACCCGTCGTCAATAGAATCGTCTCGCAGATTGCGGAACCCCCCCGATCTCGCGAGTGGTCTTCTTCCGTATTCTCGTTATCGCAAAATTCCGATTCCAAGCGGGAATAGAAGTAGAATTGAATAGAAGTACAATGAAGTACGAATTTTCACTTGTAACGTCTGATAACAACTAGAACTTTTAAACGCGCGAAACGACTCACGAAACGGCCCTTACGTGTTACAAGCAAAGTAAGAGCAGTCCTTTTTTGCGAGAATACCTCACGTGAATAATTCGTCGACTCGTCTGGTGAATAAAACACCTCCCGGAGGGAGGTGTCATCGGAAATAGAGCGCGGAATGCGCATTTTAGGCGGGGCGGACCTTCGCGTTAAACGAATTATTTTCGGAGAGCCAATGCTGTCGCTTTAAATTTGATAAACCGCGGCGATCGATATGCCGATATCGTGCAGCCCGGCGACGTCAAGGTCCCGCGTCTCTCGTCGTTCCTGCGAATTATTAATACCAGTCGGATTCCGAAATGAACCGCATTATAGGGGCGATCGCGCCGCTAAAATTGACGGCCGTGGCTTCCGATGGCGTGTGAGCCATCCGATATCCCGAGCTACCTTGAGCCACCTCCGAGTTCCGTCGCGGGAAGATCGTATTTTTATCGGCGAGTCCGGTGAAGACCGACGACATCCGGGGACCGTTCCCGACGGGAATAGCCCCTACGCAATCAGAGTAACATGATTTCTCGCTAATTATCCGCGAAATCTAAACCTCTCGAAAGAGCGCTAACAAAGGGACAGGCGTTAAAAGAGATGAAGGGAGGGATGAAGTTTGCGATGGGTTTGCTGGAGCACGAGGAGGGCTCTTCTTCCCGTTAAAAAGCAGCGTTAGGTAACATCTCTTCTCTTTCTCCTCCCCCACTTGTTCTTCTCCTCTTCTATCTTCTTTTTTTTTTTTTCCTCTTTTTGCCTCTCTTCTTTTCATTTCTCTCTTCTTTCTTTTTCTTTTTGTTTTTAATGGCGCCCACGAACGATATCCAACGAGGCGAGAGCTCGCCTCGTTTCGAAAGGGTGGATTAGCCGAACCGGCGGTATAAGGCTCTTTCATATAACGGACTTCGATGAGGGGTTGCGTTTCGATGAAATAAAGAGAGAAAGACAATGAGACAGCGACATCGTTCTCCAATGTGCACGCGAGTTCTCTCGAAACCGCCCTCGCGTCCGTGCGGCCTCCGGCTCCGCTTCCTTTTTCGTTCTTATCTCGTGCTTTACGTATTATCTTACATATCTCCCGCATTGCTTAAATAACATCTTCCGTACTTTAATAAAAAAAAAAAAAGATATCTTGTTCCTCTTGTCTGGGATCTATTTATCTTCATATTTTCCACGCGCACTTCGGGATTCTACTGAATTTGAGAGACAGAATTTAATAAAGATAATCATCGTTCGCGTAACTTCGACGTGGAGATGGAAGATCCTTCGAATTCTTCGGAGGGTTGCCAATGCGGGCGGGGCATGAAGTTAATAGACGACTAATCCCGCGCGTTTCCCGCGCGTGGAATATAGCTTGGTAAATGGAAAGTTTTCTTGTAAATACGTGTCTCACGGCGGAACAATAGTATCGGTATCAGATATCAATCAGGTTTGAGAAGAAACATTTTAACGCGGGAGAAATTCTCGGTCGTCACGCAATAGCGACGGTCTCTCACATTTCCCAACAATGGACGCGCCTATTGGTCCATTACAGAGTATCTCTACGTGCTAGCCTTTTAAATGCGAATGCAAGACTCGCTTTCGCCGACGAACAACTTCGTCGAGTCGTGAAGCCTCGTTTAATCCGAAAGATTAATCCGCTATTCTGAAACTTTTCGGGGGGGGGGGGGGGAAGAGTACAGAAATTTCAGTCGTAAACCTGAAATAATCCCGAAACAATTGGAGCACAAATCTCAGAAGTGACAGTTTCTGTATTTTCCATTTCTTCGATGTTTTTTATCTCCCTTGATTTTTCTGTTCCTCCACCTCTCTCTCTCTCTCTCTCTCTCTCTCTCTCTCTCTCTCTCTCGCTACACGAGAGCACCGTTTCACTCCGAGCCCTGATTAAAACTAAAGATAGGGAAGGGAATTCCCCGGATCTCGAAAAGCGGTACAGGATTGTAACGAGATCACCGCGTTACAGGTCGAGACACGAAATTGAGTTTTGATCCAATCGCACGTCATGGCCAATATCGACGTGAGCTTGTGTCTGCCCTCGGAATTTTCTTCGGAAAGTCCTCCTTCGATAATTTCAATCCATCTGTATGTGTCGCGCGCGAGAGGTGTAGCCTTCGATTTTCTCCCCGTCTCCGCGCCCGCGATTTTCACCCGGAATATCTGATTCGGCAACGTCTCTTGCTTCTCGAAATGTTTAACGAGATCGCGAATGGGGGGGGGGGGGTACTACGCATGGGGGATGATTTATGCAACTCGACGCCTCGTGCGCGACAGACGGCGCGAATGCGAAATTAAATAAGCCGTTAAATTCACTTTTCTCGCCGAGCGGGCAAACACACCGAGGCCGATGATAAACCGCGTATTACAACGCGATCGTTTCCCACGTGGTAGCACATTTATCGCGCTCTCTTTCCAACGTCGAAGTGCCGTTTAATTGCCGCCTCGTGTAAATACGCGACGCGTGTGCACCGTGTGCGTCGCGCCCGGGTGTCCATTTATTTCGAGATAACGCCCGAATAAATTAATATATTGCGATAGAAAACACGGCTCTCGAGAGCGTTGATTAATAATACATTACTCTCACACGTGCACTCCTCCCTCTTCCAATTATTCAAAGAAAAAAATTGGAAGTATCAGCTGCACCATGAAAAAAAAAAAATCACGGTAAAAGAAAAAAGAGAGAATCGCGATTTTGATCTTCAAGAATCGGGGCTAAATTTTAATCGGAGGAAAGAACAGTTTAACAAGAGCACGAGACGTTTCTCTATGAAAATGCTTATGGGACTCTCCCGCCGTTCATTCCCGTCGACTCGCGTACAACGATTTCTTAGCGAAACGAATAGAAAGAGAGTCCGTGAATAAAGAAAGAGAGAGAGAGAGAGAGAGAGAGAGAGAGAGAGAGACGGAAAGATTTGCGTGTACATTTAAAATAAACTCACGTGTCTGATGTAAAACCGCAAATATGGCGCTCGCGAACGGGACGAGACGGGACGAGCGACACGCATCGCGGTGGATTAAGTTGCGTTCGTTTTCTTCACGCCAGCAACGAGATATGTAGACAGAATAGTATTCCTTTTCTCTACCAGCTCTGCTTTTTTGTTTCACCTTTCGAACCGCAGCGCAGAGTGCATTTATCTGCCCGTCGCAGTGGCACTCGACACGCGGCCGGCGTCGCGCGATCCGCTCCGTTCTTAGGCGTTCCTAGAGATAGATATTCCACGTACCGTAAATTCTCTCGCGATATAATAATCCATCAAAGTTGCTCGTGTGCAGAGCCACCGCACTTGACATTTGTAACAGATTTCAGATCAGTCCTAACGTTTGAGAATATCGAGCTACGCGTGTGAAGCTGACGTATCGTTTTGTGAAAATTTATTATTTATTGGAGCTTCTAGAGTTTTATTTTTAATAGTTTCACATAATAAATTAGACAAATAGTTTTGATCATTAAAACACGAAAACCTGCCGTAGGACAAACCGAGACGTCAGGTACATGCAGCATCTCATTTTGTCCCGCGTGAGTTCTCTTAATATTCATTGCTAGATTTCAAATTCATAGTTCTACATAAATTCTAAAGAGAACGATGACAGATTTTTTAAAAGAGTTCTATTTATCATAAAATATTTATTGTGCAATTTTTCTAGCGATAAGGTAGTCATAATTTTCTGATCAGAAAACAACGAATTTTTCTAGTGATAAATTGGTCGTAATTTTTTGACCACAAATATTTGTTTAAGCTAGATAAAACTATAAAACTATAAAAAGTGAGACTAGAATTTTCAATAATTTATGAATTTCCACGAAATGATGTCAGCTTTACATACACATTTATCATTTTTATTTTTTTTTTTTTTCTATTTTTATCAAATGTTATGAGCATTCTAAGGATATCAAGGATTCTATCCTTTAGAAATCGAATTATCCCACGTTCCATATATGCGTCATTCGTCTCGTCACTCGTGACTTTTCGTGCGACATGTCGCGTTAACGCGTGCTCAAAGTGAATCGAAGACGAACGGTCGTCGGTGGCGCGTGCAAGAAGAGAAGGTGGAGGAGCGAGGGAGAATGCAGCCGCTCAAACTTTGGGAAATGAGAACTTTGGAGAGACTGTCCCGACATAGAGGCGGACGCCGCCGAGTGTCGCGATGGTACGTACACGGACCCGCCCTAAACTCACGTTCTCATAGTCCGCCTGTCTGTCTATTAATAAACGCGAACGAATGAGCTTGTCGACGAATGACCCTGTGTTCGTGTCTTACGCGACTCCGGTTGTCTCGGGACGTCTGGGTTGCATCGAGTGAAAAATCAGCGTAGAGTTCCCATCGAATTGCATCTGGCCTCTTCTTTTTTCTACCGTGTTATACAATATTCGAGAGAAAAAAAATAAAAATAAAAATGGCGAGGTCGGAGGAACTCCGGAACGTCGAGTACGACTTCAATGTCAATTAAAGTTATAACGGTCCGGTCGATGGCATTCGTTAGTGTGATCCGTGCGTCAATTGCGTCGCGATGAAACGCGCATGGAACTCGCTCGAGTGCAACGCCCGCAAGTAGTATCAGAATCGAGCTTCCGATGGAGCTTTCGGTGCGTTACGGGACAAGCGTCCCGGAAGCAGGCCTGCCGCCTGACGACGACGCTGTACGTAATCCATTAATATCACGCGCGATGGACGTCGCGGCGGCGCGCGGGTGGGGACGGACGGTAATTAATGCGTGACGTTTAATTCGCCCGACGACCGTCCCTAAACCGGCGACACCATTGTTTCGACGGTGAGAGATAGAGACGAATACCCTGCCCTCAGGATCGGTTCTGATACCCGCGCGCGTGCGTCTCGAGAGCGATACCCGCAGCTTCTACGTCTATGGGAAAGAAATTGAATTTAAAAGGAAATTAGCGAACACGATTGCGCGCTGAGATGGTCACTCGCCGAAAAATACGGGAGCTTGGAGATTCGATTCGATCGAATTTTAACAATATTCGTACGATACAATCAAAACTCTTAATTTGTCATTCCTCGCAGTTTTATCTATATTATAATAATATAGTGTAATAAACTTGGAAAACCTGAAATTTCTTTTTTATTCTTGAAAATTAGGGAAACTCACATTCTATTTTATTGTGCCGCAAAGGATTTTTTTAAATTTTCTGTCGCAGAAAAAAATCTTATTTTTATAATGCAGGCTAATTAATAATTCGCTAATTGTTCAAATTGTAATCATGTACGATACACATCTGCGTATATATTTACATTGTAATTTGTTGAATTTTGTAAAAATAATTTCATATTTCTCTAGAGTAATCAGGCCAAAGCATTAATATTCTAATATTAAGCTTCATGATTACAAAGTATGAAAATAAACTTATTTTAAGATTGCATTCAAGAATTTTCTAATTTTGCCTGAAACTTTGAATAAAAAAAACATTTAAACTTCTAGAAATTTTCAGAGAATTTTTTTTACAAAATTAACAGACACCTCGAATACATTTTTTACGTTCACGTCGCTTATTATATTCCGTCTGGGTTATCCGAGTTACACTGTAAATAATTTACAATCGTGCGATTTCTCCAATTAGCAGCGATCGTCGCGGCTCTCGCGTCGAGAAACGCGCGACGAAATCGCGAGAGGACGAGGCCGGCTGGTTTAACGATTTTCCAGGGACATCTCCGGCTGGAGGCAGACGGCTGTAACTGATGCATCTTTAATGTTGTCCTGTCGACCTGGGCCGCGCGCGTCGGTGAGAACGCGACGGGACCGGCGCGGCGGCGGTGCGGCGCGCGGTGATCCGCTTGCGATTCTCAGCCGCGTTGGTTCGCCGCGTGACTCGCTCATCGCGAATCGCTCTTTATCGAGCCGCGGCGTTGCCGCCGTCGCGACCGATAATCAAGAGTGACGCGCCCGCTCTCGTCCTTCCAGCCGGTTAGACAATTATTTGAGCATCGTAATGGACGGAGAGGAGCGCGACCGTACGGGGATGATATGACAAGCGCCGGCGCCCCGTAACCGTCCCTTTTAATTAAATGAATCTCGACGGTATCGTTAAAACGAGAGGACGTCTTAGAGCCCGCGGGATAGAGCGGTCTTGTAAATCCGTTTGCTGTGTACACGTCGGGCGATCGTCATTGTCGGCCGGGATCGGGAAAAGTCCTCCCCGCATTGATCTCATCTCCATAATGGATTATTAAATACTCTTCTTCTCTCGGGCTAACGTATAAGCTATCGATAAGGACGAGCTTTTCGAGCTCGTAGTCGCCGAGCGACGAACGCGCCTCTCTACTTTTAACTGTTTCGTGCCTCATCTTCCGCGTTCTGCCTCTGTCTGACGCATGAATTATTCACGAAGATGAATTATTCATAGAAAAGAGAGTACTTAGTCTTCATAATACACATTCCGCTTAATATGCTATACGACCGGCGATTTATTATTTGCGATTTGCGTTAAGTGGTCGGCGGTGAGCTCGACGCAATCGGCAAATTTCTCTGACGGAAGTCCAAATTCGGAGTTACTGTCGAGACACACGACGTTCGCAATTCCGAAAATTAAATCCGTAACCGCCTCGTATTCGCGCGCCTACGTCCCCGAGACGAAACATTCCGCTAACAACCCCTAACGGCGTCCTCTCGCCTTCTGGACTTTCCAGCCAGGACCTATTGACGGTGTGCCGGGAATTGAACCTCGAGAATTCGGTGGAGGAATTGATGAGGGAATTGGGCGCGGACGAACACGGTCGTATTTCCTATCAAGAGTTCCTCAGGCGACGTCTGGCCCTGCGACCGGAAATCGAGGCGCTCAGAGCCGGCAAACGGCGAAGCAGCCCGCATCACACCCACACGCCGGAGTACCTGCCCACCAGCAGCGACAACAGCCTCGGTAAGAATCCTTACAAATCGTTCGAATTTCCACAGACAGATCCTCCCTCCTTTCCGCCCGTGACGATAAATTACCCCGCAGTCGAGACGAAAACTGGAGCCTTCGCGCGAGCAACAAATATTATGTCCTCCGTTTCATCCGCTTCTGAAAGTACGCCTCTGAACGACGTCTATTTATCAGAATACGAAGAGTCATGGGGTTATTTTGCGCCGGGCAATATATCGCGATCTAGCCGTATTTGCGTGCCGCGTGGAAATAGGAGCGCGAGCTATCCCTTCGAAAATTGATGATTGATGGAACAATGAATACGGGACGAACGCGGAAATACGCGCAGGCATTGGTAATATCCCGATCGAACGGGTCGCATGTAACTGGATACGAGACGCGAGATCGATGGACGTATTGGAGATGGCGACTTTTAGTCAATAATGACGCATTATTGACGCGCGCGTATCTCGCGCCGTTCGCCATTCGATCATAAATTTTGATTAAATGATAACCGGACCGTAAAAGGAAATGTTTAATTCACATTCCTACTTTTATGATGATTTCGCTAGGAACAATGGTAAAACAAGAATCTTGTACGCAATTCAATAATCTTCTCGGAGAATCTCTTCGCGTTAGTATTAGAAATACCAAACGGTTCTTTGAAACCTTTTTTTTTTTTTTTTTTTTTTTTTTTTTTTTTTTTTTTTTTTTTTTTTTTTAATTAACAATTTTCTGGTGATATCGATAGAATGAAATTTTAAAATTTTCCGAGATTAATATTTCAGAATAGACGAAATAATTTATGAGTTAAAGTTAGCTTTATTTAATTTATGAGTTAAAATTTCAAAATCATGTTTCTCGTGCAAGAAAAAAGATATTAATTAAAAAAATAGAAATGATTAAAAATGATCACTCACGGTACTTTTCTCTGTTAAATGAACGCCAAATGTAATTTACCTATTACAGGCACCGTGTCGGGACGACATGAAAGTTGGGAGTTCGACAGCGGTGCCCGTGATTTGTCTCCGGAACCCCATAGTCTTCAAAAGCTAGTGGAGGCTGCCGCCGGCGGAACGGGAAATATGCTGGACCTCGCGAATAAGGTGAGTCGCGACGATCTATCCACCTCAATAAAACGACTGTCGATATCTACATCTTCGACCGATTCGCCTCTCGGCATTATATTCGTTCCGCGTTTCGCGTGCGCGAATCGCTTTCGCGTGATCGCTTGGCGAACGTCTGCCTTACCGTTATAAACTTGTGATGGGACCTGTCATACCTGTCATATCTCGCGTACATACAACATACATGCATGTTGACAGGAAGATTCTGTAGAACGCGCTTAATCCCTTAAATTTTACACGGCACTTCACGTGCTGTGTAACATATGATAATAATTAACGCGATGCACTCGTCTTATCAAAGGAAAAATTCATTAATGCCCGATTGCACCATTGTTACTTTGGCTTTAAACGAGTCTTAAATATGTATATATCTTATTATATATATCTTTATTTATTTAGGAAAAAAGATAAAGACAGATATATGGTCGAAACTCTTCAAATCAAAATTACCAAAATAGTTGGGCCTTAAGAGATATACATGTCTTCCTTCTTCATATTATTATTTGAAGTATTCCTCAAGTTGAGAAAAACTGCCTTACAAATTATCGACTGATGAAGTTCTGGGGTACGTCTGCTTGTTAATGCAACATTCGCGTTGATGGAAAGTCAACGAGACGCGCAATTATCCACAGGGGAAATTGTCTTTGCATGCCGATAATCCTCGGTTTTCCTTAGCGAGCAGAGCACTCGTTTCGCTTAACTCCTTCATCTCTCGCCGCGTCCACGGCTCTCTATTATTTCCCCCTTCGTATCGCGAGTTCGCGCCTGGGAATTTCTTTGTCAGCCGCAATTAACCGCGATACCACCACCGAGGCGCGGTATGCCGTCGTGGAAGATGGCAAGACGTGCAATTTCTGCATTCCCTGCTTTCCCCCGTCCGCGCTCGTCGATCACGCCCGCCAGCTTCGGTATCGAATTACGAAGCGTAGATTAAACACCGTACATCGACATTGTTTACACGAAATCTTTTTCAATTCGTCGTTGAAGAATAGCCAAAAATTCTAAAAATTGTCGCATGAAAATTGTCAATGAACAATTATGTAACAATTTTGAAAGAAAAGAAGGAAGAATACATCTCAGTCGTCGAGTATGCAGACATAAAGTTGCGATTAAATTTTGGATAAATTTTTAGATAAATTTTCACCATTCAAATTGACCACCAGGAATTTTTGCGGCACATCTTTAAATTTCGATTTCTGCTCGAATTGCTTCGACGATGAAATTCCCATCTCTCTCTCTCTCGGGACGTTTCGGTTTCGGCGGATGATTCGGTTCGCGATCGCGCTCGTAACGCGCGAGCTTCCCTGCTCGTTTTAAAAGTCACGACAGCTGCAGGGGAAAAGAGAAATAAAAGCACGTCGGCCAAATTCCGAGGTTATCGCGATTTCTCGCGAGAGCCTCCACTCCCGTGTTTCGAGGAACGAGAACAGGAGAACAGAAGGAGGATGGTTTCGGGGAAGGAAAAAAGAAGCATGCGTCGTTTACTGCCTATAAATAACCGTTATTACGCTTCGCATTATGGCATCGAAAAAGCAGAGAAAGCCAGCGAATTTTGACCGCTCACTGAAGAGCAACGTTGCACCCCACGCGGAAGACTTCGCTAATTGTAAGAAGATAAAAAAGATATGAATGTATAAAAAACATATATAGAAGTAACATCATTTTTCATTCTACGTAGCTTTTTCCAGGCATAAATATCTCGGTGTAACGTACGCATTTGCGCGCATTTTTAAGAGAAACGCCAAGAGCCAAACATCACATCACCCGGTGATGTTTTTCCTTCCTTTTTCCATTCACGTCTGCGAATGTGCGGAAAAGCTTTCGCGCGTCCGCGTTACACCGGATTCTGACGGCGTCCGTTTCACGAGAAAAGCGCAAATATGCAGCATCTTAAATCGCCCGTTCGTGCGGCGAAGCTGTTTCCTCGCGGAGACGCTGTTCCGCGCGAATTTCCATAGAAATGGAACGGAGAAGTCGCGAGGGGAGCGCGAGGGAGGCGTCGAGGTAAACGTAACAGCGATGTTAATTCCCCGTCGTTACACCGAAATTACTAGAGATTACTAGAGCCGTGTTATCGTGCGAGATGATACGCTAACGTAAATGTGCAATCGAAATATTTGCGTGCAACGACGATATTACATTTTCGTGTGTATCTATCGCCGCCACGATTGGCAAGAAATTATTATATCCCACGGAAAAAAGATATCTAAAGTTGAACCAAGAAAATAAACTCGCTGAACGACTTTAGGGAATGCGAACTTTATCGCGAGCACTGATGTCGTCATAGGACATTGTGTGAGGATTCTTGTTGTGATAAAAAAGAAATTAACCAATACTATAATAAAAAATAAAGTATACAAATACTGAACGAAATAGTTGTTATTTTAATGCTTGACCGATTAATTTGTAATTATCGTGGGTCGTGCACGTTGTCCGGAAATGCAGTTAATACTTCCTAATTGTAACAGAGTGGCCATAAAAGGGAAGAAGAAAGCGAGACGGCGTCGCGTAGCCGGCGGTTGCGAGGAGGGGACAGATTGTTATCAGAGCGTGTAAGGAAGGATGCGCGCCGAAACGACGGCACCATGAAAAAAAGATGAAGCTGGATAGGTGATAGGCCGCGACGGAGTAATAAAGGCCGCAATAAGAATCCGCAATTTTTTCCCGGACAAATGAGCCGTGCGAGCGATCCGGGCGCGCGATAACCCGGCGACGATCGGTCGGTCGGTCGGCCGGGCCGCCTCGCCTCGTCTCGGAAGACGAAAGAAATATCCTGAGACGATGTTTTTCTAGAGCGGCCGATCGTTATTTTCCATCGCGCGCGACGCCCACATCCTTTCTCCCGAGGATATTTACTTCCGCCCTCCCCCCTCCCCCTCCCCTCGTCGTCGGACTCCGAGGAATTCCATATCTCCTCGTCTTCCCCTATGAATTCTCTCGTTATACGCTCGCGTGACGCAATAAACGGTACGCCGCGGCGATGATACCGTAAGAGGCGTTAAAATTGCGCCAACAGGTGCGCGAGGCTGAGAAAAAAAGAACAAGGTCTTGAAATCTCGAGGAAGGCTTTCATGCTCGGCGAGCGGCAGACACACGTAAAGATTAATAAAATCTTCCGGGTGGGGAAAAAGGGAGCTACACCTTCGTGATCCTTGGTTGGGCCATGACGTAATCTGATTATGCATACGCCCTTAGACGATAAGCGTGGCTGTCTTTCGCAGGACGGTAAAAATAATCGCGGTAACGGGCCGCGTTAGGAGGAAGCCACGCTTCTAATTTTATGCGAAGCATCTTGTTTTCCATTCGAGCGGCGTTTCGGATAACACGCTCCGCTTGGCGTGTCGACACTCATAATCGCGCGTAGCTCGTA
The DNA here is from genome assembly GCF_055798465.1 of Pogonomyrmex barbatus. Taxonomy (NCBI): domain Eukaryota; kingdom Metazoa; phylum Arthropoda; class Insecta; order Hymenoptera; family Formicidae; genus Pogonomyrmex; species Pogonomyrmex barbatus. The sequence continues at coordinate 1,326,121 of NW_028297193.1, forward strand.
AGCGCGTACAACCTGCTGCCGTATGTAGATCGGGAGATTAGGATCTCGCGCCGAGACGGGTTCCCGTTTCACGCGAGATTCGCCGTGATTCGAAGAATTCGTGCGCGGAGACGACGGTGAAGTTCTCGGCTCCACTCGGGGAAGCCAGCCGTTTTTCGTCTTCGCCGACCTTCGCCCTTTTCCACATTGCTCCCGCGTCGTCGCGTTAATCGAGAAATTAGCGGAGTTAATTAAGACACCGCGCCCAGGTCGGTCCCGCCTACATAATTACACTAATACAATCGCTCTCGGTCTTGCGGTTCTCCCTCCTTTCCCCATTCCCACTCCCAACTTCTCCGCACTTTTCGCGTCTTTGACTTTTTTCCCCCCTCGGTCGGCAGGCGGAATCGCGTTCGATCGCGGCGCGATTCATTTCCACGTTGTCCGCTTCGTGCGTTTTCACAATTTTTATTGTTTATCGCCGAGGAGGCTGATGACTTACGGCAACTCGTGAGATTAATGGTTCGTCGCAGACGTAAGCGGTTCCTATGGTGCACGCCATAGGAACGGATCCGCGTGATACCGCAACGATACCGGGACGTTTTTCCACGCGACGTACGTCTTAACGAGTTAGACATGAGGGAATACGGAGAGAGAGGAGGAGTCATTTGCGGTGATCCTAATAATTTCGCCTAAGTGTCGCTATTCCGGTTAACCGCTACAGCAATCTTCTCGCGGCTCGCGGCCGCGCGCGGTGCGTCGTGCCGTAATAGTCACGTTTCTCTCCTCCCCTGTGATTATGTCAGCTGCGGTTTCTTCTTGTCGCCTCACACCTTAAAGGGCATCCGTTCTCAGGATGCCTAATGGATTCGCTTTATCTTAACCGTTCTATCCCCGATTCTCGCAAGCCGGAGCGAGCGAAGCTCGTGCTGACTTCGGCCTCGGCCGAACTATCTCTCTCGGAGCGACGCGCGATCGATATCCGTTTGCAAGTACGTTTGTGACGCTCCTGGCGAAAAAAGACGAGAGAGAAGGAAGAGGGAAAGTAAAGAATGTTGAAGTTAAAAAGACACGACAAGACGCAGTTAATCGCATCAAAAAATCGCTTCCATTTATGATCATAGGCGACTTTTTGAGTTCTCGCAAGAAGGAGGAGGGTTAATTTGGAAATTCGAACGACGAATTAACGCATTAATGGACAGATCGGTGGGCTTTATTATCCTCTTCGAAATTCTCTCGCGACGACTGCATTACCGTGTACCACCCACAACGACACGGTGGTATCGCGCATCGCGAGCGAGCGAGCGAGCGAGAACGCGGGGATAGATAACTGCAGGCCGCGGAGCTTTCGGTGCAACGAGCCGGATCGGCAACGCTCGGTGGCGGTCGGTCGCCCTCGGCCGGCGCCTCCTCAAACACCTTCGGGGTGTAGGAACACCGAACACTGTTCGGTAGTCTGTCCGGTTCAGTCTGTCACCGAGCGTCTTGGCGTTCGTTCGCTCGCCGTCGCGCCGATCTCCGTGAGATCTCCCGATTCGCTTCGCCGATTTAACGCCGACGCCGATGCCGACGTCGACGTCGATGCGCGAGCAGTGATCGTCGCCGATCGTGCGGTAAATCTTGGGGGATCGCCGATTCCCCAAATCGGTCCGATCGACCCAATTGCAAGGAGTACCGATTGGAGAAATACCTCGTCGGTTCTTATCGCGAAAACAGCTTTGCCGATTCGAGTACACGCGTGAGAGGTCGGTCGGCGATATTTCAAAGTTTTTCGCGGGGAGGAAGGGAAGCTTCGGGGCGAGATTCTGGGCCACGAGAACAACCATGGCGTAGTTATGTTACGAGCGGCTGACCTCGTAAAAAGAATCGATGCGAAAGCAATTACGGCGCTAACGCGAATCGGTACCGTGCGATGCGCGCTATCATCCTCCCCCGTCTTATAGACACGAACGATGCGGAGACACGCACACGCGATCGCTGGGGGCTTCGTCGGGGGCTCTTTTCCTTTCGTAATCGACTCCGCGACTCAAGCTTCTATCTCGCCAATACCTCTTGTCATCGTGCTTTCATAATGGCGCTACCAAGCTTTTCTTATATATAGAATCTCTCTTCGTGCTGCACCCCGCAGGGGGGTATATCTCCGGGGTGGATTTCTTTTACGCGGTGGATTCCCTTCCGATTCCTCGTGGAATGTTAAAAGGGAGAGGAACAGGTCGCGGAAGTGCGCCGGCGACTTTTACGACGGCCATAATCCCGCGCGTAATCGTAACCCTTTCGATGTCTCATGCTGCGTTCGGAGGGACGAGGATTTACGAGCGGCCGGACGGCCGTGGCGGGTGGTAGTGATGGTGGTGGTGGTGGTGGTGGTGCCTCACGCCGGAATTGACTAGTCACGTGCTCGCCGAGTTCGCCCGTTTAATTAGGTGATAGGAGAAATCACGATTAATGGTACCGGCGGCTAATGAAACGTGCGGCTGTGACTCGCATTAACGGGCGATTCGCGTTAAGTAATTACCTACGCCGCATCTCGGCCGTTGTTACATCATGTACATTCACTCGCGCGGCTCCGAGCGATCGATTAATAAGAAATTAGCCGAAAGGTCATTTTTGGTCGCTGCACGGTATCAAGCGATACCGCGACCGATACCGCGTGGGATAATGAAATTAGCACCACCGCGTCTATGTGGAACGACGTTCGCGGACGTGTGTCACTTCAACGCCGTGACAATGCTCGTAATCTGTTTCTCTTCGTGCGTAAACGCTCTGGCGTGACGTCGGCGATACGTTACGTTCGAGCGTTTTTCTTTTTACGGCGTGCAAGTGTCGCGTTAACTGGCTGTGCCCGTCGTCTCTCCCTCGCGGCGTGTATAATCGAGATTGGCTCGTGGCGCGAGCGAAAGGGTCCACCACGAGTCCACCTTAGAGAGTATGAGCCCGCCGCTGATGCATCGCTCGGCCGTTTCTCTCGCTGCTCATCCGCCGCTTTTCCGCGCCGCGGGCGCGCTTTCCCCCTTCGCGCGGAGCCGCCGTTGGCGCGCCGCCAAAGAGCGGACGAGTGGCCGGTCTCGGCCGAGCCCGGGATAGGAACAATGCGATTCATTTAACTTCCATTAAATCCGCGCGGGTACTATACCACGCCATCCATCGTGGTCGGCGCCGTCCGGTCCGACTAGGATGGAATCTCCACTACTTAGAGGCCGAGCTGCACGAAACTCTCCCGAAACGCGTCCTTCCTTCCTTCCTTCCTTCCTTCCTTCCTTCCTTCCTTCCTTCCTTCCTACTCCTCCATTCCCGTCATTATTCCGGCATCGATCAGCACTCTCGAGACGTGCATCCGTCCCTCGAAACGTTTTCCGTCTCTCTCAAACCGCTTTCGGACGTGTTGCCACGTCGCGCGGCCGAGGAACTTGTTGGACTTTAATTCAAGCCGAGAATTCATAAGGAAGTAACGCGCGCGGTATAAATGGGACGTCATTCGGTATCGAATGACATCGAATTATCTCGTATTAAGGTGCGTTATCGCGGTACGATAACGCGCGATAGAGCGATAATCGCAGCCCGCCGAACGACTTTCTTGGAAGGGGAAGGGTATCTTGGGTATCTCGCGGTCGCCGCGGCGATAAAACGCGATTCGACGTACAACGTGCACGCGCGTCAGGCGCATAGATCGTTATATACATAGGCGACTCTTGTTTTTGCCGTGCGTTGCCGGGCAATATGTGACACATTTACGCCCGCGATATCGCCGATAGATCCGCCTTTTACGCGGTAATGGCTCGATCCTACGGTTACGCATCGTCGATCCGAGTATCCAATCATCACGGTAATAAATTACTTGTCGTAAACCCGCTACGCGTTCCGGCCGACGGAGGGAATTTCATCTGCGTGGCAATCAGACGAGAGAAGAAATTGTCGTGGCACTGATTACAACTCCGATCTTGTAGAAAGTCATATTTTTCCACATAAAATATGTATATATATATATACACACGTAAAGTCCCCCCGTTTTCCCCCCTCGTTCTTCCATATTTCTTTGATCAATATGCAATCGACTTCACTCCTCCTCGAAGTCCCTCTCGTCGCATTTCCGCAAATTGCATTCTCCGCGAGATGTGCGTGACGCGTTTCATGAATTCGTGATACGTGTGCACCTTGACCCTGCGATGCCTGTCGCTCGCATAGAACGTGATCGCGTTCACGGCGCCGTTGAATTGATCGCACGTGCCGTTAATAATCGGTCATAAATGCGACTCGTGCTATATGCAGCAGCGGCAGCTATCACGAGACAGAGTTTTTCGTCTGACGTGCGCGACCCTCCGTCGCTTTTCGGGAAAGTAAAACCGAACGTTGCCACGGCGGCGGGGATCGGTAACGAGTTTAACAAACTAGTTTCCGTGCGAGGCGTCGTCCCTTCCGCGTTCTCCGTCCGTGAGAGAGAGAGAGAGAGAGAGAGAGAGAAAGGGAAAATGAGAGGAAAAGAGAGGTGCTCTTTCCATGTGCCTCTTCTCGTTTCCTTTGAGAAAGAAAAAAAAAAAAAAAGAGAGAAAAAGAAGAAGCTACGAAGGTGCGCTACGGGAGAGAGGCGGAAATTGAGAGATCCGATGAGATCCGACCAGGGAGAGGAGGGAAGCCCACCTTAATTCTTTGATGGGCTTTTTGCAATCCATGCCTCGTTCGGGAAAGAGGCTCGCGAAGCCGTGTCGTGCACCGCGCAATTAAAGAAAGGCACTCGTTGAGCCCTCGCCCCTGAAGAAAGGGCCACTTAAGGGATACGATAAGCGCGCGCGCGGCGGTATGCTCGTATATTTAAATCGATTACTCTCATTCCGCCGTGGAGCGATAGCTTCATCCGCCTTGCGTTAGAAGAGAAAAGGGAGAGAAGAAAAATTCGCCGCGCGAATTACTCTTTCGCTGCAAAATCGCGGGCGACATTTAGATTCAGCAGGCGGACGGCAGGCGTTAATCGCATATCTCTTTACCATTCATCCGTTTATTCGGATTTGCAGAAGTGCGCGTAAATTATTTTCGCAGCTCGGCAAACGCGCAGCAAACGCGCGCGCACCGCCCCTTAATTGTGCCCTTTTTGCAACGGTATTAATAAACAGCGCCGGCCGAATGGCGCGCGTTGCTCGTCGGCGTGTGACGTTTAATTGCCGACACTCCCAACTCTGCGATGCAGTCGTCGTCGTCATCGTCGTCGTCGTCGTCGTCGGGTCGTCGTGCCGGTTCATCCGCGTGTGCGTTCCCTACAGCGCGCGCGCGTGCACTAATTACTCATGTAATATCCATCCGTCAGCACCCCTTTGCGCGACCCTGCGACCCGCGTGCGTAAATCGCTCGGCGATTATACGCGTTCCGCCCCCCCCCCCTCACTGTTGATTTTCGTCATGACTGCGAGACATTTTCCCACTCTATTCTTATCACATTTTTTACCTCCGCGACATTTTGAATTCTGGATTTTCAAAATCTTTTTAATCTTTCGTTCATTCGAAAATTATTTTTTTCTTCATATAGAGTGACTCGCGCTACTCGCGACTCGCTCTGTATTTGCAAATGAGATTGTCCCCTACAGCTGTCGAAGCTTCAGCAGCATTCACTCTCCCCCCCCCTTGTTCCTTCCCTTAGGGTTTGTTAAACTCGTATTCTGTGCGTGCTCGCCCCCGCGACATCGCGTTGATCGTCCGCAATTAGCGTTCGTCCAGCTTGCTCGTCGTCGCCGGTCCGTTTTTCTAAATTCGCACGGTTCTCCCATTGCGCCCTCTCCCCTTTCCCTAGTAATTAACTCGTTTAATTAACGAAGTTGCACGGCTGATAAGAGCGGCGATTCCGCGATTCCTCTCGTTTACGCGCCGCGGAACTCCGGAATTTCAACGTCGCGCACGACGACGATTTTTATTTCCGCGAGCTGCCGTTGAGTTATGATAAGAGAACGTGTCTGCCAGAGACACGTATCATCCGCACTCGCTCCCTCTCTTTTCTCCTATTCTCCCTGGGAATCTCGATTCCCGCGAGAAAATTTTGTTCTCGTCGCCTGTCCTCGTCTCGCTTGGACCGGTTTCTCGCCATTACGCGCGATTATTTACGCTTATTATCGTTACACGCGTTTGCAAATCATCGACACGTGTTTGTTACCTTCTCTCTCGAGTCTAAAATTCCTTTTCAATTCTCTCTCCGTTCATCGCGAAGTTCACCGTCCGACTTAACAAGACACACACGTCAAAACACGCGCGTTTGCGAATCGCAGACGTCGAATTAACGGTCGGGAAGTCCGCTCGCCTTTTTTCGGAATGTTGCACACCTTGCGGTTTCCCTCGCGCGTAACGCTTGGGCTTGAATGGTTAAATAATAATTAAAGAGTTTCTAGACCAAGGAGATCCTGGCGGCTACTTAACGCCAGTGCAAACTCAATTACGCACAACGCTTCGTGAATCCTCGTGGGCGTCGCGAGGACAAACAGCCACCGTGGGCAGCGGATGATTTATTAAATTCTCGTTCCTCTCGCGTCGGTATTTTTTAACAAGGCCGTACATTCAACGCCCACCAACCTTTCCATGCTGCACATTTCATTCGTTTTTTTGGAAGCATATTTTTGGAATTCAACAGGTTCTTTTTATTATTATTATTATTATTATTATTATTATTCAAGTAGTAAACCGCCGAGGGAGAAGAATATAATTGAGAAGTTCGCCGAAAGATTTTCAACGTGACGAACTGACGAGCGTTATTCAGGAGCAGCATCGTTTACTTCATAAGCTAGGAACTCGCTCGAGTTTAATGGGCTCCAGCGTTGAAGAAGGGGTTAATCGAACCCGCGACGAGCCCGACAACGGGCGCGTTTCTTGCAGTCGGGATTAAGGGCGGAGTTTCCGTATCTACTTTAGACGGCTCCGGCCGTCGTTAGCCCGAGCGGTACTCGTTATTTAGCGCCAGTTTTATCGAGCGCTTCATCCAGCGCCGCGTAATCGCGATCCATCCATGCCGCTCGCGGAAAACGGCCGGTCAGGAATTTACGTTTTAGATGCGTTTTTGCGCGAGATTCACGCCATCCTCGTAGTCATGAGGAAGTTTCGCGTGAATCACGTAACGACGAAAACGGGTTGCCGCTGCCGGGTAAGAGGGGGTTGTTTTCGGAAGTTTCCGCGTCCGTCCGTTCGTCCGTCTTCGTCGCCCCCCCGGAATCTCTCCTCGGCACACGAGGCAGGGCAGGAATGTTTTCTCGTTGGCCCAGTATCGTGCAGATAGGATGTAACATAAACCGGTCACGTCGACATGGGAGTTTTGTAAACGAAAGGGGGTGAGGAGGAGGAGGAGGAGAAGGAGGAGGAGGAGGAGGAGGAGGAGGAGGAGGAGGAGGATGGGCGGGAAAAAGTTGGCATCGATCGCCAGCGGATTTCGCTACAGAAACGCACTCGCGTTCAGATAGATGAACCATATTTAAGCTTTAATGGCACGAGTTGCGATGCACGGGGCGTTTTAAATGCGCTGAATATTTCAGATATTTAGAGCGGCCGATGCTCCGATCAGTTTACGCGGCAAATTTTAATCCCCGAAAATAATCCGATCTCCGTCATTTCACGGTTTCGCAGACCTGCTAATGAATAATTTACGAACATCGCCACATCACAACGAGCTCGTTAAGCGTCGCGAAAAAAAAATTCTCGGTGATATATGGAAAGCGAGTTTGCTGAAGTATTTAAAAATTTGGCTGGATGCAGATCTGAAAATAATTTTATTGTTCGAAATTATTATATAGAACAGATATATATTTTAGGTGTATACATACATAGGTCGATACATTGCAGAATTACATACGCAAAATATATTGATATTTTAGCAACTAATTGGACATTCTACATCAAATATTTTGATAGTACAAGAATATTATTTTCAGATACTTTAGCAAAACTGTTCTATCTGTGAAATTCGATGATATCGAGAACTTTGATTCTTTTTAAATATTTACATCCTGGAATATTAAACATAAAAAAAAACTTTTATGTAATTTTATGTAATTATAATTTTATTGATGAAGTATCTAAAAATTTGATCAGACACAGATCTGAAAATGATTTTTTAAACCGTCAAAATTATTATCGTAAAATATCGAAATATGATAATACTGCAAAAATTTATTTCCTAATATTCAATTCGAACATATAATTATTTTGATGATCCAACGTAATTATTTTCATCCGGATCTGGCCAAATTTTTTTTACATATTTTAGCAAAACTCTTTTTTTTTTCATATAGCTTTTAATTTGCTACGATCTGTCACTGACCCAGAGGAGAAATCACGTGAGCAAAGTCAAAAGTTAATATTTGATTGCTTCTGTATTTTCTGGCGAATGTTATGTTACGTTACGTTACATTACGTTACGTTACGTTATATTATTGTTTCGCAATATTGTGATTTTGGCCAAACGAAACAAGTATTTCAGAAACAGGTATCGATTCGGATGCACAGACACCGACTAATATCGTTAGACCATGCGCGATGGACTAGGAACGCGAGTGAGTACGAAAAATATATGCGGTGCGAGTCCAAAATAGAAGTCGATCAATACCATGTGCGAAATGCTAGCGTCGATGTAACCGCTGGTGCAATATCGCGTAACGTATCTATCTGTCCATCGAATTCTATCCGCAAATCGTGGTACTCTCTCTCGACGCGGTAAAGCCCCCGCGCGCTGTCGCGCGCTTTATTCATAAATCTCCCTCCCTCTTTCACCGATCCGAAAATATATTTTATTCACGCACATACATATGTGAATGTAGGATAGACGTGCACAATACGGTGCGATACGGTGTATTCGCATTATCCTTGGACCGAACGTCAGCCGCACTTGCCACGTTTATCCGCATTAACTCGTGAAACGACGCGCATCCAACGACACGGCTCCGTTACTTATCGACTTACCCCGGCTTTCCATCCTCGGATAAACAAAGCGTTCCTTAAAACATTCGTCGATTATTTCCTCCTCGTGCCCGGTGTATCCAGTCAACCGGCGAAGCCCGCTATAATTTGATCACGCGGGTCGGGCATCACCGCAACATCCGCTCCGACGCAGTCGCACGATCTCGGGCGATCCACAGGCGGAAAGCAATAAGATCGAAGATAAATTAAACGAAACTCGACGGGGCAGAGAGGAGAGGACAGCGGTGCTGCTGGTGGTGGTGGTGGTGGTGGTCCCCCCCCTCCCTCCGCGACCGTTCGATCGGCGCGATCGACGATCCGCGACGGTGTCTCGATCGCGATCGATCTGAGATTACATCGCGCGGAACGGCGGAAGATGCCTTCCTGAGGAGCGTTCTGGGTCGCCAGCAGCTCGCAGCTCTCGGAAATTCAACGTGGCGGGTTTCGCGGTAGCCGTAAACAATGGCTCGGCGGAGCCGCGCTACTACGTGGATCACCTGCATCGACAGCACGTGCAGCTGCAGCAGCAACAACAGCATCAGCCGCAGCCTCAGTCTCAGCGTCAGCAGCAGCAACAATCGGCACGCTATCCGGTGCAGATGTTTTCCGGTCACGCGCCAGCCTTGGCCGCCAAGGAGTCCGTCTTCGAGCCGCCACTGCGCCGCGACGACCTCGTCTACGTCCATTGCGCGACCACGGAGGACGAGGAGGTCGTCGAGGACGAGGAGGAAGAGTCCAGGGGGCTCACCAGGTCTAGGTCGTGGCTCTGCTGCCCCAATGATCGCCGACCCGATAAGACCGTGCCCATACAGGTCGAGGCCAATAAGAACAAGCAAAATGCAGTAAGTTTTTCCGGACCAACCGCGGGTGATCTAGGTGGGAGGGAGAGGCAAAGCCGAGAGAGGGAGGAAGAAAGTTGCGTCTAGAAATAAATCTTTAATTAAACTTCGAAGTTGGCGTTAAGAAATTTACATTTCGCGCGAGGAAATCCGCGAAACTCGCGTCTCCGTTGAATAAGGAGCAGAGATCACATATTCGGGAAAAGTTCTTCTTGAAATTTGAAAATTTGAGTTTTGAAAAGTCTTCTCGTGAATTTTGATCTCGTCCCCGGGGTGTGTCGTCCTGATATCTCTCGTCGCCATCTGTCGCGTAAGCGCGCGGGATTCGGCGGCTGATTTATCGCGCGATGCTGACTTTTTCCATTCGCGCTCACGATATGTGACATCGCGTCCTGATATACGCTGCCAGGAAAACCTGTCAACGACTCGATACACAGCAGCAGAGCCAGCCGGGCAAGCATTGCTCTTTTCAGACTTCCGTGGCTTTGCAGTCGAGCTCGGGCGCGACGATAAATCACCGCGCCGCCGCCGTCAGTCATACAAATGAAAACACAAAAGAACTTTTACTCGATAAATTGCACGTCAGCACGTAATGAGAGAGTCGATACGGACAAATCCGACAGCGCTTTGCCTATTCGCGAATAATGAATTTCGCGGATCTCTTTTGGGAATTGTGTCTTGTGTATTGATATCCGCTGAAAGGACTTCGCATTTATCGCCGATTTTACAATTGTACATTGAGATTTTAAAAGCTTTACTGCGAAGTTATAACATCAAAATTATTTTATATAAATAATACTGATTATTGATTGTCAAAGTTGATTGATTGCGAGGAAACTGCGACAAAACTTGTCGCAGTCTTTTTTCGGATGAGTTCTTAAAGTTCGGAAAGGTCTGGAAGAGCTTCAAATAGAAAAAAAGGATAAAGGATATCTTTGTATCGATTTACGACAGGCGACTTTTTTTCTAATTTATCACCCGGTGATAATTTTACTTCGCAACACGGAAGTAGATTAAGCTCTTGTTTCGCACATCCACGTGCTTACAATATTTATGACGTGTATCCTAGGGCATCACACCCTTTTCTCATCGCTGTCTCCACAGACATTAGTGTCTCCGCTTCGTCGCGCGCCTCAGTTTTTCGACAAATTTCTCCCGGGCTAATCTCACGATGGTTACGATGAGAAAACTTCCGTCGTTTCTTTCTCCCTGCGCGTAACTTTTGTGAAAATTACTTCCGAGTAATATCCGATAAAGCGATTTGAGTTGGACCATCGCTAGTTGAAACATCACACAGTCTGGACATATCTTTCTGCAAGATATATGGTAGAAAAGTGTAGAAAAGTATCGATGACATTTTTATTAGTTTTTTCTATAAATAGCTTTCCTCTACGAATAGAACACGCCTATTTTATCCTCATAAAAATAAAATGTCTTTTGAGATAAACTTAGCGTACTTTATATAAGCATCGCTTTTTATTCCAAGATTATAAATATTATATTTAATCCTTAATTGTGAATATTATACACCAGAGGTGCGAACTCTAGAGACTCGTACTTTTGATATAAAAAAAAGGGAAATAAAAAATAAATAATCGTAATCTCTACATATACGCTCAGCTACTATATTTTCTTGTGTCTTTTTTTTAAAATTAATCGCGCACAAGAATCGGGTTTTAGTTCTTTTGCTTAGAAAGAAAAATTGCAAAATGAACGGTCCCAGTGACTCTACATGAAAAGAACAATTCAAAATTAAATACGTAACACAAGAAAGAAAAAAATATACGATCTTGTTGTTGCTGCTTTCGAAGATCGATCCCACGGAGAATTAAACGGATCTTTGCCTCGGAGGAAACGCACGAGTCTCGCGAGTCTCGGCGATCAACGCGGCGGGAAAAGGGCGCAGTGAGAGTAATAATCGCGAAATCGCCGCGATCGCGGAAACGATCGGCCGTACGGAGATCGGACCAAATTGCACGACAACGAGAGAGAGCCTCGCGATTTCCGTAATGGATCTTCGCTCACTTCGCGTGGCTGGCAAAACACGCGCGAATCATGAAATCAGCAGACGCCTACCACGGTCGCATTCCACGGTGCGTTCCGTAGGACGCACAATTGAGGCATTTGTACGTCGGGTACATCGCGGGACTGCCAGCCGAGTCACATACGTGAAGTTTCCGCCATAGAAGAGGGGCCATATCGTTAACGTTTATGAGTTGCTTGACATCGACGAAAACATAAAGTGCACGCGCGCTCGAGGATGATTTATATCTAAGAATCAAGAGAAGGAAAACAATGGTGACATGGAGAAATTTAGAAGAAAAAAAGTCAAAAAGGACGAACAGTAGAAAAATCTTAGAAAAAAATCTAAAATTTTTTAGAATGTTCGAAGAACAAGTTGACGTCTTTGTAACGCAGATATACTTTGCGTTATTTTCATTACTGCAAGCTAATTCAATTTTAATTTATACATTACTTGTATCAAGTGCCGTGCGTTACATCGTTAACGTCTCATTTATAACCCTAATTAATATTAATTTATCGCATCGCATTATGCTAGGTGTAATTTTCTCGAAGGGTAGCACTTTTGCGAGGGTACAAGCACAAGAAATTCTTCGCTGCAAAAGCGTAACAATCGTGATCGGATCAGAAATAGCTTTGAAGCTCGTGCCGTATCAATGAGAAAAAGGTATCGCGCAGGTATCACTTCTCGGTTCGCTGAACCGCGAAATATCCAGCATCTTTCATTTTTCTCCTCTCTTTACTCTCTCCCTCCACCTCGCTCTTTCTTCGCGTATCTCACCCACGCGTGGGTATAAGATGTCGTCATTTGTATGCTCTTTTCGATATAGGTTAATGGTATATGGTCCGTGGGGATCTCTTTACCCGACACCTCCGCTTTGCCGACTGGCTCAAGTGCGTCCGTTCCTTTTTTTCTTCTTCTTTTTTACAACACGAAAAGTTACTCTTTCGAGAAATATTGTGCGTGCTTCTTCATACCTCGTTCGGCTGCAACCGGAGCGTATTTTTAAACGCTTAGAACCGCCTCCGAACCGCTGGAGCGCAACGCGCGAAACTTCGTTAAGAAACTTCGCATTTCAAATGCAAACATCGTCTTAAACTCGTTAATCGCAAAGTCGTCAAATTTATTTTTCACCGCGATACTTAGTTGAACTCGGTATTTGTTAAAGCAGAGTATGACAAACTCGGTACTACGTCACAAATACAATATTATTTTTACAATCACGTCTGTAACAAACGGAGAGGATCCAAGAGGATCCAAGAGGATTTTGAATCGTATCAATTTTTGCTACACAATTTAAGTCTCAGGATTAAAAACTTAATTTAAAATACTCTACAAAATTTCTAGTTATTACAACTCAAGTTCTAATGTGTTACATCTCGGAGATCAACTATCACTTAGCTCACGCGTCTTACACGCTTCGTGCGAAACGGTCGCAATTCTTGCGGCTGCGAAAGAAAAGAAGGTACAAGATGAAAATTATATCTAAATTAATTGCGAGCGGACATAGTCCGACGTGTACGAAGGCGAGTTCGGTAATCGAATCTCTCGCTCGTGACCTTACTCGCCGATGAAACTGCAAACCGCCGCGCGGCCGGCCGGCCGGCCGGCCTTGTAATTGAATCCTTGATTGCTTTTTGTTTGAATTACACTCCGGCCGTCGTGTCCCCCTGTTTGCGCTGGACCGACACACGCGCGCGCACCCCTGACCTTAACCGGGCCAGAGAGGATCCTCCATGAATGGAACATCGCGAAAATTACAAGGCCTTGTCGAAGCACGCGGTTACACCAAACATTCCCTCGCAGAAATCAGCTATCCTCGGCCTTTACATGCCTGAACGCGTATCGCGTTTATACGTGAAACGCGAAATGACACGTTTCTCCATCCTCGATTAAACATCTTTTTATTAATACAAAAAGCGTGCAGATACAACGAGGGAGTTGACGGTACGGTAAAGATCGTCTCCCTTTGGTCTTGTGGAATCAGGGTTTCGGCCCGCAAGTCGGCACCGGATCTGTACCGCAGGTGCCGGCGTTACAACGAGGTGGGGCCATCATGCAGGGTCTGTCGTCAGGACAAGGCGGTGCATCGTCGCAGGTTTTTCCTGGCAAATGAATGTAGTCATCAGTCTCATCCGCTGCCATGACTGCCGTCGAAAGTACGACGGCGACGGCCATCAGGAGGGCGATAGTTAACTTCATCCTTGATCAATCTCGATCACCTATTATGTGACAGCACAAAATGTGATTTACGCGTTCTCGCGCGGAAATCAATGAAGCTAATTAACCCCTTCGCGGAAGGCGAACGATTTTCGACGGACGCGGGAGACGAATGCAGGGTCATTTTGACCCGTAATAGAATTTCTATTGCAAACTGGACTTTTAGGAAGAAATTATATATAAAAGCGCATTTTGAACAACGTGTACTTATCTCTTTTAATTTTTTCTACCTGATACATGAGATAAATATCTGATAAGAGATGTCCCTTCGAACACCGTCATTAATCAAAGTGACCGCATTCGTCGTACGGTTAAAAATATAATAGTACGTCGAGGGTTAAAAATGTAATAAATAAGTAAAGTTGAATTAACAGATCAAGAGACGCGATAGCGTTAAGTATATCGATAAATCCTAACTGAATGTACAGAAAAACGCGAGTTTTTTTGCTGAAGAAAGAATCTAAAAATTTTTGGCTAGATCTGAAAATAATTTTTGTTAGACCATCAAAATAATTATATAAAATGGAGTAACTTTGCATCAAATTTTTAAAATGTTTATTTCTTATGCTGCTCAGCAGATTGCTCGATTTAATTGATTCTGACATAAAAAATGTTGATAGTAGCTAATGCTACTTACATTTTTATAAAAGTTGAAAGATTATATTATCACAGCTGTCAAAACAATAAATTTTGATAGAACTATTTATGCATAATGAAAGAATGAAGGTATAAGTTGCTAAAATCTCTAATTAATTTAGTTTTTTCTTTTTTTTTTGTCACGTGTCAAATAACTCTGTCGAGATTTATTATTTTAATAGCTGTGATAATATAATCCTTTTATTTGAATAGACACTACAGATGTACGCTATTTATTTTCTGACACATTACACGTTGTTCAATTAAATATAAAATTCTATCAGTTTGTATCACAATAATATATACATCAATCAACATTAATATAATCATTTTCTGACCTATATCTGACCAAATTTTTAGATACTTCAGCAAAATTGTTCTTTTCTCATGAACTTCTCGCGATAAAGTCTTTCTAGATCCTTATTAACATCACTAATCAAGCATCAATTAAATTATGAATTAATATTACAGTTTCAACTTTGGTATTGCGTTTCATAAACAAATAACAATCAATCGTGTGGTTAAAAACAAGGAATGTATACCTTCACAAAAGTACAATTAGACACTTAGAGATCTTATCCCAGAAAAAAGCCCAGAAATGTCTATTCTTATCTATTTTATATGTTGACCGACATATTCACTTATTAAAGTGTATAAAAATTTAATAATTTAAGGGAACTGGGATATGAAAAAAGTTGCACGAGTTGCATCCGGTGATGAGAGCCGCGACAAAATTTTTCTCGGTTCGCCCAAGCGGTTCGTTACCTGATCTTCTCGCGCAGCACAAAGTTGAGCACAACGTCAGCGCAGCACCGATGATATCGCGTAGATGAATGTCGTGTCACCGCGCGACGCAACGCGTTCTTATGCGTTGCGACCCGCTCCTCGCTTCCTCTTCGCAAGTAATCTTGGCAATTATGTGGCCGATTATCGTCGATGTCTCGTAACGTCCGATATGGTTGGCTGCCTCTGCGAAGGACGCCCGTGTTTGAACGCGTTTTTTTTTTTTTTTTTTTTTTTTTCCACGCACTTCCCACGTGAGTAAGAGGGAATCGCGATTGTCCGTGTGAAGAGGAAACGAATGGACCTATGACGTGTCTTGATCCGTGTCGGTGATACGAGCTATTTTAATTCCCTCTACAATAGCCGCAGATCTCGGTTGATTCGCTGTAATAATCACTCGGCGGTATTACGTAATCAAATGCAAATTCGCGAACGTGTAAACGTGAGTCAGGTGCGAAGTGTACCTGCGCATTTTAATTTCCGTGCATTAGATCTTGCATGATAATTACATCTATTTTTAAGAAAAATATATTTAAGACTCCTGCTAACTCAGCGCGGCCATTTTAGATTGATGATGTCAGGATTAATAACGCGCATAACACATGACAACAATTTTCTTAAAATACGTTAAAATAGGTATATCTTTCAGTAAAGCAACATTCGTAATCGATAAAAAAAACTTATAAAATCTATTGAAAACTCCCCTTTTGTTTTGATAATCGATAAATAATAATATATTGAGTACTGAATTGTGTCTAATCAAGAATGAAAACAAGCTTCCAATTCTAGATATGTATAGTTGTTCTTTGATTATCAAAACAAAAAGAGACTTTTCAATATATTTTACAAGTTTCTATCAATTGTTATTTAGGAATTAACGTTTTGAAGTTCTGATATATTTTGTTATATATGAAATAATATTTCCATTTAATATATTTTATATGACGTTTCATCGTGTTTTTCTTTTTGGATGAATTCAATCAAGGTGGTTGCAGTGGTTCACCAACAGCCTTAAGTCTTCCTAAATAATTAATATCTAATTGCAAGAAAAAAATTCAATTTACTTTAAACGAATTGTAATGGAGCATTTACTCCTTGAAAAAAAAATCTAGAATTTTTAGAGCACTTTTCTTTTCTTGAAAACACCATAAACGTAAAATTACAAAATCGTATCTGACACAAATTATTTGCTAATTTTAAAATGAGTAACGGAGCTTAATGACAAAAAAAAAGATCCTTTTTTTCTTTTTAGAAATTTTCATAAATTGGAAGTCCATTTTCTTTCGCAGCTTCACGCGGCCGCGCTCTCCTCCCTGCGGTCCGAGGTGGCCGAGCTGAACTCGCGGCTGGTGGCGGCTACTCGTGCGCGGGAGACGGCCGAGGCCGCGCTGATGCGGACGGAGGTCCAGGCTGCCCGCGCCGAGCAGCGGGCGGAACAGCAGGCGGCGCGGCATGAGGAGAGGCTCACCGAGTTGCATTCCGTCATCGCCGAGCTCGGCAGGCAGCTGGAGCGGCATCGCGCCACCGTAATTGCCGAGGAGGACGACTCTGGTAAGGGTCCCGGTCTGCTCCACTTCGCTCCGATACTTCGGCGCGACACCTGAGAGAGAGAGAGAGAGAGAGAGAGAGAGAGAGAGAGAGAGAGAAAGAGAGAGAGAGAGTCTCGGAGTGATTCCGCGTATTTCCGATTTCGCTCGGCGAAGAATGCGAGAGAAACGAGAGAGGAAGGGAGAGCGTCTCTTCGGATCTTCGTGGGTAACGAGAGTGCCATGGCTAAATTCCCCGATGGGCAATCAGTGAATCTCCTCAGACTCCGACGATAATAACGATAGTAATAGCTCTCTCTCGGTGGCGCGCGCTCTCCATTCCTTCGGTCTTCCTTCTCGATTCCGAGAAGAAGAGCGATCTCTTAGGCGGTTGCATACCGTCGTCGTCGCGCGACCTGTCGCGCGAGTCAAACGCTTCTTGTGACAAGCAGCCGAGGCTGATGGAGTAGATTTCGTTTCTCCGAATCGCGATTGTCGCGAGCGTCCGCGCGAGGTATCGAGCATATTAATGGCTCGCTGGCCGCGATCTAAGGAGATGGTCTTAATGATGCGCAGAAATCGAGACGAGCAGAGACGCCGAAGGCTCCATCACCAACCCGGTGGAGGAGAGCGAGGGCGGCGGGGACATTCAAGGAGATGGCGATCGTACTCTGGGCGATGCTGATTCCAGTTGCTGCGAGGACGAGAATCGACCGGCAGAGGTAAAAGAATACGGGAAATCTCTGTCGAGGACACACGAGAGTGTAACATTTCGTATATTCTATATTTAATGCATTAAAAAAAAAAATAAAACACGTTAATTATTTTTAATATAGAATGGCAGAGAGCAATTGGATAGTCCAGCCGCGTTGCCGACACCCGAGCCGACGCAGCAAGCGGCGTCATGTCAGAGTGTTGCCGTCGCGACGCTGCAGGAGGAGATCACGGCGTTACGAGCGGAGATCACGAGTCTGCAGGCCCAATTGATTCATTTCAAGAGCCAAAGTCAGAGTGGCAATCAGAGGCAAACGACGAGCAGCGATTCGCCGCGTCGAGAACTTAGAGTGAGCGGCGATTCCTCAGGATTCGATTTTTTTTTTTACGCAAGACAAAACTGTAATATTCTATACATTTTGCTAAAAAATTAATATTAATAAAGACAAAGAAATTGAAAGAGCAAAGATCAATAGTAAAATAGAGAAAAACAAAGAGCTGTTAATAACTCTTCGTTTATCGCCCTTTGTTTTACTCTTCCACTTGTCGCCTCTTCTCCCCGCAGATGAGGGGCAACACCAGCTCGCCGGAACCTTTGACGGCGCCATGCTCGCCGCTCTTGCCACCGTTAACACCTCCGACAAAGAGTGTAACGAGGGAGGAACCGCCGGTTCTCAAAATGGCAGAGAGAGTGAGGTTGAGGAGGACAGACGAGAGGCACATTACCGGTCCGGATATCACTAATCTCGGAGTACGAATTACATTTGCAAAATATATCGTTTGTACACATATATATATATATATATATATATATATATATCTTCCGCTCTTTTTTTTATTTTGCGATGAATGCGCAAACATTATACAACATGTGATGAATGCACGAACGTTATACAATATGTTCTACTAGGTGTGCTCTACAATGGTCGCCGAGCATCTCGTGTCGGATCTTCTGGAGCAATCGAATCTACAGGAATTGAACGGCTCTGAGAAGCAATTCGAGGTCGAGACGGAGCGGTTAAATAGCAGACTCGAGCACGCGCGGGCGAACAACGCGGTTCTCGCACTCACGTTGCACGAGAGCAAGGCGCAATGCGACAGGTATTGTTCATCAAAATAGCACGGATGAACAAATGGATGACAATTTTTTTAAGTATCTAAATTCTTAATCTTTCTCGACTCTACGTTTAAGTTTCCTTAAAGAAATTCCTCGCGAGATTTTATATCTCGTAAATATGTGGGAGGAGGAGAGGATTTGAATTTGCTATCTACTGAGTATTAGTTCGCCGCTGTTCGCACTGATCCATGCATTACTTTTTTTCCGTATTACAGATTGAGCTTATTAGTCGGCAAGTATGAATCGAACGCGACGGCATTGCGACTCGCACTTTCATATAGCGATCGTGCAATCGAGGCTTACGACGTTCTAGTCGCTTTATTGGAGAGCGAAATTGCGCTCTCCACCGAGAGAAACAGCGTGACGATCGATAATAGAAGGGCGGCCGAAAATGTTGCGTATCACGTCCTAAACAGACTCGAGAATGATTGTACTAATACGCTGGGTGCTCCATGGGAAGACAGCATGGTCTTATCGGACGAGTAGGTATTTTACATTGGGCACAATATTTGCAATTTTTTTACCACAAATGCTTTTTCGATAGATCGGAAGTAACGTGGAATGTGGAAGACGAGCAGCGACTCAGAAGGCACATCGGCAGACTGAAGGGAGAACGTACGATGGTCAGATCAACGGCGGTCGAACTGGAGAGCGTGCATGCGGAACCTTTAAATTCAAAGAACACCATTTCTCTAGCGGAGGCTAGGAAACTCGATTTAGAAACGGCCGTGCTAATGCAGGTCAATGTCTAATTAAATTAAAATTTGAGAGAGAATAATTTGAAATACAAAAATGTTTAAACGACAGAATTCAGAATTTATGAAATTAATTTCATAAGAATTTAATATGTTTAGGAATTAATGGCAATGCGAGAAGATAAGGCTGAATTACGCGCCCGGGTGTTTCTTCTGGAGAAAGAACGCGCTACGATAGAATTGAAGCTAAACGCACGTGACACACAGATTGCGGCGCAACATGCTACTATACAACATCTTCAAGGCCAACTGAGCGACGCGGAAGCTATGCTTGCAATGGCGACAAATAAGGTATATAAAGTAATCTTTGAGTCGCTCGTTTTCCGCTCGTTTTGATTAACCGAAACTGCGTTTAGGACCGAGGTTTGAGCGACAATGAGAGTGAGGGAATGGAGTCTGAATTGATTGAAGCACTTGGCAGGGAGGCGAGATTGAAGGAACGCTTGCAGGAATTAATCTCAACTTTAGATGAAGTCAACAAGAATTCTGAACTTAGGCATCAGCAATCCGCCGAACTAATCAACGACTTGAAAAGGGCTAATGGGTAAATATTTTGAAAAATTTGCCCGTTGTATGTATGCTTGAAAGGAAAATAAAAATGCCCTTGCTCTCCTCAGAGCTCTGGTTCAAACTTTGGAAAAGTCGAAGAAGAAATATCAATCTAGATTAAAGAAGCTGGAGCAACAGATGCTGGGAATGGTAGAGAGACATGCTGCACAGGTATGATAAAATATAAAATTTAATGAAAAAGTAATGGAAATTAAGGGATTCATTATTTTTCGAATAACTATAAGGGCAACTATAAGGGCAACAAGTTACTTTTTAAAAGTAATTTCCTCAATTTTGATTAAATATAGATGAAATATTCACAACAATCACTCCATGTTTATAAAAACAGCAATAATTTATTACACTACATACATTCTTCTATGGTACTATTTCTTCTGCAACTCTTCCCGTCTTTCCTTTAGTCTCTGTTCGAGCAAATCCTCTAGGTCGTCAAGTGGTCTGTAGATTTGATGAACGTACTGTGCACCAGCCAGCATTGTGAGCAATGCTGCTACACAGAATGTAATGTATCGTGGAAAAGATATATGTGACATTTTGGTGTGTCCCAATAGAAACTTAATACAGAAATTAGCCTCGCTGTTCCTGTCGCAGTCTTTCTTCCACCAATTCCTCCACTTTCCGGCGTTTGTATGTCTTGTAGAAGTTAACCTCTCCTACGTGCCAGTGAATCATAAAATATTCCAAGGCGGCTCCGGCGACAAAAAATAATGGCAGCAATCGGTACTCGCCGAGCACTTTTCCTGGCAATTTTTTATATAATTTTCTAAATTTCGCTCTATAAGGTGACATCGAGATATCTAAACTTTACTCGCCAAACTGTTCCTGCTAGCTGACTGCTGCCATATTGAATTGCTTTGATATGCACGCATGTGCGCTGTGCGTGAATGCTCCCTTCCCGAACATTACGTAAACGTCCGATTTCCAAATTATAAAAGAAAGAAAAGACTATTTCATATTTATATTATAACATTTTAAAATATTTTATTAGATATTTTAATAAAATTTGTCTATAAATATATTTAACATTAAATATTAGGATTAATAAATGACATCAATTTTTTGATAATATCGATAATTGTTCCATGACTATCATGATTTTTAGAATAAATTTTAAAAGAAAATTCTCCCAGTTTACCGCAATTATCAATTTTCTGTCACAGGTAAAAACATTGAAGCAACGGATAGCTTTGTTGGAAGAGGAATCATTGGGTTATAAAGGAATGGCATTGCAGTCTCAAAGTTCTGGTGCCAGCGAAACGTCCTTATGACAGTTGAGTGATTAAATGGCGAAAGTAAGACGTAACAGTGCAAACTTAGTAATCCAATAGTCACTCTTAAACATCTTTCTTGCTGTCGCGAGAATGTAGGATTGAACACAAAATGGAAATCGAACTCACACACGTATTTTTTTACACCGAATAGTCGAAAGGCGCTTAGCTATTCGCTTTGTAATATCATGATATATATTGCTGCTGTCCTAACAATAAAACGAAAAAAAAAAAAGAAAAAAAAAGAGAGAGATCCAACTGGGCCTAGGTAATGTGTGCAATGTGTCGATACACAAATGCAAAACAGCCTTCATAAAGCAGAATTTTCAGCACATCGTAAATTACAAAATAGTTAATTAGTTGTGTTTCGCTATCGGTTACAACAGTGATAATCGCCATGTACATATGTATATTGTAAAGGCATAAACCACAAGTGTGATACGTGTAAACTATAATGAAATAAACTGTGCTTTATTATAGATATCCCCCAGAATGCGTTCACAAATACTTACTATAAAATTGTTGTTTCGTATAAATTACTTATTTTTACTTATCAATATATATATATATACACAAAAATTCATTAAACGTCCTGATTCTCCTGCTGCTGTATCTGCAACGCCATAGTTTCTGTGGCACTATTTTCCGGTATGTCTGGCCCCTCCTCTGCTGGTACATCATTGATCTCCACAGCTTCTTTATTCATCATCATTTTTTGCATCTCCTCTTCTAGGTGCACACACGCCTGTTCGATCTCGTAATTTTTCGACACCAAACCGACCCATTGTGCCTCGAGTGCCCTCAATTTATCACCTCCTTGAGTCTGCATTGACTTCCTCTGCCAGTTGACCTCCTGAATCTTTTTCCTTAACATTTGTAGTTGCTTCTGAGCCTGACCCACCAACTGAACTAATACCTCTAAATAAGATTTCCATGCTTCACAGCCATAATCCATCATCAGTTCCAAATTACAGATTCTAAAATTGTACAAATATATAGAAGATAGTATAGAAATTAAAAAAGAATAGCCAGCGAAGTCTTTGTCTACCTAGTAGCCTGATGCTCCAATTGCGCACTGCTGTTTTCTACACTTTCATTCCATGCGGCTAAATCATTCAACTTGCCAGATGGAGGTGGTGGCAATTCGTAACGTTTCATACTAAGCACTTCCATTGGCAAGCGATTCTGCATTCTCTCGAATTCATGCTTAAGTACTTCTGTTTCAAAGGCAGTTATACACAGAGGTGGTAGATGTTCCAGATAATTTTTCGTTGGTCTGTAACGGCGTGTTTCTTCTTCCACCATCGCCAATGCCTGAAATATAATTCGAGCTCCAAATTCTTTGCGAGATAAAAGAAGGACACATACTTTTCCCTATCAGATCATTTTGTTAGATGACAAGAAAAAGCAACACGAGAAAAACTGCAAAAATAATAATCAATACATCAATAAAAATCTAAATGTATATAAATTTATATAAGTATGATTAGGTATAACATCTCGCCGGAAATATTAATTTTATTTATTCTGTGTTATACACATGCTTGATATTTTATTGTAAAAGAAATATAATTTTCATTTACCGCTTCTCGCACTCCCGGTTCATCGTATCCTTGATCGATATAGGGCAGAGCATCAACGATTACTTCTCCAGCCATAATGTGTCAAAATAAGTTGGGTCCTGTAATTTCCTGTAAATAATTTATTCTTTGAATAACCTATCAGGCGTTACGTCAGAGAATAAAAAGTATAAAGAGATCGAACTGCAAACGAATATTTACAACATATCAAAATAATATCAAATTATTTTAAATAAAATCATATAAGCTACAAAATAAAAATATTACAAATATAATTATTTAAAATTATAAAAAAATGTTAATAGTTAATTTTAGTTCTTAAATAAGAATTTGAACATTGCCATTTGCAAATTAAGTGTTATGTGTTTTTTTATAATATTAAAATCAGTTTAGTTTTTATTAATGATGCAATTTATTAATAAACAGATGATTAACACCTAAATACGTAAACGTTGTTGAATTAAATTTGTTTTAACCTGAAAATGCGGACAATGTCCAAACCGACTCTACTGCGTTCTGAAACTCATCAAAAGAAAATCAATCTCGTCCACAGAGGATGTCTTATCTTATGAAATGCATTCCGCGGAATACACAGTGGTGTTTACTTTTATCAGGCACAGTGAAACGCTACTCCATCCATGGGGTTTCATGCATTTTCATGCACTTTTAGTTTAAGTGGAGAAAGCTGCGACTGAGATTCGAGATTTGTAAAGAGAATTCGGAAGAACTCACTGCTGCATTCTATTGCCACTTTCAAAAGTGCATCATTTTATATTCGAAATACTAGTTACGTTCTTTCAGGATTTTCCGAACTGTGCACTCTCCCACGGTTTTTTTTTATTGCAAAGACGCGTTGCATACGTGGATTCTTTTAAGTTTTTCAGTCCTGTTTGTTCCAGCGATACGATGATCACGGAGCTTTAAATTCTTGTCAGTCAGATTATTCTCGGTGATCATTACCCCGCGTACAATTTTCAGGTTAGTTATAAATGTATATTTATCGGCTGTTTTATGTTTATCAATGTAGATTAACTTTAATCTCGATTTAATTTATTTTTTATCTTTTTTTTGTAAATGTTAATGAATTTTGTAATTGTTAATGAATATCAATATCATAATTCAAGTAGTAATATCCAAAGATATTTATTACTTGAAAAAAGGTGAAATTTTTATCTTTGAAAATCAGAGATTTTTAGGAAATTTTATCGAAAATCTCAGGAAAATTTTTGCAAACTTTTAGATTTTAATTCTGTTTTTCTCTAGAAAGATTATTTCCTTAATAATTTTCTCTTGATGCTTGAAATGTTGATAATCAGTTAACTCTGATGAATTGAATGCATTATAACGGATTATATGCCAGTTTCTAATATTTCTTTTTGATAATTATTTGAATGTGATATTCAAACCTTAAATGATTTTTCTTTGTGATTATATAATTAAGACACATTAAAAAATGCATATAATAAAATGAATATATTCTAAAATTGCATTAGAAATTTTTTTAATCTTATTTGGAATTTTGACTAAAATATTGGAAAAAATCTGGAATTCTCAGAGAATTTTTCATAATTTAAATATTTTTTATTTAAGATTTAAATAAATATCTTGTTTTAATCTATTTAATAAGAGAATGTATTTTTTTATAAAATATTTTCGAAATTACAAAGTTAACATTAAATAATCTTCAGTATAACAAGGAACATAAATATTGAGGCATAATTATGGCTATGCATACCGTACCACCAAAACGGAAAGAAATCTACAAGTATGAGGCACCATGGCCATTGTACAGTATGAACTGGTCAGTCAGACCTGACAAGAGATTTCGTTTAGCATTAGGAAGCTTTGTAGAGGAATACAACAACAAAGTACAAATCGTCTCGCTCGATGAAGAAACGTCTGAATTCAGTGCTAAAAGTACATTCGAACATCCTTATCCGACTACGAAAATTATGTGGATACCAGACAGCAAAGGTATTTATTTATTTAAGTTCTTTTTTTTATCAATTGCTTTAGACTTTGTCACATTAATGAAATAAACGAATATTGACCAGGTCTGTTTCCTGATCTTCTGGCCACATCCGGCGATTATCTGAGGGTATGGCGCGCTGGCGAGCCCGAATCTCGTTTGGAGTGCATTCTGAACAACAACAAGAATTCGGATTTTTGCGCGCCGCTCACATCTTTTGATTGGAACGAAGTAGATCCGAATTTAATCGGGACTTCTAGCATAGATACTACCTGTACTATTTGGGGATTGGAGACAGGGCAGGTTCTGGGTAGAGGAATGGTCACCGGTCACGTGAAGACGCAATTGATCGCGCACGACAAAGAGGTGTACGACATCGCGTTTAGTCGCGCTGGTGGTGGCCGCGACATGTTTGCCTCTGTCGGCGCTGACGGGTCCGTGAGGATGTTCGATCTACGACACTTGGAGCATTCGACGATAATCTATGAGGATCCGCAGCACACTCCACTATTGCGATTAGCGTGGAACAAGCAGGATCCCAATTATTTAGCTACTGTGGCGATGGACGCTTGCGAGGTCATTATTCTAGATGTTCGCGTGCCGTGCACGCCAGTTGCAAGATTGAACAATCACAGGTTAATATAAAAATGGTTTAATATGAACCATCTATTTTCAGTTACGACTGTTACATACAACTTACGTTGATTAATTACGCTCCTTTTGATTACAGAGCTAGCGTTAATGGAATAGCCTGGGCCCCGCATTCGTCCTGTCACATTTGCACAGCCGGCGATGATCATCAAGCTTTAATCTGGGATATACAGCAAATGCCAAGAGCGATAGAAGATCCCATACTCGCTTACACTGCTGCGGAAGGCGAGGTCAATCAGATTCAATGGGGTGCCACGCAGCCCGATTGGATAGCCATTTGTTACAACAAAGCGGCTGAGATTCTCCGAGTATAAATGAGAAATCTTTATCAATTTATTTTATACCGAATTGATATTTGAATAGACATTATTAAAATTAATTTTTTTATTACCGATGCATAAGATATATATTCTATTCCGGAAAGAATAATTAAAACTTGATTCGATGCGTTTCGCAATTGTACATATGTTAAATATCTTAACTTAATAATATTAAGGATTGTTTCTCGTGATTATGGATACTTAAATCATGTCAATACATAATTGTTCATACATTAATCATTTAAATGTCATTCTGAAATTAAGGAAATAGTTTTATGACTATTATTATAGCGATATCAGATTGAATTTTTAGCATAACATAACATTAATTAGTTCACAGAATATGTGATTACATGTTGTGATTACAATTTTTAGTATGTAATGTACAGATTTTTATATAGATGTAAATTTTTTATATATAAGAATATTTGTAATGACAACTTATGAATATATATATATACGACTGTATCGTCACTGATAGAAATATCAAACTCACAATTTAATTTAAAAAACCTTTATCATATAATGTTTATTGATAATTCAAAACGTATTACGCAAAGCTATTCGATTAGAGTTGATATCTGTGGGAAGGTATATCAGTAATTAATAAAAGTAAAAATTACAAAACCAATATATGCATATATTATTATATGAGATATGATTACAAATGTTAAATGAGCAAAATGCAGTTATTTACAATGAACTGCGTTACGAATTTGTAGATCAGACAATTAGTATAAAGTGATTGTGCGACGATTCATTCCTTCATTTTTACATATACTGATATCACTGCTACATTTATATCTATATCATTTTTTTTAGTGTGCAATCTTTACTAGTTGAATAAATATCATTAACTCTGATACAGAGTAAACAAACTTTTATTGCCTTCAATGTAATAGCAACGATTCGCGAAATATGTCGCTATAAAATATTTTTAACAATTTTTAAGCATTTTATTAAACAAGCCACGATTTTCCGTACTTGAAATACTTTCTAATCTAATCATTAATACATTTTTTTAGCGGAGTTTAATTGTTCTCACGCTTATATAAGAGAAATACGCTTTGGCAAAAATTTATGCCTTAAAGCTTTGAAAAAAATATATATAAAAATATTTTATATATCTATCCTAAGTCTCATATTTTCGTCCGAGATATCTATTATTTACATTAGAAGCATCGAATTATCTCATGCCAAATAAATTATCTCCATTCAATCTCTAGACATTCTCACAAATTGCATGCACGCGTTTCGCACTTACTTTCAGCAATAATTTATACATACCAACGAATTATAAGCAGATCATATTTGTGAGAAATGTTGCTGATCTTTTACCTTCGTCTCAACTTGATTCTCTCTTGAATCAAGGGCTCCCGGCTAGTGCTCTGAAGATAAGTCACAATGTGACTTATGTCATGCAAATAATTATTGTCTATTCTGATCTGAATACTTATTCTACTAATATAGAATAAGTTCAGACTACTAGTACTAATATATCTCGATATCTTCGAAGTTTTAAATTCAAGGCAGCTGCATTGAAAAACTCGTTATACAGTCCAACTTGTTGCAAGTAACTTTAATGGCAGGAAAAATCACATCTTGCACCATCAGGTCTGAATACTTTGGTGCATTTAGACTTTCGTTACTACCGTACGAGACACGTGCTTTTCTCAAAGTTATTCTCTAGAATCTATGCTTTCCTTTCGAGAATCTCTTTGAGCTCTCGAACGAATGCACGTACAAATTTTATTGTTATAGAGCACACAATTTGCTCGCTATATAATAAAGATGAAGCACCGTGCACGCCATAGTGAGCATGTTTCCCATAGCTATACACACGTGCACTCGGCGGAACGCTTGATGGATCTTCAAGTAATGCGGACAATTCTTGAGCGGTCCTGGATTGTGACGGCCAATCTCATTGCCGACGCCTGCTGCACGTTCAAAGTTGTGTTTCGTCACGATCAGCTGGAGAAGCGGGGGTGTTAAATAGAGGCGTATCAGTAGCTCTAAGAAAAAGGCTCCGGACATCGCGCCGACCTACATATAACACAAATTTTTATTGTTATTTCTCTCGGAATTTTTATTACAAACTTGAAATGAAATGAAAAATTAATTTGCAGAAAAAATTAAATTATATCAGTCATTTTTAGCTATATAATTAAAGTGTATTTTATTAAAATATTATAATACAAAAGCAAAATTCATATTTCTAATATGAATAATAATTTTATTGTCTACTTGAACGGCAATTTCGGTGTCCCATGTGTGTGTCGGATGATGCTTGACGAATATGAGGAGCGTGGTGAGACTTAAACACGCGTTAATTGTAAAGTATCTCGGGAACAGGACTCGCTGCACCTCACCGAATGCATGTCGTGGCAGTGCGAAGTATAAGGATAGACCTGCAAAAATAAATGCGTGATTTCAGAGAAAGTCAATTATAAAAATCCAAATCGAATTGGAGAACGAAGAGGCTCGAGGAATTATTTCGTTCTTACATACGTACATTTAATTTCTTGATAAATATATTATTTATTTTTTTTTTTTTTTTTTATATACGAATATACATACCTGATACAAAAGTCATCCAAATTTGAGCTCCAAAATGTACGACGAAGGATGCGAGATAAATGAAAGATGTCATTCTTGAGTGAGGATGGCCAGGGACCTGTACCCTTTCCTTGATAGGAAAAAGAACCGATGTGACGAACAAGACTGCGATAATCATGATCACGTGTGCGGGTTGCGTCGTGTAAAAAAGAATCCTGCAAAAAAATAATTGCAAACTTGGTAAATCTTGGTGCCTTTCGTGGAAATAATTTCGTAAAAAAAATACCAATTAAGAAAAATTTCGAATTGATCGAAAAATTTGAAAATGTAAATTTTCATCTTTTCATTTTTTATCTTTTCATCCTTATTTATATAAGTTAGATTCGATGAAAGCCAGATCTCTTCTTTCTTACATATATTGTTATCGCCGATTTTATTGGAAAATTCTGATAACCCATATACTTTTTTTGCGATATGCTATCATCAGGCAAGGAAACCACTCTGCGTATCTTAGCTTAATTAGATAATTCGTAAAGTACCTTGAACTATTGATTCACACATAGACTCGTGACACGGCCGCGATATCAGCAATCGAATTTTTGTCACGTGCAATTTTCCCCGTTAGATAATTCAGAGTATGTCTCATTTAACATACTGATTTATGCGTGTGCTGTAACATGACGTCAAAGTCAAATAAATCCGTCGAGACTAAAGGCAAATGCTCTACTCTACGTTTGCTGCCAATATAAGCAATCATGATTGACATCCATATAGATTCGTTTGCATTTCGTCCTCAATTGAATCAGAGAATTTCATTTCGCGAAACGATATATTTATGATATATATTCAAAGTGTGTGTGTGTATATATATATATATATATATATTCAAAGTTGGATAGCAACTTAACAAATTTAAGTAATAAAGTGAAAAGATTAATAACATTTAATTTAAGTTTCTAGTTAATTCCAAATAAATTAACTCTTAACTTCAACTAATTATTTTTTAAAACACATTAATTTTAATTTTTTAATTTTTAGCCTCATATTATGATTTTTATTTTTCATATCATATTTGTTCCAGTATTTAAAATAATTCAATTTAAAAAAAAAATGACAACGTTACAGCTTAATATAAATAACGTTTTTTAAAATAAATTTTTAATTCAACTCGAATTAATTTACTTTTAATTAAATTAGTTTTTTTATTCATGCAACTTTTAATGAAAAACCTGAATTGATTTTATAAGATTATTAAGTTTAACTTAAAATTTAAGTTAAAAAAAATTTCACCAATCCTATCTATCATCTGCTTATAACTTATATCTGTTATCGTCAGTTTGCTGTGACGCGAGATATCAGAATTGCATAAAGAGATAGACAACTATTTCTTAAGACATTTCTATTTCTAAGAAAGTTGGGAGGAAAGTTGGGGTAATCGAGTATAACTATTATTGCACGAAAAAAACTGGCTTTCTGAAGTATTTAAAAATTTAAACAGATGTGAAAATAATTATATCCATCGAAAGAATTGTGTAAATCGTTCAAATTGGTTGTCAGAACATAAAAAATTATCGTTAAGCGTCTCATAAGTATTTCAACGACCCGACAAAATAACTTTCAGATCTGTATCTTCGTTCTTTGCCAACTTCTTAGTTCCTACCGTATATTCATATTCCATATGACGCAAAAAAAAAAACCGTTAAAAAGACAACGTGAGAAACTGGAGAATTCGTTAATAAATTTCATCAGACATTTCCTGCTGGGATGAGACAGGCGTGCGCTTGTGGCATATTAAAGACGATAAAAAAGAAATAATTTCTTTACGCACACATGTCACATGCGTGTATGCGTATACTTGCGTGACTCTTTCGCGAAATTCTCCGAAGTATTTTGAACAATTTATGAAGAACGATATTGAAATTGAATATCTCGAGGTCCTGTTTTTTGCAGCAAGACGAAAATGCAGACAGAAAGAACAGTTTTGCTGAAGTATTTGAAAATTTGATCATATAAAGATCTGAAAATAATTTTGTTGACTCATCAAAATAATTATGTTTAAACTGATTGAGAATATAAAAAATTTTTGCAATGTTGTTTTATATCATCATGTTGAATCGTTTTATTAAATCAAATTCGTATCTAGCCCAATTTTTAGATATTTCGGCAAAACTATTTTTTTCCATGCTCGTTATCCTAGATAAAATTGTATTTAACAAAAAGTGAAATATATTTAAAATATTTCCATTCTTATATGACACGAAACAAAGCAACCGTTTGTCTTGTTACGAGAATTAATTCGCGTGACTTAATCCAGATATTAAGTGCAATTAAGTGCAATTTGACGTGACAAAGCACGAAATTATCGCTTGCGACAGTTTTAATCGTAACCATATTTGCTCATCAATCGTAAAACAAACAAATAATTACGTATCCATATCTTCCAGGGTGTGAAATTTTTTTTTTCATTTGCATCGTTAATTAATCGATAAGGAAGCATTTTTAAAAATTTCAGATGGCCCAGACATAATAAACGGGAATAAGGAATAAAAAATTAAATACAAAAAATTAGAAACAAAAAATTGTTTTCAATCAATAAAAGAACAATCTTGCTATTTCTTGCTTGTGTAATTAAAGCATAATCTCATATGTCGAAGTTTGATTTTATGCTTAATTCTTTTCATTATTCCTTTCATTGTATTCAGCTCCTAAAGCAACGTAAGAAGCTCATCAACAACATTGTTACATGTCATTGAATAAATAAGTTTGTATAATCGTTGCCCGCGCAATTTACGCAAGAGCGTCAATATGCGCGAGGCAAACGTAAGACATGCTCTCGCGATGGGAAAAATTTTTTTTCTCTCTCGTTAACCAGAGATAAGAGGGCCGCCGTGAATCAATACAGGCGCGTT
Organism: Pogonomyrmex barbatus; assembly: GCF_055798465.1. Taxonomy (NCBI): domain Eukaryota; kingdom Metazoa; phylum Arthropoda; class Insecta; order Hymenoptera; family Formicidae; genus Pogonomyrmex; species Pogonomyrmex barbatus. The sequence goes on from NW_028297193.1 coordinate 1,357,451, forward strand.
TCATCCTTGGACTAATTTTACGTTTGCGAATAAAATCACGAGGGTTGCGCAGCTGTCGCTCGCAAGGAGAAATTTATCTCACCGCTCCGAGCGCTCCGACTAACGTTTCTCGATTGACCCGATAAGAAACATCTGTGACAATACGCTACACGCGAGCGCATTTTATTGCCGATTCTCTTAAAGTGTCGATTAATCGACGAGGTCGGCTGGAAACTATCGGCGAGACGATTCGCGCATGTCCACGGATCTCCTCGCACGATTATTAAGTCAAAATTCGATATGGGCAGCTGCGCGCGAGGCGAAAATTTTTGCCCATCATGCATTTTGCCCATCGTGCATTTTGCGTCTTACATTTTTCCTGTCCCGACGCATGTTTCTTAGTTCTCTAGTTTTAATTATTTTTGCAATATAATGCAATCAATGCATACTCAAGATGTACGTTTCAAGAAAGATATCTCACTACGTCACAGGAGGATTTGATTGGCGAGGTTGAGGAGGTTTATTTGCAGATTGCGCGAGAATCTGCAATAGCGTATTTACCCAACACATATCTTGCAATCTCCCACCAAGTATGACAGTTTTATTATATCTTCTTTTTTTATTATATATCTTCTTTTTACCCTTGCCCTTCCTTATTTTACACAGATGCCATATATGGAAAGAACAGTTTAGCTTAAGTATCTAAAAATTTTACCAAATACAGATCTGAAAGTAATTTTATTTGTCCATCAAGTCATTCAAATTGATTATTAGAATTATAAAAAAATTTTATCATCATATCTAAGCGTCATATCTAACATAATTACTTTTGATGGTCTACGCTTATTAATCAAATCTGTATCCAGTCAAATTTTTCCTCAACTTCAGCAAAATTGTGCAATCTTCACTTCGCCTTTCCTCTGATTTTCTGCTTTTCCGATCGTTATTATTAATTTTTTTCTAATTTCCCTCATTTCTTTGAGTTCATCGAGCGGAAGGAAGCTCTCTTGTCTATTTAAAATAGTACTTCCGCTGCGGCAGGATTCGCGAAAGGGAGAATCGGGGGGGAGAGGGGAAGGGGGACTTAGATCCGGATACACGGCCGTAATTCGACGTGCCGGACGAACGTATGCGTGTGCGAATATGCACGTGTAGGTGCACCGAGCCGAGCCTGGCATTATCAAGTGGCACGGGGAAACGTGCGAGATGGCACGCACGACTCGCCGCGTAGCTTAGATGCGGCCGCGGCCGCATTAAACGGCCCGTCAAATTGCCTATTGCCGATTTTATTATTTTAACGACGACGCGAAACGATACGCGCGAACTCTCTATTGCACCGCATCCGGTAACTCCGTTCCATCGCCATCAAACACCGCCATCATCGATCTCAAGATGTAACCCGATTCCACATAAACTCGCCTCAAACTATATAGCGATAAATAAATATATATTGCATCAATTTTGCAATATGATAAAATTGAATTCAGTATAATACAAATGAGGAAACACCTAAAATACAGAGAGAAGAAAAGAAGAATGGAATGTTGTTAATCGTTAGAAATTTATCGTTCCGGAAATTTTTTTACGTTATACTGAAATATTTAAAAAATTTTACCAGATGCAAGTCTGAAGATAATTTGTCAGACCATCTAATTAATTATGCAAAATGCTTAAACATGATGAACGTATTGCAAAATTTGTTTACATGCTAACAACCAATTTGAACAGTCTACATATAAATATTTAATTTTGGTCCAAGAAAATTAATTTCAGATTTTTTTTTTAGCCAAATTTTTAGATATTTGAATATAAAATTCTGTAAATTATATTAGATTAATACGAGCAGAGTGTGCTCGTATATGACGTACGCAAATTACTAATTAACGAGCAGATTGCGGAAGACGAGTAAAAAAAATTTTGACGTGCATTTTGGGGCGTGCTTCCCTAATGGAAACACCGGTTGTGCGGCGCAACGAAACGATCGGACGTCGCAAAACGAACGAGACATCCATTTGGTTACCGCCTCGTTCGCGGATTCTTTGAAGATGCGAGAGGTGCCCGTCGTGGCGAATTGCCAGCCGCACGTTCCGACGTGGCAAGTAGAACAGATGTTGGGTATGCCCCCGTGGCATAAAAAAATTCTCGTTTGCTTGTCGCTTAGAACGAAATTTCTATAAAAAGAAATCCTTGAGATCTCCTGACGTAGTGTTGACCAGTTGTCGTATGACCGACTATTACCAATACTCTGATAATATCAGATTATTGATTAAAATCAAAGAGCGCAAGGAGCAATTTCCAACACGATTTCATTTTAATCGTAATTCATATATTAACGATATCCAACGGCGCAATATTTTCGTGTAATACGATAATACGAAATTTGTCATATATCATGAGACATAAATATAAGGCATTTCTCTCTCTTTCTCTCTCTCTCTCTCTCTCTCTCTCTCTCTCTCTCCCTCTCCGATTGGGAGTCATTAAAGAGCCGTCATTTTGCGAAAGTAATTGTCAGAGACGATTAATCAATTTCAAGGATGCATTTTACGCTCGAATAATCGATCAACGGACCGGGCCATTTAATAAGGAACATTTCGCCGAAATATATTTCCTACGCCTTCGTGCATCGCGAACAAGTTTCTGAGGCCGCTCCAGGCGCCCGGAGTCTGTAATTATGTCTTTTTTATTCGAGTCGGGTTGCGAGCCCGGATTGCGAGAATGCGTGCGAATATGCAATTTCAGCGCGAGAGGAAGTCCATTATCTTCCATTATGCTTGTGCAAACAGTGCAGAATTACCGGCGCCTTGCGTGTGAAAAGTGCAGGCATTATGTATTCAGCTGAAAATGATGACAATGTAACAATTAATACGATAAAATCTCGACAAGAAGTTTTATCTGCTCTTAAAACCTTTTAGTAATCTACAGCAGAAATCATATATAATTCACTTCTTGTATCAAATTTTCGTACAAAAAAATGTGATATAGAATGTAATATAAAATTGCAATAAAGTGGCCTGGACCATCGAAAATATCATCTGAAATATCATTGATTCAAATCGATTTTATAAAAAAAATATGAATTTTATTAGAGACATCATTTATAAAATTTTAATAAATAAATAGAACAAGGATTTTCAAAATAAAAAAAAAATAGAAAAAAATGAACAAACCGGATCAGAATCAAGCACGATAATAAACACACAAAAGTAAAAATTACAAAATTATTATTAATTTTGTAGACTTTAACTTTTGCGCATTTATTATATTATTGCGTGCTTAATTCTAATTTGACTACTTTTTGTATTAATTCTTCTTAACACTTTAATAATATTCGACTTATATAAATGAGGGCTAGGGCAAAAACAGCTGTAAAATATAAATATCCGAAGAGAATGCGGAACGTGACCGAAAAGAAGATTGATGAATCTGCTTAGGGAGGATCACACAGAGAGTGTGAAAAAAGCTCGAGGTTGCATGTAAACTTTCCGCTCACGCGTCTTTTGTAAGAATGCATTGTTCTCCATTCGTCCGTCTTTATTTTCTATAGAGAGAGCGTACGATCGCATGACGGACAGTCATCGATCTCTCGCACGAGACACACGTCGTAAACACATAATCATTATTTAACGGTTGTGTCCAGATAATTACAGACACGCGGAGTTAATGCCCGGAATAATTACGGATTAAAGAGGGATTTACTCGGATCGTGCAGCCCCTCCAACTACGCGTGGAACTCGGTTACTCGACAAAAAGTGGAATTATTGGAACCTGTGGAATTATTGGAGCATTACGTTATCGATGTGTTAATCTGTCGAATTAAGTCTGTGGATTTACGGGATCCGTAAAATTTTTCCATCCTTAAATTCACGACGTGGAAACTCAATTGTTCTTAAAATATCGAAGAAACAAAAAAAGACTAGAACGTCCTCGGGAAGGAATATACGCACTCAGATCCGAGTGAAAACTCTTGACGAAAATAGTGCATTTGTGACATTTAGAATTTACAATTTTTTGCATTTTTTGATAATGCACAATTTAAAAAGACAAATATCTCCGCAAATCTAATTTTTATAAAAATCTACGTATAAAAATATTAAAGGAATGGAAGAAATTATAAACAGTCTTTTGCATGATAGCAACGTTGATTCCATTGTTCTCAAAAAATAAATAAATAAATAAAAAAAACATAATATACGTCACGTTTTGTTAGATATAAAAAATTGTTCGTCGGATACTCCAATCGCTGATAAGAAGATTTTTCGCGCGCAAAACCGTTAATCGGCCTGTTGTAACAACTCAAAAATAAACTAGAGACGTCAACGTGAGACAGATAAGTTACGCGAATGAAGAAGTACATATATGGGTGATAAAGAAATGCGTCATACGTTCACGAAAGATTTTTCTTGAAAACACGTAAGATTTTCAACTGAAGATTGCGCGTTATTAGCCTCGGCTTGCATCACCCGTTGATTTTATAGAATTACCTAGGATCCAATTCTAACTAAAAAAGTTTGCGAAATACAATGCATACATGCACTAATTGCATTCGTGACATAGAGATGATCTTTCCGCCAAAAAATTATAAATATATATATATATATATATATTTTTTTTTTATAAATATATATGTGTATATATATATATATAATATTATCACAGATGACTTATTTGTTTTAGTCAGAAGTATTTATCATCAATATTAATTATCAGTTATTAATTCTTATCATATATTAAAATACGTCACACTTATCTGTGATTATTAGAGTAGAATAGCAATAGCATAAAATGTAAATAATTCCCAATTTTCCACTTTTACTTTTTAGATTTCTCTTAAAAATTTAGAGAGAAAGAGAGAGAGAGAGAGAGAGAAAGTTAAAGTTTGGACTTTCTGCTAATTTCTGAAAACAATCATAGGATTATCTTCACATACGATTATCTCATCACTACAGAGACGAGAAAAAAATTAAATTAAATTATCTTTAATTGACGATGTTAATTTTTTTTCCCCGATTATCTTTACGCAGAAAATTAGATATAGATATCATGAGACTTACATTTAGGTGTAGGTTAAAAACTAATCTTTTACGTAAAGAAAAAAATTAACACTGCCTATCGTACTTTGACTTTTCATCGTCGGGAACGAACTTTTGCTCTCCAAGACATGAGATGATTCTTTATCAATATCGATATATTATACAATATTGATACACCACTACGAATAACTAACAAATGAAGTTAAGTTTGACTCTCGACATATGTTAATAGCGACCTTTCACAAAGCGTTGGGACAAACGTGTGTTATCTAAAAAGAATTATATTTCTCCCACCTTCTCTCTCCCCCCTTCGTCCTCCAAGGAAATGCGTAAAGATAGATGTAGATGTAGATTATTTCCATATGTTGTGTTATGTTACATATATATCCGCGTCCATTGATACCGATATGCGTCTCGAGTAACGAGCAATCGTGATGAGATATAACGAGAGAATGCGAAAACGACAATCGCGAAACCGACTTCCACTTGCAAGAAAGTTGCATGCGAGGACATTATAATAACTGCATCCTGCATATCTCTATATTTGTTACATGGAAGGAATACGGGTTTGTTGAAGTATCTAAAAATTTGATTAGACACAGATTTGAAAATAATTTTGTTATCGATTCGTCAAAATAATTATGTAGAACGTTTAAATATGATGATACGTAATAATGCAAAAATTTTTGATATTTCAATAATTTGAATATCCTACATAAATTTTGATGTAACGTGAAGACCCGTTGAAGAAATATCTAAAATACAGAGGCAAAAAAGAAAAAGCTGTAGAGATAAATTCTTAATCATTAAAAATTTATCATTTCGAAGACTCAACTCGTGTTTAATCAATGAATACACTAAAAGAAACGAGTTTCTTTCGAAGTATCTAAAAATTTGGCCAGATATGGACTTAAAAATAATTTTATTCGTCCATCAAAATTACTATATAAGATATAATATGTAATATTGCAAAAATTTTTTATAATCTAGCAACTAATTTGAACTACATAATTATTTCATTAACAAAATTATTTTCAAATTTATATTTGATCAATTTTTTTTTAGATATTTCGGGAAAACTATTTTTTCCGTGTATAGGAACTTCCCGACAGCAAGTCTCAGCAAGCCTGAACGTATGTAGGTCTCGTATCAAAAACCGTACGTATGCAAATAAAATAAATATACAAGACTCTCGCCTACGCAAATTAGCAAACACGAAAGATCTACCAAGGCATTACGTCTGCAAATCGTGTAACGTGTACATGAGACATCCTCACAAACGCAAGGACCTCGATCTGACTTCAGGAGCTCACGTGTGCCTAGCCTGCCTCCATAGAATCCAAATCTGCCTGTGCAGAACTGTCGCTGGTGAAAGAAAAAACGAAGTACAATCGACGAGACGAGGGTCCAAGTAGATATTTCGAAAATCGAAATATCCTCGAATGAAAAAAGAATCACCTCTTCGTTTCGGATGAATCCTTAGGGAATGAAGAGTACCGGGGAGGATAGTCTATACTCACTTGAACGCTTTGGAGCGGCGCGCAACGTTGTAGTACATGGACAGCTTTTTCAACAGCAGATTGTAGTGAGCGGTGCTGGCGACCAGGACACCATCAGCGAGGTCAGGTAAGTAGAGCGCGTCCTCCGCTTGCTCCTGCTGACGCTGCAGCTCCTCCTTCTTCAGCATCTCATCGTGAAGCTTCATGTACTTCTCCTTAGCGCGGGACAGCTTTTCGTCCTGCTTCAAATCCGTCCCGACGGATGGTGCAATCAGCTCGCTGGTCTCCATCAACGTGCGGACGCACATTGTGCCTCGTTGTCGATGATTCGTGATGCAGTCAGGCGATGATCGATTTCTATCTACTCTCTTGACCTCCGCTCCGGGTCTTTAAACCGAGACGACTGGTCGTCGAATGAAACTGCACCGTCGTCTCAGGACAATCGACTTCCTCACACCCTCCTCGTGTTGCCGATAATCCCCCTCTCGCGGTCGCTTGTTCGTACTCCACTAACGAGGAGGTGTTCGCTTCGCGCGATGACGCAGGGATTGACACAGGTTGACGAACTCGTCAGTGAATCGCGACTGCCCCAATCACGTCCGATCGTGTGTCGTGCGACCGACGTGTGCGGTCGCGGAGGGAGAGGGCGAAGGAGAGAAATTCAACGCCCGTCCTCTCTCTTTCTCTCTCTCTTACTGCCGAGTGTTCTCTCCGCCTCGATGCCGCTTCACTTTTATGTTACTCCCGCCGTACCCCCCCGGCCCCCCGCCCGCCCTCCGCGACCGGCTTGACGACGTTGCGAAAGGGTGAGACCGCGAATGAACCTTTCCCCGCTCCCTCCGCACGGCGAAGAAAGAGAGCCCGAACGGGTTTCGCTTCTCGTTTGGGAAACCGCGTTTCTCGAATTGACATTTTGAGACCGAATCTTAAGAAGTGTTTGCTATACATTAATTCCATTTATACGTATCGTTTTCTCTCAGAAAATGAATTGCTTGTACTTTCTCGGTAGAACCTGTTGATATGATATGACAAAAATTATTTTAAATAGAATTATAATCTGAAAAATCTCAAAAATTATTAGAAAGAGTAGATGCCTGTCAGTTCGCGTAAAACTATGTGATAAATACATCAAAATTATCAGACTTTAATTTCTGCTATCAATCTGTCGTCATATCTAACGCAAACACAAACTTTACTATATATTTTTGCCAAAAGAAGATATGTAGCAAGTACTTTGCAAAACAGGATATCTGGGTTATTATATATTAGAAATATTATTTCCCTTTTTTCAGAATTCGGGCAAAATGAAAAGAATAAAGAATAAACAAAGAATTAAACATGGGAAATTAGGAACATAGAATTAAACTTCAATATATAGGAAATATATGCTTCACATGTGCTTTAATACATAATTCATCAAAAAACAAAGTGTTTTTTCGTTAGTCAATAATTTTCTGTTCCTTATTCTCTTCACATTTGCTTCCTTCTTTCTTATTTCCGTTTATGTCTGAATCTTTATTTTTATTTTTGCACACAGATATGTGAATATAACACATGCGCATGTGTATTGCTTCATTTCAAAATAAATTTGGAAATATGCCACATTCTATTTGAATAATATTCTTGATTTATTACATAATGAATAATATTCTTGGCTTATTATTTATCTAGAAATTAGGCAAAAATCGAAATACGCATCTTTTAATGACTTCGAAAAAACTAGAAGAGATAAAGCAAAGTGAAGTAAACGAGTAATTAATTTAAAACTAAAATGTTATACATCTTGTATGTTTCTTAAGTCAACCAAAGTTAATCGGCGATTATCTTATCAAATAAAAATAAATTTACAAGATGCTGTAAAATAAGACCTATCACCGAAGCTGCATTAAAATAGAGAAAGTGATTTTTATCAAATTTTAATGTTTTTAATATCTTTCAAATCAAAATCCATCAGACGCAATTCAAAATTTCAATGTCAAAATTTCATGTCAAAGTCGATGTCATTACATCATTACATTATCAAAGGATTATTTTAACTCATTTAAATATTGCATTTGTTAATGTTCATTCAGATTAGCATTTGTTTGTGTTCCGTTGCGTGTCCGCATCTTATTTATCTATGCATATCTCTACCTATCTATTTTTTTAAATATTTTCTCCACTACTCATCAATAGCTCTGGAACATACTTCAGAGCTAATATCGTACTTTCAATAAAAAGACTTGTCTACATATCTATACAATACTGTATAATATGTACAAAAACGTATATCGAATATGGTATAAAAATGAACACGTATACAAATTGGAAAATAAAAAATGCATTTGAAAGAATTATAGATTGATACATTACGTATTTTTTCATATATATATATATATATATATATAATGATAGCATTATATATTAAACAAATTTTCATATATTATTTTAACAATGTTTTTTTTCAAAATATATTATAGATTTTATAGTATTTATGCTATAAAATCGTTCATATAGCAACTTCCTAAATCTTAGTCACATATGCATTTCGTTGCCTATTGTCTGTGTTTCGTCTCGCATATTATATCAAGTATATAAATTTTACCAAGTATATATAAAAGAAATAAATATTTATTTCTTATTAAAGCTCTCAATAAATATAATTTATCTTTATCTTTAATAATTCAAAGAAAATATTCGTTGTTTTAATCATTGATAATAATTAAAATAATTTACCTATAATTATTTAAGTATTATTTAACTATAGATATAATATACATAGGCAAATGAATGAAGAGAGAAATAAATAAAAAGATATATAAATATTTATACAATTTCCAGGATAATTTCTTCAAAATCTGAGAATAAATAATACATGACCATTTGAGATTACATTGTATACCTCTGTTGAAATTCCATTTCCTTTATAATATTCAAATTCAGTAGATTATATTCATCTTTTAAAATGATATGTAGACTTTTACATTTAGGAAAATTTAATGAACTTCAGCTCGAATACTGCATTTCAATGTGATTATGTGAGTATCCAAATTTTTTGTATATAAAAGATTTCATAATGTCTAATTTCCTCAATTATAAAGAAGTATATCAATCACATATTAATATATACAAATTGTAATTAAAAAAAAAATTTCAATTAAACTTAATAATATCAACTAACTTTCAATTGTACAGATGTCTTCAAAAAGTAACCATCTTTAAAAATAAAAATTAAAATAAATTCAATTAAATAAACAAACAGTCTAAAATACATAAATCTGGAATTAAATTGCATTTGTTTTATCTTACACGCGTTCATATCTCTTAACAACACAAATATGCTGGCGTAAGATTTAGGAATCTTTCTGTAGTCTTTTTAATAGGTTAATGAGACATGAAAGTTATCAACAAGATGAAAGTATATGCCCGCAGATTTAAAAAGCCAACACCTGCGATGGATTGGTGCAGTCGCCTATCGTCATTCTGTGCATTGCCATTTCCGTAATGCCGTGGTAATGAACAAAAGCAGCTGCAATCACTAATACATGGAAGATTTGATGACTCTGAAACTATATTTATATGTAGAACATCAAAATAATTTGAAATCAAATATCTTTGAAATAGTATTTGAATAATTTTTACCCAAATATCGAATTTTCCTGGGAAAAAACGTTCAGGTACCCTTAAAGCATAGAATAACGCGCCTAATATGTACAAACATCCCATTAAGATTAACCATCCGAGGGATGCTTGGCTAATTGCTTTGAACCAACCCTCAGCTACAGCATAATGTACAGCTGGTATTACCTAAAAGTGCAACAATATATATCAAGATATTTTTAGATAGATACAAAATTACTATTCTAAGTTTATTAGTTACATTCTGTAAATGATTAAAATAACTTACCCCACTAAGGCCAAAACCCATAAAAATTCCAGCTCTGAGTGGACGATAATTTGGTTCGCCAAATCGTTCCCATAATGAAACTACGATACTGGTTATACCAAGGACAACCACCACTGATAGATAAATTAGTTTAGGTTGATAATCGCAATAAAATCCGTAATAAAGCCATGGTACAAAACTACCCATAATAAGCATAGCTATGCCACAATAATCTAGCTTTGAAAATAGCTTTCCCACGCATTCACTGTGGCAATGAACTGTGTGGAAGGCAAATGACATTCCTAGGCAAATTATAGCACCAGCAAAGAAGGTACCAAATACCAATTTTTCCTCCAATTGAATTTCTATAGGAGGTTGTGTTAGAAAAAATATAGCTATACCAATAAAGGCAACACAGCCTGTAAAGAAAAAAAAAACATTATGAGCGAAATTGATAACTAAAAGTTACGGAATATGAAAAAGAATTTGCTATATATGCTTCTTTCGAGAAAGTGCACAACGATACATTTAGTGCAATTTAATATTGTATTATTGAAAAGTAACATACCTAATAAATGTGTCCAGATGTTGCCGGTTTCTGTATGAATTCGAAAAATGCTTTTAAAACACGCATAAAATGAAGGTAATGGCGGCCTATGGCCAGCATGTAAGAAATCATTATCTTGCAACCATCTTGGTAGATTTCTAAAATGACATTGTTTCCACGATGCCTCCCATACCTATGAATAAAATTTCCAGTTTTAAGCTTGCTGATTAACAATACCAAATTATAATGTAGATTAATTCTAATTGCTAATTAGTTTTTTATTATTATTTCGTTATCTCGACATTGACCATATTCTTATATATTTTAAACTTTCAACTGTTCATATGTTGTACATCTTAACTTCTATCATTTGACTTGCAAATTTTACTGTTTTCCTTTTTTGGTGCTCTTATAATTAGTTTTTATCATAGTGACTGTCATATTTTTATCATATTGGTCTCTTCTCTGCTTTGCTTAATCATTCTTTTAGACCACTTATTACTTGACTTACCAATCAATTATGAACAGTTTATTCAATTCTAAGATTTAGAATCAGTCATATTTGTGGAAAATGAGATTATCTCCATTTTTAATAATTCACTAAAATTAGCTCAAAATTAAGCTATAACATCTGTATAATTTATATATCATATCTGTATATTTTATATATCAAGGACAAAGTTCAATCTTTAATTTACATTGATATCCACATTACACTTTCACTTTTTAATCTAATTATCTTTTTATAAGATTATTATATCTTTTTACCTTTCGAACAAATTCCTCAGCCTGTTCCGCTGCATTATGTGCTAGTGCACCTAGATCGATTTCATCGCTTAGTACACCTGCTTTCAATACTTCAGTCATCTGAAATATAAATAACGAATATTTAATCAATTGTTAATTATACATGATACTTTAAAGTAACAAGAAAGAATATAAATATACCTCACAATCCAGGAGATGATCATCTTCCGGTGTCGAAGGCAATGGACATCCAACTCCATCCTCCTCTTCCGCCAAACAACTTGCATCATCATCCTCCAACAGTTCTTTAACTTCATGTAAACCAGGTATTTCACTATTTAACAAGATCCGATCGCTCCATGGAATACGATGTCGTATTCCTCCCAAGTCTACTGGCAAATTATCTTCCTTTTCTTTGACTTCCAAAATATCTTCGTATTGCGACATGATTCAGATGTGATCGAATATGAGTCTACAAATATATTTGCTTCATGAAAAAAGGGAATATACAATATATGAACTCTGTGACTTTCAATATAAATATGACTATTTTTATGGTCAGTATTCACAATCAATTCTTATATTTAAGATCGTCTTAAGATAACATTTCAATCAATAGGATATCTTTATGAGCTTATTTAAGATGAAAATATAAGAACTATGAATACCAACCTATAAATCTCGGTCTAAAGTTTCAAACAATGATTGCATATTTATTCTGAGGTGTTCACAGTTCGTTCTTAAGATTGTCTCAAATAAGCTCATACAGTTAGCTTATTAGTTGAAATGTCTTAAGACGATCTTAAATATAAAATTACGAATATCGGCCTATAAATATGTCTTATCTCGAGAATCCATTGCAAAACATGTGTACTGTGTTCCGTCTGATATAAATCTACATTTGAAATAAAAGACATACATGAATAATTCTAATATCAAATGTTAAATGACATTCTAAACCGCGTGCGAGGATCACACGAAAGTCGAGACAAGTTCAGTAAATCAAAAAGCGAGAATGTGTGGCTTAACCACGTCAAAACACGAATCATCTCGTGTTAAAGGCATCTCGTCTCGTGGTGCTATATAACTCAGCAGTCGTGTTAAAGGCACTGATTCTCCATCCGGAGATAAACTTAAAAAACACACAATCACGTCTCGTGTCAGGTATGAACGATTCCGAAATCTCGCGTCTCGTACATCGAGAAAATTACACACACTCACCGTTATACAAATATAAATTTTTCACAAAAGTAACTGGCACGACGGCGTAATTTTGACTATATAAACATGTGACTCATTATATAAGTCATGACAGATGCTGGTATAGGAGGTCGCGGGGTCGTACCGACTGGACTTTAACCTCGTCGGAAAGCTACAGGTTATATTTTTTTATCTGTCATATCATCGTGCCTCTTTCTTTTTGTTTCCCCCTTTTCTTCTCTCTTTTTCGTCGTACGATCACGCGTCGCAAATTTGCGCGAGCGGTCTTGCGTCGTATCCGCGAGCGCGATTGCGAAAAGCTGACGTGACGCGTCGTGAAAGCGCGCAACAGGCGTGAAATGGATACTCTGAGAACTGTAATACTGAACGTAGAATTAACGGGACATCCTCGGCAATGAGAACGAAAATACCCTCGAGGCCTCAGTGCGTATCGGACGCACGATATCCTACGTGAATTCACATTTGTGAGAGAAGTGCTTGGATTTATTATTTTCTTAGGCTCTTTGTAAGAGTATTTAATTAGTTAAAAAAAAAAATCACATTCTCTGTATCTCGTTGCAAATGTTCGCACATTTCACCTAGGTAGCCGTACATCTAATGGTATCCAACGGGTTTCGCACGCGGCATCGCGGATAAAGGGAATAATAATAGCCAATCAACTTCTGCGTTGTATTCGATCTGAAATATAATGGGAGCCTTCCAATAAAAAAATACTCTGAAACACAAGGCTTCTTTTTAATTGAATTTCTTGAACTTAGGCCTTCTTTTAGCTGATTTTCTCATCTTTTCTCTTTTTCTCGCTAATATGAAAAGAAAAAGAAAAAAGATGAACTGTGCTAGAGATTCGTCTGAAAAGAACAGATCTATGACTGGCTGTTTGATAGTGTATTTTCTGAAACTCCAGAATTTCCCTAGTCAATAGCCTATCATGTGACAGTGGCCCATATTCTGAATTCTCTTCTATCGATAAAAGTGCCTCTAAAAGTGACATAGCCAAAAAGATTTTATAAGCTACTTTTATCGATAAGAGAAGATTCAGAATAAGCCATAATAATGTCTGAGAGTGTTTTATGCCTGTTTTTATAATTAAACTAATACACTCATTGTACTTAAAATAATATAGATATATATTCGAAGATTGAGAAATTCGAAAAAAAAAAAAAAAGATTTTATTATTTTATTTCTAAATGTAATCCAGCGTAGCAATAAAAAATAATTTTTCTGGAAATCTTCTAATGACAGCACTGAAAACTATAGAATACGTGACATGAACTATAGATAGACAGTACTACGGTATTTTGAAATGTATTGGTCATGCGATTATCAATTTTTCTCATGCAAATGTCATTGGATAGAACGTAACAATTAAAAATGCGAATTTAATGCACACTATACTAATCAAAATGATTATGAAACGGAGAAAAAACAAATATAACATCTGATCTCTTGTTTCTGCTGGATGATTCATACTCGCCATGTTAAATGAATCTACATTGACTTATTTCGTGATATCAATTTTATACGTTCTCTTATTATGAATGAGTGTAAAAGATAAGACAGATGGGTCCTTTTGTTTTCTCGGTCTCATATAATTTTTAGTGAGGTATGCCTTTGTTTTTCTGTTTTGTTCCAGTTTGATACTTATAATATTGAATTGTTTGCTACTTTTAATTTGAAATTAGCTGTATTATTCTTGTAAAAGAACAGGCGCAACTAAATACAAAGAAGATTATAAATGTACAATGATATTTCAGTCATTGAAAATATGGCGGAATGCACAGTTGAAACTAATGATAAATTGTTGGAGTTGGAAAATAAACAGAAGATGATCGACAGAGCTCCGTTTCGAGGTTTGAAAATTAAAGATGCCAAGATATTGGACACAATCGACGGTAGAACAAAATGCAAACTTTGTTGCAAATCGCGGAAATTCTTCTGTTACACCTGTTGCTTACCTGTCATCGAAGACTCATATTTTCCACGAGTGAAGGTACCGATTCTCATGAATATGTAATTAATTAAAAATAATTTCAGACATGTCTATATTATTTTTTTTCTCTACATTATAATTAATTTTGTTGCTTTTTTCAGCTGCCAATTAAAATCGATATCATTAAACATGTTCGTGAGATAGATGGCAAAAGTACAGCTATCCATGCCGCGATACTTGCTCCAGATGATGTAAAAATTTATACATATCCAGATTTTCCAGAAATACCAAATAAAGAAGAAGTAAGAGAAAACATACGATTTTTTTAAGCCCTGCAATTCTTAAGAATGTAATTTTTAACTTAAGAGATATCATCTCTCAGACTGTTTTAATTTTTCCCAGCAATGATGCCAAGGCTATAAGTGTTGAAGCTTTCTTTAAAAAGGAACAAGAAAAATGTGATGCTTCAGCAATGAGGCCCAAGACTATATTTCCTATAAAAAGGGCTATTTTCATTGATAGCACATGGCAGCAAACCAAAGCGATATATAAAGACCAAAGATTGAGAGGTATACGTACATAAGAAAAAGAAGTCTGTTTAGTTTTTATATGCAGATTATTATTATATGCAGACCTTTCATATTAAACACTGTTAAAGAACTTACTAATTTCTATATGATATATTGATACAGAATTACAGTGCATCACATTAAGATCGAGATTTTCTCAATTTTGGCGTCATCAGAAAAAGAGCCCCAGATGGTTTCTAGCAACAATTGAAGCGATTCATCAATTTCTAGTGGAATTACATACATGTGCTCTTGGGGCAGTAGAAGGATATGCTGATTTAGATGGTTCTTTGAATGGAGGACAGAATTTTGTAAATAACAGTGAAGAAATGGAAGATTGTTCTGAAATAATGCAGAAATACAATGGACAGTATGATAATCTCTTATATTTCTTTAAGTACATGTACGACAAGATTCATTCCATATATGATCATGATAAATTACAGGCTTACAAAAGACCACTTGCATGACTATTCTCGAACATAAATAAATTCTTTTGTATTTGATCAAATAATTACATGTTTCTATAAATTATAATCTCTGTTCTTAACTTAAAATATTAAGTTTTTCTCATATGATTGCATACGAAAAAGATATTGACTACGTATATTTCTGAATTTTGAAATATTTCTATCTTAAAATTATCAAAGTATTTAGAGATTCTCATTTTATTTTAAAAAATACATGACGAATTTTATTTTGTGAATAATATTGACAAATCAATTTTGTGAACATATTGTAATTTTTTTCTTTTCTATTTAAATGCAAAAACATAGTAAAAGGAAATGAATAAAAATATTTTTCTAGCAACTGCATGGTGTCAAATATATTTTTATGCTTACAAAGATTTGGTAGATTTGTTTACTTGAATTTTAAAGCTATAATCAGAGAAATCTGAAAGCAGCCATCCCAATTTTTTTCGTAAAATTGTTCAAATCCTTCTAGTACGTCCATATTTTAAGCCATGTTTCGAATAATATATATTCATATAATATATATTCATATATGTATATATATATATATATATATATCAATTAAATATATATATATATATCAATTAAACACACACACACACACACACACACACACACACACACATATTATGTTGATTAATTCACATTATATATACTGTAGATGTTCAGTACTGGCGGCATATATCGAAATATAGCTTAGAATTTGGTACACAAGTGTATCCCAATCTACCGATAAATAGAAAATAAGAGAAAAAAAAACTTGAGTTATATATTTTCTCTCTTTCTTTTTCTTATGTTCGGATCAAGTCTCGTGGCACATGCTCAATCTATTTATACTATATCTATGGTTTAGTTTCTCACTTCTTTTGTTCATATGCTAATAAAGTCAGAGAACGTAATGGCTCTGCAAGGAAGTCGTGGCTAGAAAGGAGTAAGAAGAAGAAGAAAGTCAAAGAGGTACAAAGTAAATGTTCCTAGAGAAAGAAAAACGCATTGTATTTTTATTAATTTAAAACTTTTAATTTTTATTAATATTAAAGTATGACAATGAAATTTATTTTGAGTAATTTTTCATAAATTTGGATATGTTTCGGATAATTATTTGATTGCATATAGAAAATTAAAATAAAAAAAAAACGATAGAATTTTCAGGATAAACATGTGAGATAGTTGTATGTCTCTACGCATTCCATTTTATTGTCTCCATACAGATTCGTTAGACGAGATATTGAACAGTAATTATAACATGGCGAAGACCAAAAGAATTGGTGTGCTTACTAACAGGATGCACAGACATCACAATGAACAATCTTATAGATTACGTGAGAAAATTAAATTTTTTTGCTTGCCTTTTGTCTTATTTTTCTCGATATATTGCGATATTTAATTAATAAAATTATTTTCTTCCAGTGTATAAGAAATTGAAGAACAATAACAATTATTTAGCCAAGATGCTTTCAAAGGAGAAACAGAAAAGTCAGTTATTGTTCACACAAATTATAGAGCAAATTAAAGAGATTCAACGGTTAAATTTAATATACAATGCACAGAATGTAAGCATCTGTTTGTATCATTTATCTTATGATATTGTTTGAATTAATTAATTGAAAAGATGAATAATACATCAGGAGATAATTTTGCAGAATTAAAATTTATTTATTAAAAGATAAAAATAAAAGTCCAACTAGAAAAAAAAGAGAGATATCTTAACAGTGTAGAAAGATATCTCCAATATTATAGATTTATATAAAATATAAAACGTGTTTTTTATATAAATTCTCATGAAATTTGATCTTATTTATCATTTAAATTAAAGAGAGCTGAGAACAAGAATTATTCATGCAAATACATTTTATAATTAAAATGAATCATAATTAAATTACATCAAAATAAGTGAAATCCACTTTAAGATTTCTGTTTTTAATTAAATTTTAATTTTGCCTACTATATTTTCTATAATTTTTAATTTTTTTTTTATATTTTAGGCTGGGATTTCCAATATTCAAAATAATATAAAAAAGAAATGTTAAAAATGTTAATCATAATAACTGATTATATGACAAATACTATTTCTATATGTCAAAAACATATTACTTCCAATAATACTGTGAGATTGTCATCTATCTCAGCTGGAAGTAAGGAATCTTATCTTAACTTTTTTTTGTACATAATCTATATGTTATCTGTATTCAAGATCACTTTCTAATATCTAATTATTTAAATATATTTTAGAGAAAGAATCAACCAATACATTTTTAACGAAATTACCAGTTAAAGGTGTGGTGAAACCTATGGTAAGTGGATATACCAAGCCCATGATTAATTTAAGCCGGATTGATATGGAAAATATTAATATATCAAGACTAAGTGATATACAAGAAGAAGATACACTTAATAGAAGTCAAGAGATTAATGAGAATAGATCACCGATTGCCGTTCCTTTAGCCACTACACCTCTCAGATATGTATGTATACATTTACTTTCTTTTTTCTGTGTGTGTGTGTGTGTGTGTGTGTGTGTGTGTGTGTGTGTGTGTGTGTGTACATATGTAACTTATTTGTATATATATTATCGAAAATAAATGTAAATTGAAAAAGGTAATGGAATACCTAAACATAATTAATAACATAATAAAAGATAATGGAATACCCAAACGGATAATGTTTCAGGAAAATGATCGCTCCTGCCGATTATCAGACAGAATAAAAACTTCTTCACCCAGAATTAATAGTATAGTATATACAAGAACATTCTATATTTTATATTTTATTAATATAATTATTAATTAACATTTAAATATACACAGAAATATATATCGAAGATGAACAAGGATTGAGAAGAAAGGAAGGTCATCATTTGAAAAGATCGTCAGCATCTTTTTCGCGATCACGAAATAAATGGTCCGACGAAATTTCAACAACTATAAGATATATTAACGTAAGTGATTCTATAATTCTAAAATTTAAAAATATTTTAAACATGATTGCGAAACATTCAAATTGTTACTGTTAACAAAATTGTTTCGTTTATGAAAAATGTGTAGTATTAATTTTTTAAACAATACGACAACAGACAAATTCTACCAATTTACAATTTGATCGCAAATGCAATTTATTTATTTTTTGTTTCAAAATATAGCATGCATTTAAATTATTGCATTTTTTTTATAGATAATCGACAGCCAAATTAATTTTGACAATCAGAAAAACAACGACCCGTCTCAAGATTTATCAAACAGAAATATAATATCAGAATCACAAATATCTATTAATTCGAATGAGGGAGATAAAACATATATAGGCACATCGAAAAAGGATATCCAAATCAATAATAAAACTTCTAACAAAGATTTTAATAAGAATTCAAATTTAACAAAAAACTCACAATTGTCGCAAAATAAAACTTGGAAGAAAAAGGATGTATTGGAGGGTCCAAGTTGGCTGTTTAATAACATCATGCCATCATTGGGTAATGAGCCGGAAGAACTCGATTATATTAATGTATATGGTACTAATAATAATATGTCTCAAGTCATGTCAATAATGTGTGATGACGTTACAGATAGTAATATAGAAGAGAGATCAAATTTAAACGAATCTATAAACAATACGCCAGCATCGGAAAAAGATATAGCACATGTTACTGATCATACCGAGTATAAATCTTATCTGCATGAAAATACAGATGGTAATTTCTGCGAGACACTTCCGACGGCGTCTGTATGCAACCTTGAGAAAAGTTTAGATAATGCAGAAGACAATATAATGAAATTCACGAACTTTGTGACAATGAAACGAGGACATTCCAAAGCATTGGAAGAGATGGAAAATTTCACATTGTTGTTGCATCAATCAGCAAAAAACAGAGAATTCGACATCGACGAATTGCGACTGCCCGTTTTGGGTCATTCTGCGATAAATGAGTCTTCTACTAATAACAAAATCGATTCCGAAGTAACTGTCACGATACCAAGGATTACAAATATTTCAATAGCGTCAGTATTGAATCGTAATTTAAACGAATCTGAATATGATCGTATCATGAAGCTGCCATTATTCATTAATGATCACAAACGAATATCAGAAGCGAATCAGATTAAAAAATCGGAAAACAGTTTAGATCCGAGCTCAGCAAAAGTAGTATTCATGAATGAATCAAGTAAATTCATGAATGAATCTCATCTTAAGACAAGAGTGTTACCAGCTAATGGTACTCAAAGCGCTAACAGTCTTAGGTATGTGTAATTATACAATATTACAAGCCGTAATGAGATTTTTTCATAGGTTGTACAATTTTATATATTGGATTTGTAGGAAAGAGTTCACATCTGAGGAAAAAAGTCTACGAAATTCAGAAAACGATATTTATACTTCAGGTCGCCCGAGACGAAGAAAGGCACCAGTAAATTTGAAAGAACCTAGCTTGAATACGTAAGTAGATACTTTTTTCCAGACCAGAATACAATTCAGAATTTTCTTTTATTAAAAATTCGATTACCGTACACTTCAAGAAATTATGTTTTTTTTTTTTTATTTATTAAACGAAAAAGATATATCTTTATCTTTGAGTCGTTACATTGCAAATCCATTAACCACATGTATTGACGATACACACATAAGCAGTTATCTTGAATATTATATATATATGTAAATCTAAAAATAAAAAAAATTAGGCGCTTAAGATTTTGTCTTGCCGAATATTATCAATATTCCATTCTGTTACTAATTATATTTTGTCTTGTAGAAAATTGAGACGAAACGAGTAAAAAGAGCAGATAAGTATGATTAAGATACGATGAAAAAATTATAAGTATTATTAGTGAATTCGTATCTGGAATCAAATATTCGAATTTTTTAGTGAGTATT
Source organism: Pogonomyrmex barbatus (assembly GCF_055798465.1). NCBI lineage: Eukaryota > Metazoa > Arthropoda > Insecta > Hymenoptera > Formicidae > Pogonomyrmex > Pogonomyrmex barbatus. The sequence continues at coordinate 1,378,180 of NW_028297193.1, forward strand.
TTACTAAAAAATTTTGTGTTTTTGAGTCAAAGTATTTATATTATTATAATATTTAATAATTATAGATATTATAAATTATATCAAATTGTGGAATGATTAAATAAATATGATAAAAATATAATTAAAAATATAGCTAGTTTTAAAAATTTTACATATATTTTTTAAAGTACTGATTTTTATATATGAACACAAAAATTCGAATACTATTTATAAAAGATTCCTTACAAGATGGAAATTATTTATAAATATATTTGTAATTTTGTAGGCACTCGTTCCAAAATACCTAGATAGAATCGATTATTTTGCAAGTACCAGTATATGAAAGTACAAATGAATGAAATATGAAACATATGATATGAATATTCATATGAAATATTATTTCTTATATATGAAATATTATTTCTGAATATTACTCGAATCTTGGAAAGTGAGACTTAATTGTTGAATTTGATTCTGATTTTTGAATACTTATTGAATTTGATCTCATCTCTAATTGTATCGTTATCATATTACCGGTTATATGTATATAATGTATGTTATATGTATGATACATGTATGTATACATGTATGTATGTTACATGTTACATGTATGTTATATGTATATAATGACAAAAACTTTTTTATTGTATAAAAATAGTGCGTAAATATATTTTTTCATCATAGCAATTTAGGTGAGATGATAAATGTTTTTGCAAAATTTTAAAAATCCTGATTACAATAAACTGTGAAATTGCTTTTTTTTTTTATCAAGATTTAAAAAAAAATATGTCAAAAAACTTGAGAAAACACAATCGTAACTTTGCAAACAAATAAATACATTTTTAATTTTTGTCTTAAAATGTAAATAAAGTTTAGTAACAGATCTTCAAAATACATATTTCATAATACTTTAGAATTATTGATACTTGATAACTGAAAGATTAAGCGAAATAATTAATATTCAGAGGTCACTTAGAATCCTCAATTTTGAATTCTTATCTATCTTTCTTATCTCACCTCTTCACGAAACACTTAATGTTGTAATGGAGAGGCACGTGGAAAAATCCCTGACGGCGACACGAAATTAAGCGCGAGGTGAAACTGTTTCATCGGACTCGTACAAAATGATTGATCGCCGTCGGAAACGGTCGGCAGCTCTTTCGTGCGCAAATAAAAAGGCTTGGCCTCCGCGTACTCTCGAGTAGCGTTATGTATATATGTAATGGATTTAACCTTCCGCGCGCTTCCACGCGAGAGCGCGAACGAGCGCGCGCGGGGGCAGAAATTAATTATGTTTGTTTAATTCCGAGATGAAAAAAGCAGCTGGCATCGCCTCGCCCAGTGCAGTTCTAAGTTCAGAGAGAGAAAAAGGAAAGCAAAGACGGAAAGAGAGAGAGAGAGAGAGAGAAGTAAAAGTATCGTTGCTTGGAAACTGTTCACATTTAAAGAATCACCGAAACCGAAATGTAATTAATTACAGTAACATATAAAGAGGTTCGAGAGGTTTTTTTAACTGCGAGTTTTTTAATTCGTGAAATGAATCTATTGACTATAAATGGTAAGCTTTAAAAAGTGTAGTAAATGACAATTTTTATCAAATCTTAAAAATGTCTTTAGAATATATCTTTCGGTAGACGACTTAAAAGTGACATCTTTAGAATGTCTTTCAGATATGGTGTCGTTTTTTTTTTATCTGTCTCAAGAATAAAAAAGTGGGGTGCCTAAGATCGTGATGCGCGTTCGAGAGCTCGTCATCTTTGTCTCCGTTAAAAAAACAGGGAAAAAACAGGGAAGTAACGCGATACATCGCGGAAGGATATTTGCGACATGATCAATCGTTACATCACGCCGGTGCAACGTGAACCGATGTGTATCGACATGCCATCCGTCACGTCGCTACATCGCGTGCACGCCGGATTTGCCGGACATCGATACTTGACGCTCGCATTTATCCGCTCTCACGCCAGAAGATCACCGGTGCAACCCGAGACATCCCATGTTTAACTATACCATGCGAGCTGTCCACCTCGATTATCCTCGCGTGTCTCTACCCTCGCGAGGATATGCACGTGTCTCTCCTCGGGATGACAGCCCCGCGCATTGAGAGCCGTGTAATCGAATTTAGCGCGAGATTGCAAACGAGTGTCAAATGGAAGCTGTTCTTTCTCATCGTGAAGTAACGTTTGAAAAAAAAAAAACGTCAGAAAAAAAAATTAGTCTTGAATCAAAGCTATATATTCTCATAAGTAAAAACGATTATAATCTTAAAGAAATTTTAATTGTTTTTCTTTTTCATTTACTTCACAACTTTTACGTAGCTGAGAAGGGACTTGGTTTATAAAAATTTCCTTCTATTATCCATCCACTTCTTAAATCCACTTCTTATCGCATCTTATCTTATATAAAATACTTTTGTATCTAATTATTACATCCCTTTCTTATTTTATCTCTCTCCTGCTTATTATTTTATTTTCTGTACTCTTATATTTATTCCCATATCCTTGAACTATATTTATAATCTATAGAGAAATTTTAGCATTGCTGCAAGTACAGATATTCTCTAAAAATATTATAATAAATTATTCATAGACTGATATTTAAAGAACAGAATTAATTGCAAAAATCTCTACAAATTATTAATATTATAATAATCAATAATATAATTATAATCATTAATAAAACGTTATAATAAAATGATCGAATTTGATTAGAAAAATATTTCAGAAAATTCACGCGTGTCGTTTCAAAAAGTTGGGATTTGATTTTCTCCTTTTTCATATCATAAAGATAATAAATAGTATTTAATATATATTTATGATAAATGAAGATTTATTTTGAAATCGATAATCTCTCTGACTCTTGAAAATCGCTTGGTACATCGTAGATGAATTGCATAAGATGAACCATACGTCATACGAATGTTATGCGGTATGCGAATGATACAATTGAGATTACTTCCCGATTTTTATGCAATTGATATTAATACGATCAGTAATCATTTACTAAATCTTACCTCCAGTCACGCTTATTAAGAAAGCACGTTTTTTGTTCAAAAGGAATTTAATCCCCAAACATTCCATAAAAATCATAGGCAAAAATGTCTTAAATTTCACGGTATTGAAATTTTATCAAATACGTTGTTATATCAATGTTTTTTAGGAAGGTTTTTTGCCATTTTCGGGAGCTTCAAGAAACCGTGCAAGGGTGAAATATGACACATCTTTCGAACTCTTATTCTTCTTTCTTTCTTTCTGTTCTCATAAAACTTTTTGAAAACTATTCAATTTCGGTAAAGCGTAGGAGGTCATTTTTGCCTCTGTCCGAAGCGGCATCGCGATAAAGAGAGACGGCGATAGATCTGCGGATCGGTTGCGTGGGAGCGAGATGGCGAACATAAGGCGGCATTCCCACCTAATCGGACGAGACTGCAAAAAAACATTGTAAAAAAAATATGAAATCGATCATGAAATCGATCTCGTCGGTGTCATCCATGTTGCAAATCATCCAAAAACTATCCTTCATATTTACGGCGGACAACGACAGTTCGTGTCTCCAGACAGCTCCGGAATATTTGACAGATGGACGCGCACCTTAATCCCTGTTACCGGTGTTCGACGCTCCCCCCAGCCCCACTCCTGCCACGTTCCCCACTACGCGCGGCGCGAATGTCCAACCACGACGCATGCGTCCGTCATTTCCCAGTAGTTCCGATCGGCCGGCCAATCGGACGCGCCGCGTGGCGTCATCGCCGGCCAATCGGCACCGCTCCCGATGACGACAGCTCTATTTTCGGCCGGCGTGACTCACGGCATATAAGCGAGTAAGTTTAGTTGGGTGTTCACAAGTTGTCAGGCCACCGTGGCGCACAGGGTGATTCGCGTTCGCGTACTAACGCAGACCATACGTTCGCCGCTGCGTTGTGTTCCGTTCCGTTCCGTGGAGCAGAAATACGGCACACGCGCACCACGTCGCGGATCGTGAGTCATTGTTGTGTTGACAGCTGAGCGGGCAGACAGGAAGAATCAGCGGGCAGGCAGATTGCCGCAAAGTTGCAGCGGCGTAGTAAACGCCGATAAAACGATTAAATTTTCCGAGACCTGTCGGAATCCCGATTGACTCGTATCGGTGCCGCCGGTAGTTGGTTGGTGCGCGATACACCGAGTGAGACGTGACAATCAGTCCCGCGAATACCACCGACCGGGTGGTGGCACGGTGTAGAATAAGAAAAGAGACGGCGGCGGCGGCGGTCGACCGCGGATGAATTTTTGCGTACGAGTCGCGCGGCGGCTTGTTATGTAATCGCCGTAGCGCGGAGCGAAGTGTTTGCGCGTTGACGTCGATAAAGAGAAAGAGAGAGAGAGAGAGAGAGAGAAAGAGAAAGAAAGAGACGAGGAACGTCGTAGAACTGCGTGAACGTGCGTTGAAGCAACCTCGAAAGAGTCCCCCGTTTAATTCTTCGGGCTGGTGAAGTAAATCCGCGTTACTCCGGAGGGAACGATTGTTTTCCCATCCGGAGGCGAGAGAGACCAAGAGGAGTCGAGGGTGAAACCTCGGTGTTCGTATCCCGCAGCGAGTCAATCAGCCCGACGGCATCGATGGTGCGCAGCATGACGATGGAGCCGACGTTCTACGAGGACGCGAGCGTCTACAACACGATGAACGGACGCGAGAACAGCATGGGCCAGCTTAAGCGGAATCTCACGCTGGACCTAAACGGCTGCCAGAGACAGGGCTCGCAGGCCAAGAGGCCGCGGCTGGGCCCGTTGCCGCCCGTGCTGAACAACGCCACGCCGATTCTGAGTTCGCCGGATCTTAACATGCTGAAACTCGCCTCGCCGGAACTCGAGAAGCTCATTATGACGCAGCCGGACGGTCTGGTCACCAGTCTACCCACGCCGACCACTCAGATCCTGTTCCCCAAGGCGGTCACCGAGGCGCAAGAGTTGTACGCGCGCGGCTTCGTCGACGCGCTGAACGAGCTCCATCACTCCGACAGCTCGCAGGAACCCGGCAGCGTGCACGGTGCCACGTACACGACTCTGGAGCCACCCGGTAGCGTGCAGAGCACCGAGTCCACCTTAAGCAACCCCGGCCTGGTGCAGATCAAGGATGAGCCGCAGACGGTGCCGAGCGTGTCTAGCACGCCGCCGATGTCGCCGATCGACATGGAGAATCAGGAGAAGATCAAGTTGGAGAGGAAGAGGCAGAGAAACCGCGTGGCCGCTTCCAAGTGCCGACGGCGCAAGCTCGAGCGCATCTCCAGGCTGGAGGACAAGGTCAAGCTGCTCAAAGGCGAGAACAACGAGCTCAGTGGCATCGTGCACAAGCTAAAGGAGCACGTGTGCCGACTGAAGGAGCAGGTTATGGAACACGTGAACGCTGGCTGTCACATCATGACTGTCAACAATCACTTTTGAAGCTCCCACGTCGACCTTGTTGCGTCACGTGCTTTAGGCCACCCTTTCCACATCTTCTTGCCTCCTCGGTAGCTTCCGCGAAGGAAACGAACAGTGAATTTTCCCGTTACTATTGGCCCCGATTGGTCTCGTCCATCAGATCGTTTGGATCTTCTCTCCCGCGAGTGCGACACCGGAGAAGGACCACCGGATATGTACATATGGACCTATCATTCGGAAACATTTCCTCTTCTTATCTCGACCTCAAGGAATTCCGGCGAGAAATTGTTTACATTTTTCTCCGAGCGATATCGAGAAACTACGAGAAGCAAAGTCTTATATCTCATCTATTGATATCATCCATGTTAGAAACTCAAGTTAAAGAAGCTCTGATATTTTTCGAGAAATGAGGGAATCCCCGTCGTTGTTAGCCTGGAAAAAAAAGGATTATTCGCAAGGGAGAGAAAGAGAGAGAGAGAGAGAGAGAAGGAGTCCATCGTGTGCATCACACTTGCTGTTTTCTCTCTCGGTTCTTTTGTGGATTGGGAGGAGATGATCGTGCGATCGACGACAACAGCAGTGAGCAGCAGGCGGAGCAGGAGGAAGAGAAGGAGGTGACGCGGTCTAGATGGAGAAGGAGGAAGGAGTGCCTTCGTACAGACGTGAAACGTAAAGGATGTTTTTGGGAGAGTGGCGGAGTGTGCGCGCGTGCGTGTTGCGCGCATGCGAGAGACTTTACACGCACGAGCGATGGGCGAATGCGTGTATGTTGTATGTATGAGAAAGAGAGAAAGAGCGAGAAAGAGAGCGAAAGAGTATGTATGTAACAAAGAAAAAGAATATATATGCTTGCGTGAAAGAGAGAGGAAGAGCGAGAGAGAGGGAAAGAGGGAGATCGCGCGAGATAGCACGAGGAGGGGGGGGACCGCGGCGGCCATTTTGGAGAACGGAGAAGCAGGCGGGAGATTCAAAGCTGTACCGTGAGCTGGGTCTCTTCTCGCTTCTCTATCCTTCTCGTTGTTATCGAATAAGCGATTGCTGCCCAGTGATTCGTGGCTGCGTTTTCAGCAACGTTTCCGCAATGCGTATCCGGAAACGAGGTCGATTTCTCATTTGTAAATTGTTGTAAATTTTTCCGCGTTGTAAATCGCGTTAGAAAAGAAAGGGCTCCTTCTTTCTTTCTCGACGGTGAACGGCGCAGTGCCGGTTTTCTTGTTTACGCGGTCCCCGCGTACTCGATTTCGCTTGTACATTTCGATACGGGGCGTTCGCTTTGCAAGTGACAGTAAGTCAAGTTTCGAAAATTGTTTCCTTGACACGGATACACTTTCTGTATACGCGCGAGGTAGTTTTTGCGCCTCCGTGATTCCATGAGTCGCGGCACTTTAACTAAAAGTGAGCGCCTCGTGCCAAGTTGCGAGGATCGTACGTTCGTCGAGTGTCGACGAGCCGGCGTTCGTTGTCGCTTGTCTCGCGAACACACGAACGCCGGAAACGATGTTGTGCGTTTTTGCGGATCAATCAAAATGAGATAGTCTCAACTTCTCGGCGTTACAGCCGCGCCCGAGAGACGCGCGACCGACTTACATGTGATAAGCGCAATCAAACCGGGAGATCACCTTTGCCTTTTTTACCGAATGCACTTTCGCGAGAGACCCGAGCATTCCGCTAGTTTTGGAAACTTCTACACCTTGGTGCATACGAGTAATTGACAAATTAATTCTAAGAAATAATACATTACGGTGCTGTATTAGCCACGCAGGAAACGTGTGTTTATAAGGCCGTCGTAATGACGCGTGTTCGAACGTAGACAGAATCGATTACTGGAAGCGTCGAAACGAGCTTGATTTATTGAATGACGAATGATGATTGAATTTTTTGCGTTGTTTTTTTTTTTTTTTTTTTTTTTTTAATTGCACATAGTTTCAAATTTTTTACGATATATTTCTACGATAAATATCGCGAAAAGATTGAATTCTTAATGACGAAATTAAAGTATTTTTCTAATTGTGATTGGATATATGAAATTTATATGTATATTGAGAGGCGCGATTCCTTGCGCCAAGTGTATATGTAAATTTTTTCAATTGTTAAAATTGTGTAAAGATATATACAGAGGTTATTTCTGTATCTTCCATACACGTACTTTGAACCAGTCGATTGAAAAGATCATTGTGAATAAAGAAATACGTGTAATGTTTAATACTGTGTTGGAAACCATCGGCCGAAGACGCGTTCGCTATGATCGTAGCCTCGTCCCTCGCGTGAATCGAACGAGTATAACGCGATTGTTCGATATTTCTTCTAAGATCTTCGATATTTCTCTCCGACGTGCCTCGTCGTCGTTTCGCCTGCAACGCGCGTTGCTCGGACGTTATCGAAGTAGCCTTGTTTTAACCCCGCTTTCGGAAGAACTAGCGCTATTAAGGCTGTACAAATAGAGTAGTGTTCGGGAGCAGTCGTTCGCGTTGAATTTGTCCTGTGAACTGTGAAAGAATCGTCATCCCGGGCGAGAGGGATGGACGCGGTGTGGACGCTCGTCGTCATCATGAAATTTCAGAAATTTATTCTAATCTAAAAATGGAATTTTGTAAAAAAAAAAAAAAGAAAAAAAAATGGAAACTCGGGAGGTAAATTTTTCTTATGAATTGGAAAGGCATACGGCGAAATGACGTGCTTAAAGAACAGAGAAATTCAGTCAATTTTGCGCGCGTGGACACACCGCGTCCGTTCTCCGGGAGAAGTCCCGAATTTTTCCGTTAGCTCTTAAGCCGGAGACAGTCAACGAATCGCGTTCTCCTTGGTTCTTTTGCGCGACCACGGCGCGCAGAGCTCCATTTCGTCATATGTGCATCTAGTCTTGTCCAGTATGCCCTTGTAACTTGCGCGCGACGCGTATGCGTGAGCCGCATATCGCACCACACCCACACATACACACAAACACACACGTACACGTACACATATACACACGCGTAATCGAGATACGTGTACACACGGTCGTCGTCGCCGCCACGTGTTCGTCGGGAGACGTCGCGATGTCGATCATCCGCAACGTCGGCTGCCATGGCTGAAACGGCGGACGACCACGTTATTGCTGGAATGTACATTCGTTTCTCTCACGACACAGAATCCGACGCACATTTCGCTACCGTTGCATTCTTATTGTACTTCATGTATATACGGGATGGTACGGTACATTTCAATGCGAAAATCACGCATGGGCTTAAGTTTGCGGATGCCCGCCGGACGTAAGTTATCGTTATCGCGGCGACTCGATATCGGCAATAAACAAACCTCCCGCCTCATCGCAGGGATTGTCCCGTGTCCAGTTTTAATCCTCCTGTTTGATTATTCGACAATTATAAATTTTAAATTGATAAATTTATCGACAATTATCGAAGATGAATCGTAGACGATGATTATTTCGTTTCCTCTTGCCACATTCGTTCTGAGATGCAGCCCGAAGCCTTCGAAAAACTCGAATACATCGGATTGGAAAGATACTGAAACGGGACACCTTGTAGAGGGAAGCGAGCAATAACAAAGCAATTTTACCACCGTTTTGCGCATTATCTGTACGAGATGAATCGCGCGATCGCGAAGAAAAATACTTTACGAGTGGCCGGGAAAAATCGCGATTACGCGCGGTTGCGCAATTCCGGTTGCGAATAATGTCCTCGTCCCCGTGACTTCGTTCGAGAATTTCCGAGTTTCTCGGGCGAGCACCGTGATCAGGAGGCAAAAGTATTTTCAAAGACGCGTCTATCGTCTAAAGATCATGTTTAAAATACGCGTTGAAACAAATTGTGCTGTTTTATCGGATATTTTTGAGCCGTGTGGAAAAAGTCGACGTGCAATTAAAGCGAGGAATTAGACGTGAGTTCTTCTTCGAGATCTGTCGTTCGACGGAACGCAGACATTTTTCTTTCGTGCGAACATTGCGTAACACTACCGCAAAATCTAACGGGTGTGCCCGGCGTGAGCGATTGGATGTGCGACGAGAACCACGCCTATCAATTTACTCGCGACTCGTATCTTCTCGATACGTTACGGAGAAAATATATTTCATCGAGAATACTTTTTTTTTTTGTTTTTTTGACAACTAAACGAATAGCGTTTCTGAACGGACAGAAATTTTTTCTGTACAATGCTTGATTCGTGTTAAATGCGAGATGACTTTTGGACGCGACGATGGAGCTTCAATCAAATTAACTAAGCGTGCTAAAACGCTAGGCGAATCGATCCTCTTCGCGACGAAGATCGCGACCGACACTTTTTACGACACTTTTACGACTTACGCACATTTCTATCGAGTCGAGTCGAGTCGAGAAGGAGGAGGACGCCGAAAGAGTGCTTGTGCGAACTTGCTTGACTTTTGCAACTGTCCGTTGGCCTCGTTCTCCCTCTCTCTGTACTTTCTTTTTTAACATTGACACGTAATTCGAGAATATTAAGATATATTTATTTCTTAAGATTAACTCCCCCCCCCCCCCCGATATTCGCAACGGTCGCTATGATAATTCACACTTTGCGGAGAAAAAAATAGAATATTAATTACTCAGAGAGTAACTTTCAGAAATTTCACATATATATAAAACATATATATAAAACCTTTCTTTTCATTATAACATATATGTATAATATAAGATACATGTATAAAACAGCTTTGGGAAAAAATTTCACAAAAAAGAAAAAAGGAAAATCATCAGATTGCTATGAGTGATGATTACGTAACGATATTACAGCGGCGGCGAGTATCGGTGGATTCAGTTGCGCGCTGTTCCCTCTCGCTTAGATATTCACGCTCTTTGTATTTATTCATCGCGAATGGCGCGCGATCGAGAGACAATCTCGATCGCGGAATCTCGGGCTCGTCGCATCCGAGTGTGATTTGCGCGACATTTGACACGTGAGGACGAGGCAGAGGCGGAATCGACGATGAAAAGAAGTCGCGAAGCGACTCCGCCTCGATCTATTACGTTCCGACGTTCAACCCTTTGCGATCGCGCCGACGAAAAGATTTTATTTTAGAGAGGGGAGGATCGTCTCCGTGGGAGACCGACTCGGGAGTGCCATTTCGGAATTTGGAAAAATAATAATGTAAGATATGTACAGTAGATCGATTTAAGGACGCATCTCGGTGTGGGAACGCAAAGGGTTAGAACCACAGGAAATTTCTCGTATTCTCTCGCCCGACGCCGGAGAGCTTTATGTAAGAGCTTTATATATGGAGGAGAATAGACGAAAGCACAGGCTCGCGAGTATTAATCAGACGTGCCCACATGCCCACGGCGTGCCTTCTTTTTATTTCCCGAGAGTTAATCGCGCGGGCGACATCCCTTCGGCGGCACTGCGTTCTTTTTCCGAGCGTTAACCTGGGCGAGGAGATCGGTGGCGCAAGATGTATGAAAGTAACGGAAACCACATGTGATTTAGTCAGTAAGAGCGAGAAAAACCCCCATTAGAGTATAATGTCGTGTGGCGAGGTGTTGTGCGGTGGTTAATGACGCCCATGAAAGAGAAGTGATAACACACACATACACTCACACACGCGCGCGCCGTAGAGAGTTACGTATAACATTATACATGAGAGTAAATATTGCTATTATAAAAAATGTAATATTATATATATATATATACATACATATATATATACATATATATATATATATATATATATATGTATATATATGTTATATATTGTCTATCGACAGAGAACGAAGAAATCTTTTTTTACGAATAATTTTATTTTTGAATGAAAACTACGACGAAAATAAAATTTCAATATATTAAATGCAATCGAGTTATGTGACTTCCCTTCTTATCCATAATAGTTTCTTAATCCATAATAGTTTTAGCGATAATAATAATAATGTATTTCATTATACCTGGAAAGAACATGGTTTTGTTGATCTATTTAAAAGCTTAGATCTGAAAATAACTTTATTATATCATCAAAATAAATTATACAAAATGCTTAAGTATGATGATAATAAACTGCAAGAGTTTTTTTATATTTTAGCGACAAATTTGAATATTTTACATAATTACTTTGCTAATTCTTCCATAATTTTCCACGTAAATATAAAAATAAATATCCAATTCTCGAATGTATTTTCATTGCCGCGTTAAATTGTTTTATTACATTTTCGACAGGAGGACAATTTCCAAATATTAAATTTACAGCATTTTCGTTCTAAAAAATAAAAAGCGATAGAGTCACTGATAGAGCGAAACATGCAGTGGCTATGTCTTCCCCCCTATCCGCGTTAATTATTGCAATTGACTAATTGGCTCAATTGGGAAAGTTCTCGGTACTAATTAAAATCGGACGAGTGCAGTTTTAAAATTGGTCTAGTTATTAGAACGACCTTTCGTTCTGAGAATTTCTTTTTAATGAACGCTAATCCAGGTTTTATTTTTCTTCATTAAGGCATCGCTCCAAATTAATAATAAAACAGGATATATCAAGATAAAATCATAATAAGTGATCACTTTAATTTAATCATATAATACTTAAAGTCCATACTTTATACTTAATACTTTGTTCTTGTGTCTAAAAATACTTTCAATGTTATATAACGTTATGCAATTTTATAAAATAAATATATATCAAGTCAGTTCCTTTCTAATAAATGTGTATCAAAAAATATTTTAACAATGTTTAAAAACCTGCAGCGATATTTGCAATTCTCGTTCCAAGCGGTGCCTTCGTTAGTTAGTTTCTTTCACTTTTACTCAATCATTATTTCATATTCCCGTTAGACAAGCGTTATTCGAATTTGCTTTCACATTAAGAACTCATTAAAGAAATTTAATAAGAAATTTATATATGTTTCTCTTTAAGCGTCCTATTTAAGTCACAATATCTTTTTCGTAAGGCAAGCGATTAACAATTACAAAACTTTCACCGATGTTCAAGACAACGATTAGTTTTATAAGCGAATTCCTGATTGAGGAAAAAGTGAAGATCGCCGGTTGCGGAGTAAAGAGGATGACATTGTGAAAATCATTATTTATGATAGGCGTAACGTGGTTTAGATTACGATGCGATATTTTCCATGGTGGCTTTCGCGTTCGTTTAACTTCGCTTAGCGGACAAATCCACTTTGGAGGCAAATAGCGGAAAGTACGAGAGTTACGTTTATCAGGATTAAAATGTCACACGAGGTGTGCCGTATTTCCACTCCAAGAATTATCCGCGACTTTTGAAATTTGTAGCGTGAGGGGACACTCGTGTGCGCGATCGTGACGGTATCGTGTGCAATATTACGGCCTTAATTACGGCTGGCTCGGGCTGTTAATAATTTTTCGCGTTATTTTTAGCCGGAAGGACATTCGCGAGCGAACGTGCGAAACAAAGCCGCGGGGGCTCTTTAAATCCGGCCATCGCAGGAGAAAGGGTGAGATGATTGTAGGAAGCGCATTCATGGTCGCGGATGAGTCGATGGAGGACATAAATTCTGGGCTTGGAATGCCGGGTGAAATGCCACTCTCACGAACGCAAGTCCGGCGATACTTGCGAATAATCGTTCAGGGAAGCAGGCAGAGAGGAGAGAGAGAGTAAACATTTGACATTAAACACCGCGGGAATTACGATTACGACCGCGGCAAACTAGCTCGCGGTCCAGGCTGCTTCTTACATACACATTAACAACAATCTAGTGTTAATATTCTTAAATAACAACTATCTGATTTTATTTTTTTTTTTCAAATTCCTTTTCTGCCGTGAGGTTTTACATCCCAAAAGTCAACACACGGAAAAAAAAATTAGTCTTAAATTATGACAAATATTCTCGTATATAAATAAGAATATTATAATCTTCTTAAAAATTTTAATCTTGATTTGATTGAATTTGTATTGATGCAAAGTTACTATTTTTGCAACTCAAGATATGAAGATTATAATATTCTTGCTTACACATGAGAATATGTAATCCTGATTTAATTAAGAGACTAATTTTTTTTTCCCCGTTTAAGATAAATAAAAAAATCAAATGCACGGCGCCGTCGGGGTCTAAACCCGGAGATAAAAAATTCAGAGGACGACGTCGCTTTGGCTCGCGTGCGCGCGAAAGATATCGCCGTTTTATCGACGACGTGCTATCGCGGCTGTTATCAGTGAGCGCGCGCGCGCGCGCGCACTTCGGTTCGTTTAGCTATTGAATGTGTGCTTATCGCAAGCGGGGAAGAGCAAACAGTGAAATGACGTTCCCACCGATTCGCGTCCTTTACGTTGCGCTTCTTTACGAGGTAATAGTTTCGGATGATTTCGCAAAGGGAAAAATAGAGGAATCGATAAGATTCGATAAAAGAACGTCATCCCTATAGATTTACCGCTATATCAGAAGTAGTTGTTTGGTTGAGGTACTTGAGGATTTGAGATATAGAGCCAAAAATAAGTTTGTTGACCGATTATATTATGTGGAACGCTTAAGCAATTTGAACGTTCTACATAAACATTTTGACGGCTGAACAAAATTATTTTCAGCTCACTGCATCTGGCCAAAATTTTTAGATACTTCAGCAAAATTGTTCTTTTCGTAGTAGCGATAAAATCAGTTACGTTACACGAACACGTTATGATATCACGAATCGCCTTCGCGTATCCCCGATTCGTGTGGCCGGCGCAATAATTTTTCGCGAGATCGACCGACCTCTCTTTCCCTCACGAATCTGATCGATCTCTAATTGAAGCTCGCGATCGCGAATATGTCGCAACGATTACGCGGACTGGATTGTGAAAAGAGCGCAAGAGGGAAATAAGCCAGAACCTTGGTGCCAGCTTGGGGACGATCGCCAGTAAGAGAAGGAGGAGATGTGCGACGTTTTCCTTTCTGTTTCTCTCTTTTCCTCTTCTTTTCCTTCTATTTACCTTGGCTTTGGTGGAATGTAAGAGATAAGTGGCTGCGTACGGAGGAGAGGCTAGTTTATTCGGATGAGAGAAGAAGAAACGTTGTAATACGTGCTTACGACGACTGACAGCAGTGTTCTCTAATGCGTTATTTATCGTTATTTACTATCTTTTTTTAATAAGCGCTATGAATTTTGCTACCTTCTATATATAGTATGAATTTATTACAAAAAAACTAGTGAAGCTGAAAGATTTATTACATTTTTTTAAATAATTTTACATCTGAAATCCCATTTTTTATATTTCGTAAATATAAAGTGGCAATGTAATCAATACAACAGCAGTAGTGTTGAGAGCATTATTTTATAGAAAATAAAAAATGATTGGTTTTCTTGAAAAGCTGCTAAATAATGAAATTAAATTTGAAATCATTGGTAAATGTGATATCGAATTATATAATCTCGTTGTTTGACATAGTAATTCGATATTACTGGGAGATGTCGTAAAATGAAAAAAAAGAATAGTTGCTTGAAATAACCTTTGTGCTCTTTTTGGAGGAAACGTTTACTCCTTAAAAAATTTCAATCTACAGTGACGAGCTCAAAATTTTTAATTTAAGATTCGAAAGTTCATAAATAGCTTATAATTACATCTTTTTTCATTCCGTCAAGATGGAGGAGTCAGGTGCACAAAGGTTTTGAAATTTGATTGTGTAAACGGATGAAGATTTTAAATATTAAATCGACACGAGCACTTTATTGCTGCTAGACGGCGAATAAATTTTACGAACGAAGTTGACCTTCGATCGTTGCTCGTTTCGTTATTGGGATGATCGATTGCGCAATTAACTTTATAATGCAAATGTAATTTATGCACGTAAAGAAATGTCAGCGTCGTCTTTCGGGAACTTGGAGTCGACGACTTGTATAGAAAAGAAAACGAATTTTTATTTAAAACGCCAGATACGAATAATCAGCTGTTTCTGCACGAGAAACAGCTGATCATTATCATTATCATTGATTGATGATAATTTAAAAAACGCAGCATCGCACTTTTCGTAAATCATGTTTATCGCGTTTGTCATGTTTATTTATAATTAACTATCAAAAAGATCATTTATTATTGACGTCATGTTGATTACCGAGCGTTAATCATTGATAATATCATTAAGTGTTAAGTTTTTTAATCAAGCGAAATTTTTTTAACTTTTTAATTTTTTAATTACAGAAATCAAATTGCTTTTAAAGTATCCAAGACAAAAGTTCTATCGCTAAGAATTTTAATACGGCTGAGAATTCAGAAGAAATGCATTTCCGTCTCGGTCTTCCTTTTTACGTAACCGCAAGTGTAGTTAACATGGATTAATTAAGTAAATAACTAATTTTAAATTGAACGAAAGTGAGATCGCACATAACTTCATCGATCGGAGAATCGAGGGCGCGAAACGACGAGGCGAAGTCCTCGTCATGGCGCGCGCTTGTTCGAACACGACGATGAGATAAGACTATAAATTGCTTTTCGTATCTTCGTCGCATCGTCGTACAGGATGTTCCAAAAAGTATTTGAAATTTTTTTTCGTCGAACGCCATCGTGGATATTAGGATTTTAGGCGAGCAAAGCTCACTGAAATTCAGATGATCACGATCGGTGCCTTTGGAAACGCCCTGTATATCGCGCTGCTTACTCGTGGATTTTAAAATGCGCATCGTTCTTTCGCAAATGTCGCAAAAGTGAACGTGAACGTTTCGTTGCTGTATAAGTATATAGATTTTCCGCTTAATTGTAATATTCCCGCAGGACGATTCCGCGAGCATGTCAAGACGAGCGGTTCGCGCGAGGAATGCATCGAGTGATCTGCGATTGTGAACAATGTACAACACTTGTTATCACTTTCCTGCGAGAACGCGCAGACAGACCTGCGACGTGCGGTATGTGGAACGGATTTCGCTTTATCGCCGAGAATTCTCGGAGCTATAACGCGGAGGAGCGGCGACAGAGCCTCTCGCTCTCGGTTTCTCGCAGCAGTGTCGAGAGAACACGTCGAGATTGACATGGAATATGGAGTAACTTAAAAAGTACGAAAAAAGTAGAATCTGGAGTAAAACCGATAAAAAAATAAGCATTTGGACAGAAATATAAAGAGAATATTATTTCAAATGTTGGAAATCACTTTGTTGTAATTCCATTTATCTTTAGATCGGTATGCGAACTCCTCTTTTACGATTTCCCTCGCGATTAAACGATAACGGTGAGTTATAAAAAGGAGATAATGAAATATTAAATATTAAACAGGATTCAATTTAGGATATTAAAATGGAAAGCCTTTTTTTCCTCTCTCTCTCTCGAAATACAAATCGCGCGAACAAGTTCGTTAAAGATGGAACGCGCTCGCATGACGGATCCCATTTAGCGTTCATGGGGGTTTGAGGCAAAAGTGTGCTAACGGAGGAATTCGATTGGACACGCCAGTGCGCATCGGTGCATATTAAAGGCCGTCGCACGCAGAATGTGCGTAAAAGCACATAGATATAACATATGCGGAATTGAATATTCAGTTTCGTGGAATTTATGCGTTACGGCGCGGCGCCCGCGGGACACATTTATGCAATATGCATCTTTGTAAATCCATACGCTCAAGCGCGGCTCGGAACGCGGGCCGCGCCGGGCGGGCGGTGTAAATCACGCGGATTCGCGTTCGTAAACGCGCGCGCGTTTAATCGCCAGCTATGTACACCTTTAATCGTTAACCTGGACACCTGGACACCTCGACGAGATCGAATAACTGTGGATGGCAAAAAAAGAAAAAAAAGAACGAATCTTGATAACGTGCTGACGAGGATCGAGACGTGCACGAGGCGCAATTCCGCTCGCGGGATTCCGCGAAATCCACTGAAAATGGATGGCACCAGGCGAAGGTCGAAGGCGCGAGTTTGTGCCGCGTACCGAGGCCTAGACTCCGCGCATTTAGATCTCTCCTTAAGAGAGACCGATCCGACACCGCGATGTGGAGAAAAATGCGAGGTCGCGCGATCGCGTCGGGTATATCCGTATAGAGTTACAAATGAGCGCGCTCGCGCGTTTAACCCGCGGCGAACGCGTGATTATCGCGAATTCCGACCGCACCGGCGATTTCTCATTATAGTCTGTCCTTGAATTGATCATAGCTCTCCGCGCTTTGGAATTGCGCGCGTTTTATTCGCCTAATTGCTCCCGTGCGAATTATCGCCCGGGAGATCGATGGTGGCCCGATAGTCCCCGTCGGCGACTAGTTCTCCTTTCGCTCTCGCTTAAATCACGTTGCATAAATAAATCGACGTAACTCGTTGCATCAACAGACCTGATGAGCGCTCTGATTACTAAACATCATTACTCGTGGAACTTGAACTTTCATATTTTCATTGTTATCGCATTCTCCCAAGAGTATAATCACAATCAGAGTAAACAAAATAGAGCTTCGCCGATTTATAACGCAATAAATCTAGCTAGATGTATGTGCGCAATTAATTTTATTTAAAATTATTAAAATTATGAGAACGAAAAGATAAATAAACATTATGAAAATTTAATCGTGACGCTGGAGGTGTTTTATATTATTTTATTACTTTTCTGTGACTATTGGCAATAGAATAAGTAATAATATATAATTATATAAATTTTATACAGTTACATCCTTTTTTATTTGAACAAATATTTTCCTGAAATGTCATTACACATTTTTTATTATATCGATATATTTTTTATTGATAAATTCATTTTATCTTATTTTTTTGTATTTCACTTATTGCATCTACTACAAATGATAAATAATTAATATTAACGATTTCTTAGTATATTTTTCTTACTACAATTTCATGATATATAATTAAAATGCTATATTTCCTTAATTTTTTAGTTATTCCTCATACATTTTCCTTCAAGAGTGTACCATTTGACGTGTACATACGTGTTTTACACGGAAAAATATATTTAATTATTTATTCTAAATCATTACAATGAATTACTCCGCAGTTTTATTTATTTTTTTTCATTAATTATTGGACAGTTTATCAAGATTATCACTAAGTTTCATTTGATGTTTTACCGCGATATTTATCTACGTGAGCGTGATTTTTATTACAGGCATGAAATCAACAAAAGTTTTCGTAATCAATTTATACTTAGCCGCTGTTGCGCAATCGTATAAAAGTTGTGCTGTGTCCCGGAATTATCTTGATTTTTGTATTTTAACCGGCTCTTATCGCGATGTGCCGGCTCTCTGTGCTAAGTGACGACGCGTGGGATAATAGATTTCATCTGTTTACCCTTCGCACAATGGCTGCCGATGAGATCCGCACTTCTTTCCAGCCAGATCCCCACTGGCGATATAGAAGTATACCGATTCACGCGGAAATGTTTAAGTATTACAGCCATTTTTCCATGCGATTTATGTGAGTCGCAGAAATTATCGCGAAGAAGATTGTAAAAGTGGATCTTTTAATAATATTCGATATTATATTAGAACATTAGCGCTTTTTTTTTCTCCCTCATTATTATGGAAGATAAAATATCTAATTAACGTTTTTTATATCTAATTAACGGTTTTCCTTTTTATTGTCTTTATCAATTTATCAGGTTAGAATAACCCAGTTTATTTTCTTAACTTTAAATTAAATTAAAGTTAATAATCTATAAAATTAATTGAACTACATTAAAAGTTATGTTAAAATTAAATTAAGTTAAAAGTTAATTTTAAAAATCGTTATTTATGTTAGACGATAAAATATAATTAAATTAAACGGTAAAACAATTACGAAATGACACCATAATATTTTATTAAAAAAAAAAATATTAAGAAGTTAAAATTAGATACATATTTTAAAAAGTAACTGGTTGAAGTTAAAAGTTAAATTTGGAATTAATTAAATCAAATATTAATAACTTTTTAATACGACTCTTGTAACTGATTAATTAGTTACAAGTTACGTAACCATGCAATTTACTTCGGAATTTTATTGTTATCCTTTCTGTAAAGATCCGCCGCGATTAAATCGAAGCTTCGAATTTGCATCTTAATAGCATCTCGAACACTCGCACTTGCCTCCGTAAAAGTAGTTCGGTCGAAATTTTGTCTTATATTCCATTCCTAACATCGTTATCTCGATGTGTCACCACTTCGGTCGTCAAGCTGGGGAAACGCGTCGGGATATGTAGGCCAAACTAAATCGGCGACGCTTTGTGATGCAGATAAGCCGTCGCGGAGCCGCGAGCGCAACGGCGAACGCGATGCGGCCGCATGCGTGATGGACTCGCGGAATGCCCGTGTAAACAAAGAGCACGCGTGCATGCGTGAGACAAAGGAAACCTGCGCGCAATCGCGTTCTCATGCCAGACATGCAAAGTCGGTGTCAACTTCTGTTCGATTACCTGCTACTCGCGTTATGGCTCGAAAACTCGAATAATTATTTTGTGAATTTGTGACATGGCTGAATTACGTTTTTTTTCTTTTTTTTTTTTTTTTATTAAATAATCTAGTGATGTAAATTTATTTTTAAAAAAATATAAATATCGTATCGAATTTATATTGTTGCATTGTATATTTTGAGCAAATAAACTAATTTACAATGATTTACAATAACATTGAATGTATGTAATGTACCGTAATATTTTTTTGTAATGATTTCCGACTAGAACATATTTTTTGTAGGCGCACAATCGCTTGACGCCAGTCTGTGATTCATATCGTTTGTCCTCGTCGCTTTATTCGTAACATGTGTTAAGTCGAATCGCAATTGGCAGACGGCCCAGAGACTCGTCAAATATTGCGCAAGATCAATGGCGATGACGCGAACGAAGACATTTTCACGATCCGCCAATTTGTGACTCGACTTCCGAGGGAAAGTCGCGACTTTGTGGCAAATCAAAAATTGAATTATAAGACACTATAACAAAATATTTAATCTCACATTTTACATAACGTAAAATTTACAAAGAGTGCGACAAATGCCATATTATTTTTGGCGAACAAACAAATGAGAATGAGACAAATTGTTAATTTCTTTTTTATTCTGTAGTCAGTGAATAAAGACAAAATTAGCGAAATTGCATGTTTTTTAATTAATTATATATCGCTTCACCTGCGTTAATAAAAAAAAAAAAAAAAAAAAAAAAAAAAAATAGTGGGATGGATGCACTTTCTTTTAAAGACGAGAGAGAACTTTTTAAAATGCGCATCGCCTGGGGTTGTCGTCGAGAGAATCGAAAACCTACTTTTGTGTTTTTCGGCAGCGAGCAACTCGCGCCGGCGTCCAGGCGACAACATTATGCAGTCGGGTCGCATTTACATCGGAATGATGTTTTCTCCAGTCGAGTCAGTCTCCACGTGGCCGGATGCGCCTTTTAAACGCGCGCGCGACTGCGAGAAAGCCCGTTGTCTTCTCGATTCCAAACTCGTCGATCATTTTAACAACCAACCGCGGCGTTTGCATTTCGGTCGGGTTTGTTTTGACGATACGGAATTTGTTCTTGACGGTTGTCTACTTTTCGAATGCATTCGGTTCATTATAGTTAGTTATCAATCGATATCATCACCTGTCTATACAGGTGATGATATCGATTGACGAGCCTTCAAGCACGACATGATGTAGTACAATGTATATACCGAGGCAGTGACGAAATGAAATTACGTTAATTAAACTCGGAAAAACTGGGATATTCTATTTTCTAATAATGCTATTCGATATAAGAATGAACAAAATTGAGGAAAAAAAAGAACCTGATAATTTTGTTATTAAAACAAAACAATTTGCAGATCCAATACAAAGCTATTAATATTAATAATATTAATCTTCTTAACAAAAATTTTTACATTACTGATGAAATTCACTAGATTTTCTAAATATTTATTATTTTAAGAAATTTT
Source organism: Pogonomyrmex barbatus (assembly GCF_055798465.1). Taxonomy (NCBI): domain Eukaryota; kingdom Metazoa; phylum Arthropoda; class Insecta; order Hymenoptera; family Formicidae; genus Pogonomyrmex; species Pogonomyrmex barbatus. The sequence goes on from NW_028297193.1 coordinate 1,399,307, forward strand.
TAAAAATAAATAAAACTTTGGTCGAAAAAAGTTTAAACTTCAGGCCTTTAAATCATTACACAAAGAATTTCTAAAATTCTTCGGAAAATTTACGAAAGTATTTTCTAATATCGCATTTTACGGTCGTTACTTTCTAATATTGTAGAACAGAAAACAAAAAATATATATCTTACTGACAACACAAATAAAATTCTTTTGCCTTTTCTAAATGCTATTACTTGACAATGTCTGGAAATTCTAAGCGATTCTTTTTGTAAAAAATAAAGCCTCAACAAATAATGAAGCTCTCACGTTAAAATTCTTTTGAAATGCTATTAAATGGTATCAAAGAAAGAAACCATGAAAAGGAAGCGAACAAAGAATGCAAGTGTTACCGATCATTTCGGGAGAGACTAGAACGAGGAAGTAGCTTCAACAGAAGGATAGTTGGTGGTTTCGTTTTTTTTTTTTTTTTATCATAGGCATTCCTAAGAGATCTTAAAATCCCAAAGTCCTAAAAGGGTCCGGTGACCTTGCTGATTTCCTCGAATTATACTTTTACTTCACACATTAAGATCCTGCTGAGACCTCTATCGTGTTCTATACATCTATAGAAATAAACAAAATATCTTATAGAAAAATTTCCTTTCAAATAAATCTACTATTGATTAGAAAAAAAAAATCATTAAACTTGAACTTGTATAATTCTATCTTTACTTTGATCTTATCTCATTTCGTCAGATTCTTTATGATAAAAATAAAAATAAGAGTGGAAACAATATATAAAAGAGTAAACAATTCAATGTGATAAGCCAAGAATATATGTTCAAATAACAGATAGTAATAATGAACAATACTCAGCAGGCAAGATTTTAGGCGCCTTAATTTTATATGTACAATTTTCTTTTCTTTATTTTCTTTTTAAATTTACATATATATATATATATATATATATATATATATAAATTGAAAAAAATAAAAAAGATATTAAAAGTTTAAGAGATCCTACCTGTCGAGTATTGCCCATCTATTATTTTTTATATTTTATATATAAAATATTTAGATTTTCAAACATGTATTCATGCAGAAGTTTATTAAATAGTTTAAGAATCCGACATTAAATTCAAATTTTATTCGTATTAACGACGATAATAAATTGACTCTTTTAAAAACAGGCAAGATAAGCAATTTTTTTCGCATTTTGTTTTGTTTTAAGCAACTAATATATTTGGTCACGGCCTTCGAACTATACTTTTATCGCAATCTTCAGTACTGGCCACGTGTAATCTGGATCTTTGTCAGCGATTCTAAACAAAGCGCTCAAGAGCTCCGTTTGTCCGGCAAGCACGCAACTCTTTATCTAATGTAAACTTTGATTTTCTTTGTCGCCGAGAAGAGAGAAAGAAAGAGAAAGGAGAAAGAGAGAGGACAGGAGAGCATAAAAGAGAAGAGGGAAAAGAGAGAAAGAATAAGAAAGAGAGAGAGCGTCGATCGCATAGCTTCTCTTGAAATGGATATTGCGGTCTTTCCTGTTTCCACTCCAGGGTTAATGCAATCGCTGAGAATTAACATCGCGGTCCAATAATATCCTATAACATTACCGACAGTGTCTCTCAACTGGGCGGGAGGAAAGAAATTTCAGGTTTCAGGTAAGATAGAGATCTACTGATGAGAACGAGAACCTCGAGACGAGGTTTTTCTTCTCGTCGTCGGATTAAATGAAGAAAATTCGCATTCTCTCAAAAGAATGAAGTGATCTCGAGGTTTCCTTCTCGCGGAGGCTTTTGTTGTCGCGCCGATTCTTTGCCGAAGGCCGGCGCCTTGTTTCGGAAGCGATCTCCCCGATTTCGCTTCGCGGCTTGCCTCGCGGCTAATTTCTCCGCACGTGGCGCGTTCTACGCAGCGGCGCTTAACCCAGAATGTCGGCGAGCGATATTACAGTGTGCAAGTTCGTTGTCCCCTTCCCCTACCGGCGGTGTTGCTGCCCTCCACGTTATGCGTATTAATTCCTAGGACTGCACGCTGCTTCTCCAGCCGGATATTTTCATACACGTAACACCAAGAGACAAATTTTTAAATCTTTAAAAATTCGAGAAAATATATTTACGCACATTTGTAGACTTTTTTTATTCTTTTCTCAAAGGTATTTATCGGATACACACACATACACACATGGCAAGATATGATACTATAAAATGTAAATTTAACCTTGACTGTTATATTGCAAAATACAAACGAGAAGAATCTGTCAAGAAATGTTACTAATTTGAAGCATCTGCAGACTCGTAGATCCAGGTGCTCAGCTCCAAGATTAATTATCCCACGGTGCTTTGTTTCGAGTTTATCTCAGAGATAAACGCGCGGGATTCTTCCACGCAACCACCTTGTGTCACTCTTTAATTAGCTTCTCTCTCTTTCTCTCTCTCTTTCTCTCTCTCTCTCTTTCCTCCCCCACTCGGAGGTTTCGTTCGTCTCTCTCCTTTTTCTTTCGCCTCTTTGCGCGAACATCCTCCTTTTTCTTTGCCTACTCCATCGCCCTCGCGGGAGCAGTGCTTAATTCAAGCCGCTGTTTATTTGGACGTTTTAACTGAAAGTCGGAAAGTCCTCCGCTACGCACAATACTGCGAACGACCCTCTCCCAGAGTATTCCGAGAGAGTCTTCTGTGAAGATATTTGGGGTGCATTTGCGCGGTCGTGTCATAAGTGGAGGACCTCTTTTTGTTTTAGGCTGTTGATTAATGGCACACTGCAGTTTCTTCCTTTGTTAGAGAATTGTTGTTTTAGTATTATATCACTTAAACTACTACATCTAATCCACGCTCTTTCTTTTGTGCAAAAACGTGTCTTTATTTTTATTGTATTCATTGTCGTAAATATTCGCACGTCGTAAATTATTCGCGATATATATATCTCATTGAATTATAATCTTTGGACGTAAAAAATTCACCTCACAGAAGTCTGTGAAAGGAACTTTGAAACACTACGTATAATATACCTGATAAAAATTACATTGATGTAAAAATGACAATGATAAATTCAAAAAGATATAAAAATCTCTAAGATGCGCATTTAAGATTCAAATATAATAAACGAAGATAAGGAATAAAGAATGAAAATACACAAAATTAGGAGTAGAAAATTTCTTTCGACCGGTGACAAAACACTTTCTTTTCTCTTTCTATCGAAGCATAATTTTCCATATATATCGAAATTTAATTATCCATTCCTTTCATTTCCCCTTTTCCTTTTCGTCCTCCATGCCCTGCATCAATCTCGGAAGATCTGAATAATTATAGGAAGACTGCAACCACATTACACGAAGATCCTAAACGAGCCTTGTAAGCAATAGGCTGCCCCGGAATTACGTAGGCAACGTAGTTCACTCACGTTCACGCCTTCCTCCACCCGCTCGATGAGCCTCCTCCTCTCGACTCGCTTTCGGGCATTGTGTGCAGTTGACCTAGGCACACCCGCCACGTGCCTGCTTCTCCCCTCTTGTTTGTCCGCAGTTCTCCAAGTATCTCTACCTCTCTCCGACTCGTCCTCTCCCGCTCGCTCTCGTTTCTCTTATCTTCTACCGAGATTAGCTCGCTGCGCAGTTTAAACATACGCGTTTCTTCTCGCGCGCATCGTCGCGCAGCACGAACAAAGGACGAAAGAGCGAGGGAAGCACACATAGCGAGCGATCATATGCCTCGCACGAATATTCTTTTTGATTTTTATTTTTTTTTTTATGATATTTATGCATTCCTACATGTTCCGTAGGATGTTGAAATATTAAATTTAAACGTCGCTGTACCGAAACAGTTTTGTTTTATGAATTTTGAAAGACAGTACAAGAAGCAACACAAAAAATTTTACAAATAATTTCCAATAAAAGTGTTTATTGTTACGGACATTTCTTTTTATCATCAGCTCGAACTTCCCAGGAACGCATGTGTTCGTTAAATTACAGCGATGAGCGTTTCAAGGTTCAACCCGCGCACCTTGAAACGCGGCGCTTTAAAAAATCAGCGACGCTGTCCTTTATTACGAAACACGGACGAGAGGCTTTTTCAAGGTGATTCGCAATGCATTTTATACCCAGAAATATATTGTCTCCTTTGTGGCGGAGGCATTTTACCGGAATTACCGTATTCCTCGTTATTATTTGTTCGTTTGGTCCGCGGTGTATTTTCGATTGCGCGAGCGCAAGGTGGTACCAGAACAGAAACGGAACATCGGAACCTGCTTGGCTGGTAGTCACGACGTCGAACGTGACCTGGGTGCATATCGAACGTTCGCGCGGCTCGGAATTCACTGAAACTAACTAACGTGGGTTCCCGGGGTAACTTCGTTACTCGTCAATTATATCACCATTGTCCAAAATCACATCGACATTTCATCAAATGTTTCGATAATCCCGAATTTAGACGTGCGATGAATTAATATTTAGAATCCTCGCTGCTAGAAACACCGAGTGCGATTATTTTTAATTGTTTCTATTTTTTTTAAATTAACTTTTATCTTCTTTTGGTATCGAAGATAAGGTTTATGAATTTTTTAATTTTAATATTGATTAATATCGGAATAAAGAAAGTAACTGATAAAGAATCAGAAAATTTAGGCATTATCTTTTTAATATATGAAAAAAATATTCATATAAAAAAATACAAATGGAGTTTAAAATAACCACGTTTTTACTTTCGTTCAGAAATATTTAGAAAAAATTAAATATAAAAATTTAATTTCGAAAGCCTCTTTCCCTTTTGCATCGGAAGAAATAGTATTTCAGAAAATTTGTCATATATTTTAGTTTTGTGAAATATGCAGAATTCGTTCGTAATGCGAAACGGAAATTTCCTTTTCTGATCGGTTTTGAGAAACTGAGATACTTCATTGGACACAGGTGCCATATACGAAATCATTTCGTAGGCTAGCGCGACAAGGCAGATTTACTTCTGATATAAGAGAACAACCTTCGGGAAGAACAGGATTATTTTCAGGCTTCTGCTTTGATTTATAGAAGAGATCCCAAGTCACGCTGAAATATTTAAAGAGGCAATTCGTAAATTTTTACTGAAGGCCACGGGCCTTCTATTATTTTAGCCTGTGAATTTTGTCTACAATAACGTTATAAATGGTGTTCGCATACGGTCAAATAAAGGCGCTTTGAATTTATGAAGCATCATACAACGAACGTTTTACATATTCATATTTAAAATCTTTATCAAAATTATTTTTGAAATTCCAATTTAAAGAAAAAGAAAAATAAAATTATTTTCGTTTTTAAAATTTATTTCAAAATATATTATCATCGCGCATAGATGTAGACTTAGAATCATATTTTTTGGGGAACTTTCTTTTAGGGGAAACATTTAATAAATATGATATTCTAAATAAATATGATAATCTAAATAAATATGATGAATTTTGAGACAATTATTATACTTAATGACAATGATCTAAGATACCCAATCATTTTTTAATTTTTCAACTTTATTCTGTGTTTCTCTTAATACATTAAGATTTACATTCAGATTAGAGACATTTCATAAATTTATTCATTCTTAGCTCCTAATTTTATTGGCTTTTAGTTCTTAATAAAACTGATACGCTCATTAAATAGATCTTTTGAGACTCTACAACTTTTGTGTGAAACATTTTTCTCAAAAATGCTTTGTTTTCGAGATATTCGACCGATTCCACAATTTTGGCACACCCTGTATATACACCCGTATAAAAATATATTTTTTTCCATGCAACATATACTATTTTTATATACACGTGTCGTTGTGAATACAAACTATTTTAGCACGTACAATTAAGAGATGTAAATAGAGGAATCAATATTTTTGAATGGTAATATAAATTGCAACGAATCGTGGTGCATTAAAAGAGCTAATGAAGCACATTCAAGACAGATTTTGACAGACATTAAATTAAGCTAAACGCTTGCTGGCTCCTATACCTTTCATATACGCGTGGCAATCAAGGTCGTAGGAGCTTCTATTAACTTTTAACGTCACGTGTAGACGATCAAGGCCAACGAAGCAGTCTCTTTTTTCGTATTACGTTCAAAGCGCAAGGATATCAGGATTAGGCAAATCCGTGATCGATCAGTCACGCGATATTCGAGGTCTTGATTTTGGGCTTTCAATTTTGCATGATTAGACGGTGGCAAAGCAAATTAATATAAAGCGATTTTCACATGAACAATATCACAAAAAATTTTTTCTTGGATTTTTTTTACACAAATTTTCACGCTTAAAAAATATTTATCAAAACATGTATGGGTACAGATTTCTTAATATATTAAAAGAGTTGGAAAAAAGTAGTTTTTCATATATATTTGCTACTATTTTGTCGTATGGCGCATAAAGAGCCGGTGAAAAATGATGTTTCTTGGAACTGTGCTCCCTCGTATAAAACACAGAATATCAAGCGCGTTATGCCGCGTGTAATAAATCGGTAGCGCCGCAAGATTTATGCTTGTGACGTGACAGCACGCTAAGTACTGCCAAGCTATCGAGAAATAGATGGTCGAAAAGTAGGATGCATCCTCATCCGAGAACAGATATATCTAGGGACGAAATAATTTTTTTTTCTTTCCACGTGTAAACCGCAAACCGCCTTGTCACCGAGTCCTGTTATGTCACTTATATGCATTCAAGTTTCTGATTTTATTTTCGTCCGTACTCTTCCGATGACTTTTACATTTTAATAATAATTCTTTATGATAGAATTATGAAAAAGAGAGACTTCGCAAGAATATTTATTTGCATATTATTTTTAGCGTGTAGATAATTATAATATCGAATAAAGTCACGTTATGTTTTAAACATTGTTTTTTTTCCATTATCAAAAAAAAAATTTGAATATAAATATGTAGCTCAATATATATATATATATATATATATATATATATATATATATATTTTTTTTTATACTTCTTATCTTGTATTCTGCGCGTGTAAGGTATTTTATAAAATAAAATTTAGTCATCGTACTCCGTGCTCCTACACAGAGAGTTCATTTTACGCGCGTTCTATTTAAGCCACGGGAACTTCCTACTCCCATCATAATCCCGCTATTTCTCCCCTCCTGACATTACTGCAATATTGACAATATTGTACCGCCAACACGCCTTAACGATCGCTCGTAATTCTTGCCAGGCGTTTTTGGCAGCCGAGACGAGAGCGCGCGCGCGAATTTGTTCCATCGTAATTCCGCAAGGCGAATTCGTAGAAACGAACCGACCGACCGACCGACCGACCGACCGACCGACCGATCGACCAACCGCGAGATATCGGCCCGGCATAATCGCGCCGACATTCTTTCGTACGCACGTGATGCGTTGGCAGTTCTCGCACGTGTACGCACTTAAGCGCGGAAGGATCCAGAATCCAATAGACGTGTACACGCGTGTGTACGTGCATCAGTATCCCTGCATACGTGCCGCGATCGTTATATACGCAACTCGTAACCCCTCGGGGTCAAATAGCTCGTCGAACACGGTCCCTCTTCGGTCTCTTTGCCGCTGACATCGTTCTTTACACTCTGTATCGCTCCGATGTAAGAGTAAGAAACGACTAGCCAGCAAGACTAGATTCTTCAAGAGGCTACAGACCCATATTTTTCAAACTTTTTGAGTCGTGACTTCTTCACTTCCTTCAGTTATATTTCTCCAGACCTATATTTTATATTTTGATTATAATAGTAATTTAAATTTATATCAAATGTGTTTTATTCTTATAAGAATAATAATTCATAGCTTGCCAATTGGAATTATAAAAAAAAAAATGAATCCAAAGTATCGTGCTTTACATTTAAATATAAGTTTATTTATTTTATTCTGTTTATAATAAAATTTATTAAATAATTTTATCAATCTTATCAATATATATTTTATTTAACTTATTTAAATCAAATGTATGAATGAAAAGTTTGGGGACTTTGCGACTTCTCTGAAATAACGTCGCGACTTCCACTTAAAAAAAAATCATTGCTCTAGACGAATAATATTTGCCTAAGAGCATTGGCATTCGGCGAGAATGAGTCGAACGTTCCTTGAAATTTTAACTTGCTTGGGTTTAAAATATCGTTTTTTATTTCACGTGTATGCATAAGGCATCGATATCGTTTCTTCTTTAATTTCGTGGCTTTTTATGCGTACGAATACCTTTTTCTCGAAGTTTGGAAACAAGTTGTTGAGAAGATCGATGGTTTCTAGATCCCTATCGCGAACTCGCGGTATTACGCAAGTCGGAAAAATCACGTCCACCACTCGCGTTTTCGTTTTCTCCCCGCCGTGAAACGCGCGGCCGCTAGAAAGCGAGCGCGCGGCGTAACGTCTGCCCATTAATCGCTCGTTGGAAGAAACGAAAATCCAGGTCAGAGACGTGTTGCCTCCTCCCGCGTTAATCAACCGCGCGCGACAATCCTCGAGTGGTTTCTTATCGTTCTCGTCGGCCTGTGGGTTTAAGCTCGCTCCATACGGGACATCATAGATCACAGAAAATGAGATGTAGCGACAAACTGACGGAATCACTGTTCCACTCTCGTGATCACATGTAAAGAACAATTTTGCTGTGAGATCTAAAAATTTGGCCAGATCTGAAAAATAATTTTGTTGGAAAATTGAAAACATGTTATTATTATTATAAAATGCAAATTATTATATAGGATTTGAGAATAATGATAGTATTACAAGTTTTTTTTTTTTTATATTTTAGCAACCAATTTGAACGTGTCCCACATAATTATTTTGATGATCTAACAAAAATCATTTTTCTCTATATCCGGTAAAATTGTTTTTTCTGTGCGGAATTAAGATTTCTGGCACATGCAAAATTAGATCATATTTTTTAAATTTATTATTACCGCCCCTCTCTCTCTCTTTCCCTGTTGTTTTTTTTTTTTTTATCTATTTTAATTCCGATCGCAGAGAGAGCAATAAGGAGTCGCTTGTAGCTAATTAAGATTACTTGACGGTATTGATGAAGACTAACTACTGTAGAATGGCCTTTATGTTGGCCGACGTTTCGTTTCCGCGCGACTGCTGTTGTTTGCACGCGTCTGCAGTCAGGATTTCCTCACGATAAATCCGCGGGCATCACGAGCTTTGGACGACGGCCAAGCACCACCGAACGACTCTTCTCCGTGTCGTCGTCAACGTTGTCGTTGCCGTCGTCGTCGTCGTCTTCGCGACCGCCGCTGGACCAGTTTCTTTATCCGGTACGGCACGGTGGCGGATTTCGAAACGACCGGTTCTCCTTCCACGAAGCCGCGGTTAGCTTTCGGGACGACCGAAATAAAGCCGAGCCGCGTCCGCGATATCCTTGCGGGGTTTATGATCCTGCCTGCTGGCTACGGATTTGTAAAAGTGGCACGCTGGCCGTCCGAAAATGCGCGACGTCTCGAATATGGTAACATAGAAAGCCGAACGATGAACTTGGAGAACGAGCGAAAGTCATCGGAAATGTTGCTGTAAATTTTCAATGCATGATGCGATTCTGGATGCTCGATCAACACTTGCACTACAACATTTTAGAGAAATTCCACGAATGAAATTTAACAATAAAGATACAACAATGATAACAAAAGAGGAACGAAATTAACATTACACGAAGAAAAAAAATTGAACAAAATGATATTTTAAAATTATTTACAGATAAATTATTTACAGATAAATTATTTACAAATTATTTACTTTAAATTATATGTCATTATTATTATCGAATATGTCGTCGCAACAAGAAAAACTAGGTGACGATTTTGAAAATTAATTAAAATTTATTTCTTCGCGAGGAAACTGTGTATTTTTGTACAGGATCCGCGAAATGTTTGTAGAAACATTTCGGACGAAGGGAACCCGCGAGGAAAAAGGGCACCCATTGGTGGCGCGGAAGATTTCTCTTGTCTTCGGATTCTCCTCTCGGTATCCCCGGGTTCTCGCGCTCTTGGTTCTCTTGGCACTCGTCGGCTAGTCGTTAATCTTAACGAGCGAAGCGGCGGAGGCGGGGACCCAGTCACTCGCCGCGCGCACGCCATTATTTAGGCCGAGGGGGGAGAAAAAAAAAAAAAGAAGAAAAGAGAGCCGCTTGTATTTCGTGCTCGCTCGAGCACTCCTGCGCTCCGTCATTACGTTCGCGCGCGTGCACGTCTGGCGGCGTTGATTAGTAATTAGCGAGTTAGCGCGTCTCTGTACGATATCTCATCGTATAAAAGAGAAGTAGCGTGCAAGCGGCCGATATCGAGTTCTCTTGTCTGTCGCCCGCGGGCGTGTTACCGAGCTTTCGAAAAGACTCGAAAACTCTCGGGTTCGCGATTAGGCATTGGAATTAAACGAAACGTTGGAATTCCCAAGTCCGCAGGACGCGAGCCGTTCCACCGGACGCAACCGCAGAGATTCGACGAAGTCGAACGGGGTCGCTACGCGGTGGTCCCGCGGCGGATTTACGTTTCTGAGGATCGCTGATTGCCCGACGATGCCGCAGTATCGAAAACGATACACGAGACGCACGGACGTCGGGCTTTTGTCGCGATTAGTCACGCATCGGGGATAGGGCCGTATCTCGGGCAGGAAAAGGCGGCCGGTGCGGATCGGTACGGGAGGGCCGCTTCCCAGCAACGAGAGGAAACGTGTGCGATGAAAAGGGAAAGAGAGCGAGGAAGAGCGAGATGGAAGATAGGTGATCGTGACGTATCAGGAATTCCCCCTTTTCTCTCTGCGGCGGCATTTCGCTGCTTAATCCCCGACAAAAATTAGCACGTAATTGATAGACATTAATAAAATATAACATTATGTTATCAAATATATAATTTTCTGTCAATACTTGTAGATATGTAGATTTGTCGATGCACAATAAGTTAAATGAAATTAAAATTAAAAAAATGTAATGAAGAAAACGAGAGCACGCGAGCTAAGAAAAATTTTTTTACATTTCTGGAATCCACGTCTTTTCGCGCGCGCGATGGAGAGATATTGATGAGAGAACAGATCTAACTCGGCAGAATCTCGCGGGATCTCGCGGGATCTCTCTTTTCGCGACTCGATCTCGCTAGTTTCGCGAAGATTCGCGTGTGCGAGGTGGCTCTATTCGTGGCGTACCACGCCGTGGCGGTGTCTCCGCGTTGGCACGACTCGCGCGTTGTTTTCCTTGGAATCCGAGCCGCGGGCGCGTTGGCGCGCACCGACAACGCGAGCGCGAATACAACGAGCGTGCATTTCGCGACAAAGATCTCACGGCTGTCGCAGGTGGTCAGCCAGAGCTAGGCGGACACGTGGCCAGTGCATGTGCGTGTGGTGCGGTGTGGTGGGTACCCCGCGCGGCCTGTCAGATCGAATTAAACTCGCGTAAGCTCGATTCGCGAGCCGGCGGTAACAGCCTGATACGATGTCGATCCGGGCCGTGTGTCGACGGCCCGAAATATTCACATAAACGGAATTTGATCGCGCGAAAGTTGTCGAGGAAAGTAGCTACGGATAATTTTACTGACGGAAAGAAGAGAACTCTCCGAAGAAAGGATCAACGCGGAGTTTGCGTAGTTTAAAAAATTCAGGGTTTTCTAAAATTGATATCTCATATTTTTTTTTTTTTTTTTTTTTTTTTAATAAACAGCTGATATGCGATAGAAATGCAGACAGCGTCAGAATTTGCGAGCATCACGCATGACTGGCATGACGGTCTTTCTCGGCCACCGTCACTTTGCAGCATCCGGCAGTGATATTACTGCATGTCGCATCCTGGATGACGAATTTCGGGCATCCCCCGGTTTAATTTTAGCACGGTATCTCTATCGTCTCGGACGGATGCGTTTCAGATGTATGTGTCATTAATGCGCGAATTATAAATCACGATCAACATCCTATATCCTCGTATGCGCGATTCTCGGCCGGACCGTGCCAAGTATCGCGCGCTCGCCAGATTGCCGCTGACTTAATGCCGACGAGATTCCGCCGTGCCGTTTTCTCTTGGCGTTGGTTACCCACTGCATCTTGTTGCGTCGGTCGCGATATGACGTTTAGATCCGTCGGAGTGCGAGGCATCAAAGAGTCGCGAAACGTGCACGGGACGAGAATATACGGACCGAGCGGGGACGAGCGTGAAGTTTCGAGCCGCGTGTTTCGGAATTATTAAAAGGTCACGACGCTGAAACAGCTGAGAAATCGCCTGTCGGAGCTAATCAGATTAAACAAAACGATGCTAAATAAATTCTCCATTTTACTTGGTTAACATTTTGTGTCCTTCCCTCGCGGAAATTTTATTTCCGAGCGTTAATGTCACCGCTAAGAGAGATTAATCCCATGCGCGGAGTCTCTTATCGCTCTTCGAGCGGCGGTTCTTATCTGCATCCGATGGATTTCCTAGAATAGCTTCTAATCCCTGGTTATTCCAGCGCTAATGAATTTTTTATTCGTTCGGAGTGTTCAAGCGCAGCTGCGAGTCGCATAAAAAAGTTAATAACGGCGCGCGGCAGTGCATCAAGTGGATTAAAACGGCAGACTATTGTTGGCTCAGGTGGTCGTTGCTCTGCGCTCGTCTGCTTTCTTTTTCCCGCCTCTTTGTGTTCACTCTCGTAATTCTGCGCTCTGTTCTCTACTTCTCTCGTTCTCTCTCATAAAACCGCGCCTTTCTTCTGCGCCCTCTTTATTTCTCGCTTTATTTCTCGTATACAAAGATGATTGACAATTGAATCATCGGTCAAAGGACACTCCGGATTATTGGAATATGTAGGTGTGAATATACCGAGTGACGTAAGCAAACTCATCATAGTCACATCTGACTTATCAGTATTAATTTAGTAACAAGAAATGTCTAATAAAAATTTAATTACTTGCCAAGATGTTAATGATATATAATTTTATAAATAAAGATCAATATATAATGTGATATTATGATAAGAATACAGAAAGAATAGTTTTATTAAAATATTTAAAAACTCGATCAGATCTAAAAGTAATTATGTTAGACCATTAAAAAAATAATAATTATGAAGAATTCAAATTGCTTGTTAGAATATCAAAAATTTTTGCAGTATTATTATCGTGCTTAGATAATTATTTAGATGATTCGACAAAATTATTTTTAATCTGACTAAATTTTTAGATATTTTGACAAAACCGTTAAATCGTGTAAATAATTATTTCTCATGCCTGCGTAAAAGGCAATCCTTATAATGTTTATCTGTACTATAATTGAAATTGAATGAAGGAGTTTAATTTTCTAGGATTCTCGTGGAACTCTTCGGGCGACGTTGGTATCACGCCAGAACGCATTAATTGCATTACAGAATACAAAATCAACAAGATGCGATTAGATTTGGACGCGATGTGTGCCAGGGCAGTCCCGTCGTCGATCATGGAAGATCACCCGAAGGATCGCGCGTGCAATAAGGCAGGCGATCGCCACGGTTATGCAACTGAAAGAGATAGCCCCCAAGTGATACGTCCAACTGACCGTGAAACGCGCGCAAGAATAAGAACTATCTCCTCGAAATCCATTTGCAGCGGCCTTTATCGCCGGTCCGATAATGGTTTTTTAATGACAACCAGGGACCTTCAGGCTGCCGAGCGTTCTCACGCCTACTCGCGCCGTTACGCCACTTTTTCGCCACTTATAAACTAATAACGGTCCTCTCAGGGTCGAAGGAGTATTTCACGTACGAAGTTGACGTTAAAGAAGTTAACGTTTGAAAGCAGAACAATACGCCGCTGCGTTCCGTTGTTTGTTTTTCCGAACGAAGTGCTACCGTTTTTAGCATTTTGCTTCTAAAATATGTAACGCAGAAAGTATATAAGAATAGAAGAACGCTTTATAAATACAAAAAGGCTAATTACGGTATTCCGCCAAGCATCAGTGGTCGCCAGAAGCCGCTTCTCGGTCAGCTTTATTGAATAGCGGTATTTGACGAATACAGCTGAGAGGAAGGCGACGCATCGCACTTAGCACCGTGTTCAGTCACCAAACGCAAGTGAGAATATTGGTTGAGTAAAGAAATTTTTCGCGACCTCGGCACGATTCGGTGTTTGTGTGTGTGTGTGTGTGTGTGTGTGTCGTTTAGTTACCGAGACATGTTACGTGCTCACGGAGAGAAAATTAACTGGTTTCTCTTGTAGCGCGTTTGCGCGTTGAATCTGGGCGCGGATCCATTAATTAAATTTATTTCTAGGACGATCGATTTGCGACGGGTATCAAATGATCGGATCGGACGGGGCGAATTAATGCGAATTAACGAACGTGTAACTCACGGATGCATGTAAGCATACGTGCCGTGCGTCGCTTTCACGCGGATACGTCAGGGCCTATCCCATTTGGATATCTGCCAATGCGCCGACGGTCTAACTCTCGTCAGATGCGCCTAAAATAACGAATCGATCAAGCCTAACGCGCGCAACTTTCAACGTTCGGCCAGCTAGAAGCAATAAACGAATCACGGAATCTTTAATATTCGATACAGAATTCAGTCTCTCTTCGAGATCGATACCGCGATTATTTCATCGTTCAAGATTCAACAACTCGCAACTTTCAACGCTGAATTTTTAAGACGGTCGGGACTAAAATCTCGGTGAAAGTAGGATTTGTCCTGAAAACTTCAAGCGGAGAACGTTGTATCTTTTTTTAACACTGCGAAAATTTAATTTGTGAGAGTGATTTTTTTTTTTCTCGACGCTCTCTCGTTCTATTTTTATGGGGATTGCGTATCGTTGAATTATTAACATTAGACGCGTCATATTATTGACGAGGCAGGCGACTTTCGCGAGGTTAACGCGATTTCGGAACGAAATAGCCGATAGATTATTTTCCCGCGTTCAGAAAATGGGACGTCGAGCTGTTTTCAGCGGGGGATGTAAATGTTTATCGGTCGATTGCCAATAAAAACAGCGGCACCGGTGGCATGCTTTCAGCATGCTTCCTGCACTATCCGAAACGAGCGCTCGCTGCGGGCCGAGCTGGTTTCACCATCCCGGCGAAAATTACAAGTTAATACACGTGACAATCAGGAAACTTTCGGCAAATCTCTCCTTTCCGAAACTGTAACTGTGTTTGATCGAGACTCGTTACGTCATTCGGTAATCCATCATCGTCAATCGTGTCGCGCTTCGAAAATTAGCAAAACACGAAAAGCAAAACGTCTCTTCTTTTTTCTCTTCTTTAAATCGTTCGTATTGTAATTTCAATTTTTTTGAGCTGTCTACACGCCATTGTTCGGCTTCTCACTTTCGAGCTACCTTTCTGTGGTCTATTTAAAATCGAGACGGGCCGCGTTACGCGAATGCTGGAAGTAATCACGAGACGAGAAAGAACGGGCCCGCGAAAAGATCGGCCTCTCGCCATATCTCTCGTGTCAGAGGTCTGAACAAACGACACGCGTCGCGCAGTTAATTTCGTGACGCGTGATTCACTTGGCGGCGCCAAGCAAGGCTCGTTGCTCGTCGCCCTTCTTCGTCACTTTCCTCCCTTCCCTCGTCCTCGCGGCGCTTCGTTTCGCTTCTCAAAAAAATTATCAACCATCCTGATGATTACGGATCGCGACAAACATCCGCAAGATTAAGTGATAACGATCGATTTATACGACATACGGTGGTGGGAAATTATGGAATTCTCCGTTCGCTCCGAATACGTATATGCATTTATATTATGTATTAATTACACGTGCCCGGCTTCTTGACGGCGCATCTGAATAATTCATAAGTAAACGACGCGAACGATTTAAAATGCATTAGCGTTAAATGGTTTTAGATTTCGTGATTTCGCTCTTCGCTGCTCTTCATCGGGAGAGGAGGAACGACCCCTGAAGCGAGATTCGCCTCTGTGCTCTTTGTCCGTTTTCTCGGAAAGAAATCAAACCTTTACTTTTTTAAAGCTCGCATTCTTACGATCCACAGCTGTCGGGCGTAAGCTGCTTCACACTTTTTACACGGTATTAAGGGCGAGCTCGAAGGGGTGAAAATCCAGACGGCGCCTGATAGGCTGAGAGACACCCACCGTAATCTGGCAATCATCTTTCGGTTAAGCCGTCCCTTCGACCCTTCGCGTGCTCCTCGCGTGTGTTCCTCGAGACCTCTCCTCTTTAAAAGCCCTGTCATCGTCAGGAAATAAAATGGTAGGCGAATTCGTCTACCATTAAACTCAGCTGAAATTAATGCGCTGACACGACCGGCCCTTGAGGGTTAATTTTCAAGCTAATTGAAGACTCGTTCTTAATTATCTATATTAAAGAGAATAGTCTTCTTAATAAGGATAACTCCATTTTCGCACTTTTCATTACTTAACAGAGCCTAACGAGAGCTTATTACAAAGATAACATTATATATTAATTTATAATAAATATTATATAATAATTTATAATAAAATTTTTGAGGAGATTTTATATTACAGAATTTAAAGAATTTAAAAAATTTTATGTTATCATACGTTATATTTTAAAGAATCTCGTATTGCGTTTGTCACCAAGGATATAAATATAAAATCAAATTAACGTTAACAAATTAATTTTTATTAATTTTATAATTATATGCAATATTAATATGGCACATTGTAATTTCTAAGTTTATTATAACTTTTTAAAATATTTTCATAACGCCCTTTTCAGAATTCTTTCGAAATAGGGTATGGGAAATAGGGAAGAGCCAATTCCGCAAGTACTTCTAAGAGTGGATACTCGAATAGAGAACAGAGATGCTATCTCGTCAGCACAATTCACAGCGAAAAATATTTCCGAGATACGATGTGCTGTTTCCAAATAGATCGACAGCCCTCTTCTCCTTCTCGCGTGATAGTCATCGCGAATTTACGCGCATGGGGGACGGCCGATTTATCGCTCGCGACGAAAGTGATATCGCAGTCGCGCGCGAGGGTGAAATTTTGATCGGCGTGTTCTTGTTCATATAGTTGTACGTACGAAGAGCAAGAGACGAAAAAGTACGAACGAGGGGGCAACGCGGATATTTCCACGGCCATTGTGTGTTGCCAGGCCGATTCAGTGACCCCCTGCGGATATCGCCGAGGGTGGATGAAAAGAGAGGATACTAACCCCCCGAACTACGGAATAAATATCGCTCGCGAGGGACCCTCCTACGTAAGAATTCCTAATTCAAAGTGGTGTGAGATAGAAAGGAAGATAGAAGAAGAGGGAGGATAGAATACGCCTTGCGCGTACGCGTGGAACCCTCGAATTTTATCGATCATTCCCCCCGAAGGGGGATGGACGCGCGCGTATCCGGCGTAAGATCGAAAAGTGCTCGTTCTTTTGTCTTTAGCTCACATTATTTTACTTAAATGGCGTTATTTGGGAAAAGAGAGAGCGTGTTTACTTTGCGTCTTTGTATTTTCATTGTTCACAGTTGCGTGCAATTTAATTTATAAAATGTTTGTCTTAAAAACATATTAAAAATAAAATTCCTATTACTTGAAAAAGTAAAAGATTTTACTTAGCTTACAGCTCTTAAAATCGCAAAATTCTGCTGAAGAAAGCTCCTTTTGAATCTCAAATTGGAATATTCTTCTTTTACTATTTATTTCATATGCAAAAAAAATTAGAATTTAACTTCTGCGAATAAATCAGTATTTACTTATAAACTAAAAACATTAAATCTCTATCATAGTTTCAAATCCATAAAACTTTAATAAACTAGAGATAGATTCCTTTTTTGATCATTTTCTCTAGCGGATGAATTCTTTGAATTCTTTTCGCTTTGAGATTCTCTCTTTGAGATTCGAGGGGAGAGGCTCGGGGGTGTGAGAGTTTCCATCGACGCGATGTCGAAATCAGCTAAAACTCGATCGGGTCGCAAATATACACACGGTGCGGCTGCAGCACGCCGGTTTTCACGGTCAACGTGCGTGTGGCCCCGGCTAGTCTGGGCGTCGGGACGCCCGGCGCCATGTCTGCCGCCGTCTCCCCGCATCCCCGCGGCGTCCCCGGAGGGTTCATAAATTTTCTGGAGCGTGGGTTCTCCCGTTTCGTTTACCTTATCGGCGCCGGACGAAACGTGGCGCGGCATAATTTTACACTTTTTCGCGTATACGGCTGTTTTTCCAACGACGCGAGATCGATACCTTCCCGACCAGGCGCGCAAACAAGACGACCGTCGATTAATCTGAATTTATCAAACCTATAGTATATTTGAGAGAATCTGCGAAATCTGGATAGTGCGAATGCAGAGAAATGATCTTTGTTTATCTTCTGCGCATGAACTGGTGGACTACGGCGTTAATTTCGTGTGTTAATTATTTTTTGCATGCTTCATGTAAAAACTGTGGCGACTTGTTTATACGTGTAA
This sequence comes from Pogonomyrmex barbatus, assembly GCF_055798465.1. Classification (NCBI taxonomy): domain Eukaryota; kingdom Metazoa; phylum Arthropoda; class Insecta; order Hymenoptera; family Formicidae; genus Pogonomyrmex; species Pogonomyrmex barbatus. The sequence goes on from NW_028297193.1 coordinate 1,417,554, forward strand.
ATTTAAATTTGAGTATCAAAAAAACAGACAGATGGCGAGAGATATTTTAATATGTCGAAAAAGACATCAAACATCATACATAAGAATGTAGCGCCTAAAAAATGAAAGCCTTAAGAGTACCTTCAATATTTGTGTAAAATTAACTTTTTAATATTTTTTTTCTTTTACTACGTATATTTTATGTATTTGTTTTTACATCAATGCGTATAATAATCATTCTGTGCACGTTTTGTATGTATGTATTCCGAATACATTTTCATCGATTTATAAATATGTATGCAAATTTTTATATATATCGCGCACAAGGCAATCTTATTTAATTAATTGCAAATACATTATGGATGGAAACAATAACAATGTTCCACATGTTATTGCGCATGCTAATTCCACAACGCCCCCTTAAATGCGCAAATAACGATCTTACGAAACTGTGCCGTAAGAAAATATATCGCGTACGCACACAAGCTGACCTTTCACGGATATTTTTATTTGTTAGCGTATGCTCTCTTTTCTTATATTCTCCGATGCATAATACGCGCAATAAAACTCAACGGCGAGATCCGTATCTCGTTGATGGCTTCGCATAATAATTCCCTCCATTTGCCGTGTGTAAATGGATTCGCAGGGTGTCCTTCGGAGATATCGATCGTGGCGGAGCCGAAATTCGTGCATTTTTCGATATCGCGCGATCCGGCGAATATAGCATTGCAACGGGCGAGTGCACTTTTCGCATGGCGGTTTTGTTTCTCGCGCGTGCGAAGGACGTCCGAGGGACCAAGTCGCGACTCGCAATCGCGGCTGCGTGTCGCTTCGAAGGCAGGATGGACGGTGTCGTCCCGCTTCGCGGACAACGCGCAGAGAATCGGGAGGACTTTCGAGGACGGAGGCACGTACGCACAAACGCGCACGCATGAATTACATCCTGTAATTATACAGCGCGAGCAGAGACTTTATCCTGGGAGAAAGGCGTTCGTCCATTGCGAATTGCGAATTGCGCGCAATATACAAGAAGCGCATCTCATGCATCTCTGCTTATCGTATGCAGAAAGAAGACAGTTTTGCTGAGGTATCTAAAAATTTAGCCAGATTAGATTAGATTAGAAAATTATTTTATTTAAAATAATTATGTAAGATGTTTAAATTGATTGCTAAATTTTCAAAAATTTTTGCGGTATTATCATCACGATTAAGTATCTTACATAATTATTTTGACGGTCCAACAAAATTATTTTCCGATCTGTATCGTATCCAAATTTTTTGCCCGACTGTTAAAAAAAAATTCTCTCTTCTCCGTGTAGTTTTCCATTTCAAATCTCGTTTTCTCGCGCGTCGTTTTCAACGATCGCGTCTTGTTGGCCGCCAACAGTGGCCGCGCAAAAGTTCCCCGACTAAAATGGTCAGAGCCTGGAGAGCGAGTAGGTTAAAGTGTTAATGCCGTATGATTGCCAACGACTAGCAACCAGCGGTATAAGCAGTTTGCCGCGTTAAACCGCGTGCTGCGGTCTACCGGGTGACTATCGAAAAGTTAAAGGGCCTTTTAGAAGACTATTCGAATTCCTTTTAAAATCAGTTTATCCGAATCGAGATTTTATTTCTACTTTTGATTTTATTCTTAATTTTAAGATTTATAGAGATTTCTAAAGAATTGTGATAAAGATACCAATTTATATTAATCAAGCTTCCGTGCGCATTTGAAATAAATAGCAAACGAACAATTTTCTGCTTCGAAGTTCAAAGAAAGAAATTCTTAATTATTTTTAATAGAAGTTGTAGAGTTGTTAAGTAATATCAAAAGAAATCGGTTTGTTCAAAGTATTGAAATAAATAGATATAAAAATTTCAACTCGATTTCTCAATATTAAGGATTCATGATTTTCAACGGAAACTAACACATTCACTAATGCATTGTTTTCAACGTCGCAGTTAAATCAAAATATTGAGCTGTGTTAATGTGATTTTATTTTTTTATGATAAAATATGAAATTTATTTCTCTATCTAATCTAAAACGTTTTTTTGTTATCTCACTTGTTCGAGGGAATTAAAAACACATATAGCTATTGTTAAATATGATTGACTTCTATTATCGATATTAAATAATGATATAATGATGTTTCTAGTTTCTAGTTCTTTTAATATTATCGATCCACAAAATTTCTCATAACACATAATTAATGTTATTATTTTCTCAAGAAATCTATAAAGAAAAGTTTTAAAGATAAGTTTTGTAATATTCTATAAATATTTTAAGTGTCTTTATCATTAAATTACTGATAATTAAGATATTTAAAATATTTATAATTGGGACTTATTTTTATTTCTTCATATTTAATTTTTTTTGTTGTATAAATGATAACGCTAATTATAAATTATGAAATTGTAAAAAGTCAATTTTGATTTGTTTTCACTTTTCAAAATTCTAAACATTTTTAAGAAACTTTTTTAAAAAATATTCAAGCTTTTTTCTATTTTTTATATATCTATTTATATCTTTTATATATCTATCAATATTTTATATATATATATATATATATATATATATATATATAAAAGATATAAATAGATATATAAAAAGTAGAAAAAAGCTTGAATATTTAAAAAAAAATATTTCTTAAAAATGTTTGGAATTTTGAAAAGTGAAAGCAAATAAAAATTGACTTTTTAAAATTTCATAATTATATATATATATATATAATTTAGAAGAAATGTTTTAGCTTCCTTTCCCCCCTTCCATCAATGAATATTTATTTTTTGAAACTTATATAATGGTAATAAATGAAGAAATTTTCGAAAAAATTCTCATAAAAAACATTTGAGGGCGGTATGCGTGCATAAGATGAAACACTTTCGTATATGATGGCGCAATTAACACGGTATGAGGGCAGACAAGATCGTTGTCGTCGTCGACAAAGGGCGGCCGTGGCTTTCGGTCTGTCGGCGTCTCGCCGGTTTTGAATGTTATTAAACGTAATTTAATATCTGGTTCCGACCGTTCGTAAACCCAGGGTCTCTCCCGGAATCCACGATGGATGCGGTGGCGATTCCCATTAAAGTCTACGAGCGACAATACGCGTTTTCCGCGCCGCGTAGGCGACATCCGTCCCGCTTTCTCGAAAGCAAGAAGATTTCGCCGATTGCGAAACTTGGTCAGTCTATGATTTCGTTACGTTTTTTTATACGAAGCTAACATGAATAAATTAAGAAGTTAATCGAGAAATGTTTTCATTTAATCTATGTTAAAAATCTTGTTTAGACTAAAGTAGAATAGAATAGAATAAAAAAAAAAAGGAGAAAGAAAGAGAGGAGGGGGAGGGGAGGGAGGAAGGGAGGAAGTCAATCGATTACTTAATTTTATTTTATAAATAAAAATAGATCTAATATTATTTTATTTACGGATACAATTCTGCCAATCAATGCAATAATCGATCGCAATAAGCTCGGCCAGTTGACATCTGCTAATCTGCCGATTCATCGAAAGAAATGGAGGACAATCGAGGAACGGGCAGCAACGAGATTTCCCGGCAGCAATAAATTTCCCCTCTATCTTCCTCCCCTTGCTCTCTTTCCCGCCTCCGCGCCGTATCTCTTATAAGTGCGGCTAAGTTTATTAGAGCAATTTCCAACACCGAACGACGGCCCGTCTGACGATCCTGGAGGGGCTCGAAAAAGTTGCACTCCGGCAGCGGGGTTTCCATGACTACCCGTTATATGGGGAGCACGTAATTGCCACGTCCAGTCGCCGCAGCGTTGATAATTATTGCTTGTGGTTTTCAGTGATCGCGCGAATTTCGACTTAAACTCGCTCCTCCCCAATACATATCGAATTTTTTCGTTTCTTTCTTTGCGCTGTTCTTTTATGGCCTGTCGCGCTTTAATAATCTTAATATTTTGGCTAGCACAAATTCCTAATGTTCAATAGCAATTTTAAATATTATTGCTTCGAGCTTTATTGATTTAATCAGCTTATTCTTTTTTCTATTATTATAAAACATTACAATTGTATAATTATATTGTACAATTTATATAATTAAAATCCAAATTATACATTTAATTATATCTTAATTTCTATTTGCCTTATCATTAAATATTTTATTATGTGTTCATAATTACAAATAAAAAATAATTAATAAATAATAAAATAATAATTGTAAATAAATAAACTGTTTTCGTACAGTTCGGAGGCATAAAAAATTTCAACAATTTTCAACAAATTTTATCTAGCTATAATGTATCGAATTTATAGACAACATTATAAACTTTATAGAACATGTATTTTTTTTTTTTATTTACACATTTGGAATATTTCGCTTAAAAACTGTAAAATTCGCTTGTAAAATTCATCTAAAATTAAACGCGGGACTATCCGCCACGGTTCGTGACATCGGTTGTAAATAACCTTGTATACTCGAGGAAACATATGTGGACCGCAGGAATCTCTATATAATACATGGTATGTTTCTTATGAATTCTTTCACGGAGGCCCCGAGGTGTAGGAAGAGGAGGACGAGGCTGGAGAACCCGCAGGAGCGTAACAACGGACGGCTGTTTCGTAAATTATTTTCTGCGGGCTAAAGGCAACTCGTCTCTCTTCCTCACGATGGGGAAGCAAGGAGACGGGCGTTAAAAAGAAGGCGAAAATCGGGGTACAAACAGAATCGGAGTGGAAGAATGACGAGTGCGTGGAAGAGGAGGAAGAGGAGGAGGAGGAAGAGGAGGAGGAAGAGGAGGAGGAGGAGGAGAAGGAGAAGGAGAAGGAGGAAGAGCGGGTCGGGGGACACTGCGACTGTTTAGCCTTGACATTCGCCTCCCACATCCTGCCGGGCTGTCAGTGGCACTCAACCGGCGAATTTTCGGTCGCCATCAGCGATTTCTGCTCAAGGACTGAAACCCGTTATCGTTCAGCTGGATTCAGACTCCGACGCTTTATAGACACACGCTAAGAAACGTTCGGTGGAAACACAAGGCTTGCCTTTAGTTTGAAATCGTCGTTACTTAGCTGGTTTCAACGTTTATTTCTACCATCCTCCGCCTCCTCCGCAATGCGTACAGAAAGGAAACTTTGATTCCCGGCGAATCGATAGATACCGATCTATTTTTAAAATAAATTCAAACACGCAACTTGATTCGATATCCTGCAGACACAGCGATTTGCATACATTTAAATATACATATGTAAAATAATATGATTTTATAAAATATTCTATTTTAAATTGCATGTAAATTGATTATATCTCCTCCCCCCCCCCCTCCCGTCTCTTTATCGCATTGTGATTCACAAAATATCGAAGATCAAATTTGTTGATCCTCGAAAGACACGTCACATTTTCAATAAAAAAAAAAAAAAAAAAATGAATCAATTGCAGCGATAAAAATATCGCTTTAGAACTCGAGCAAAAGTGACCGACGTAACATTGTAATTTCCTGTTTGCGCAAATATAGAACGTGTATAGAACATGCGCATTTTCCATTTTATTCCGATTTCTGGAGAGTTAATTCCTCGCGATTATATGGAAATGGATGATGAAATTTACAAGTCTTCGCGGAACTGATAATTATTCGCTCGATAAGGAATCGCTTCTGCTGCCGACCCTTGGACTCCATCCTCCTCGTCCGATATTCGATCGTTATCGCGTCGGTCGGCTTAATCGGACCGTTTGAAACGTAATTTTGCGATTTCACGCGAACACGGCACACGATTTCTCGAGCATAGCACGAGATAGCGCGTGGGGGGAGGGGGGGGAGGAGGAGGAGAAGGAGGAGGAGAGTCGGGCGAGAAGTCACACGTACGTGACGGCGCGGCGAATTCCCCTTGAGACTGCTCGCGGCTGCCCTGTGGACATCGATTTGCATATCTGCATAATGCGCGCGATTCGTTTGATAATGTGCAACGTGCATTCTAGTTCCGCGAATTTGTAGGAGAATGGCGAAAACGGCGCGCGAGCACCTCTCGAGGCGGGCCTTAATCGGTTGGTCCTTAAAAGAAAATGTGCCAAGGCCGACAATGATCTCAATAGCGATCGCGCGTATTATTAATCGCGATTCACAGGTCCGCGGGCGCCATCCTGAGATGCCTCGTGCGATCCTTATCTCTCCTTTTTTTTTGCCATCTCCGGCCATTTATTATGCGAAATCTCAGAATTGTTACTCGGAGTAATAATTTATTTGGCTCAACTTATTATTCCAATGCGTCATTACGCAAATATATAATAATTTTTTATTGGGCTTTTTATCACGGAAGCAAAATATATTTATGCGAGAGATTAAAATTAAAAATGACAAAAATAAAAATTGTCAAATATTAATAATAAAAAAAAAAAAAAAAACCTATTGATCAAAACAGGACTGTTTAAGTTTTATTAAAGAACGCATATTTAATACATTATTATTATAATTAAAAATATTATTATTCTTTTAGGCTCTCATAATGAGTATTTTTGTATCGGATTAACTTATTAAAGTAACTTCAATAAAACTTATATATCAAATCATTTTAATTTCATGGAGCTTTATGGCTGTAAGGATGTCACTACATACTCGTGTCCTGATTGCAAACTATGGACATAATTGATTATTCATCCGAGGATTATTGCTCTCGCTTTAGCGCGACTACCGTTCTTCTCCATTCGCGCTGCATTGCGCAATGGTTTCGAGCTTTTCCACGAACAAGTCGATAAAATAGCCTTTATTTTTATTCGAAGAGAATGTTGCGACATTCTGCTTGGAATCCATCCACCGCGCATCGAAAGAGTGCCCACGGAGAGTTATGCAATCCAACGGACGAGGTGATTTCGCAAAGGGCCACGATTTTCGACGAAACCAAATTTGGTGCGCGAAGGAAATGCTAAGTTAAAGTGAGTTATCGCGCTGAATTTCAAGAAAAAAATATAAATTGCATTGAAAGAAAGTTAATTCTTAATACTTCGCTTCATCACATCGTATGCTAGAGGTAAAGCAAGAATGCGGAAAATAATGCGGAAAATAATGCGGAAAATCCCTGAAAATTTGTGTCATTGCAGTTCACGTCATGGTTCGATATAAAGAAAAAAGGCATCGATCTTCCTTGAATGATCAATGAAATGTCAAGAAAAAAAAAAAACACACATTTCAACCGTGATTGTTTTATTCTTGGAAAATTGGAGCACATCTCGAGCAGTAACAAAGCGAAGCATTTCATGTACTCGTTATATTAACATCCTCTATTTTTATTGCGTGTTGAGTGTTAGTGACTGCCGCTACTTGATCGCCGGCATCTTATGAAAACAATACCACATGGTTATTCGTTCGTATAATGGTTATTTACCGGCGCTGATTCAGTGGAGAGGAATGTGCGATTGATCGCGAAGGGTGCGTAATGATCGATGTAAGACGCAAGATCGATGTACCTGACAGGGCGATTTGCATGAACGAGCAACGCCCAGAAATCAAAATCGTCGATGACGACTGTTCCGTATCCCCGAGATTGACTCACCCGTCGTTTCTTTTGTGATGTAACTGATAACCGTCCGTTCCCCAAATTTTCGTAATTTTGTAAAACATATAATGACAACCGAATATTTTTAAATTTTCTAAATTTTATATTTTACAAATTGCTACCAATTGTTTTCTTTCAAAATTTTCCCAAATTTGATTCGCAGCATCTATTTTGGTAATTATTATACATTACTTTGCTTTTACATTTTACTTCTTTACAAAGATAAATAAAATTCATTATAAATTTGTGAAAAGCACAAGCACTCGAGATGATGCATTGATTTAAAAAAAAAAAAAAAAAAAAAAAATCATGGAGGGATCATCGAGGAGAAACGCCCGTGGCGATTATTACTTCAAGATTGACGGGCGATCTTATCATGTGATTTGCATAAAGTCCGCTTGTCTCGAAATCGACGATGATGCGTGCCTATACGACTTACTGTTCAGGTGTCCCTGAGCGTTAAACGATTTCTCAGATCAATCTTAGAAATTGTTTATCCTCGGTACTAACGTCTTCAATGTTTTCCATTATTCGCAATTTATTGCGATTTTGATCGCGATGTAACAATCTTGCTACGATCTAATGAGGATGTGTTGTGCTTACGCGTCAATTAATTAGCAACAAGCATTCACGATGCACGATTCAAGATGCACGATACTTGCATGCCTGCAATTTTTATTTCTAAATCGATAAATTGATGATCAATTTTATGACACAATTAATTGTCACAATGTTTTCGAGACTCTCATCGAGTGGTGAAATGACTTCATAGCGTAGAGTCATATCGCATATCGTGCTGTTTAATAATGCTCCAGAAGGTGCGCCAACTGACTCGATGGTGCAAAGCGGGGGATGCGAGAGGGGGACACGAGAAATATAGTGGAATTATCGTCTCTCGGTGCACATTGCATTGTTATTAGCAGGCAGATGGAAGAAAGCCGACACGAGCGATCGGCGTTTAAATGACGTCAGTCTACCTCACCTAGGATCGTGAAAATAGATGTGAAATAACGCCGATTAGATCGCAAGGCGGTGATCTGTCGATCGCGCCTTCGCGTATATTCTGAAGGTTACAAATCTTCCATCGCATCCTTGCTTCCGTTAGTGAATTTATTGCTCGTTTATAAATGTCTCGAGACGAAGACTTATGAGATAAAAAAGAATATCATGCAAGGACGATAACTTGCAAAAAGTAATAATTCAGTTCGGTACATTTTACTAAAAGTATGTCGAAGAATTTTTGAAGGTAAAAATAATGTTTCGTGAAAAAGCAAGTGCATATGAGCATATAAAAAATCCTATATGTATCCTATTTGTATATTTTAAATCTTTATTTAACATTAAATGAAAGATCTTATTGTTCTAGTTTGTAAAATCGATTTACGTTTTCTATTTTATTTCTACATCATTCATATATCAAAGCCATGTAATATTTCTTAAAAGTGAGAAAAATTGTTGAAGAGAAGAGTCGACAAAAATCTAATCTTCCCAACTTTAAGATTAAAAGAAAGCGCGTGCAGCTTGTGCCAAGAGAGAAAACTTCTCTTGAACTTACTTCAGGAAAACCGAAAGTCAGATCATTGCAACAAGATTTAAGTACGCGCTCAAGACGTAAGATATGATTACGAGACAGATTATTTCCGACTCTAAAGACTCGCTTGGGATCGTCATTCCGCGACGGCATATAATCATCTTATGTCACTCGCCTGATTAATACACGCGCTCGCGTGGAACACGCAGGGTCCGTCGAACCCGTTAGATAAAAGTGCAAGGCGCCCTCGAATCCGCTTGGCGTCCGAAGCGGCCTTCGGTTCATCGTTGTCCGCGTGCCAAATTAATCGCGTTATGTGGGCTTGCTCGCGCAAAAGGCGACGAGGAGTAGGCGGACTCCTCGCGATGTACCGTAAATTTCACCATCAGGGAACCGGCCATTCTCGATGTTTCCTTTCAAAACGCGGATCCCGTTTACTCGATCCTCGGATCGGCGCTCTTCGCGCTGCTTCGCTGTAATTTTACACCAATTTACATCTTGCTCGAACGTGTTCCTTATCTACTTCCTCATTCGCGAAAATGCTGCGAGTTCTGCGACGGCAAACGTAGCTCGTGAATTTTTATCTCTGATGTCGTGACGACCGCGCGTAGAATAATATCGACGAACAAGGAACAAAATGGAATTTTAAATTAGGAATTTCTAAATTTAAAATTATAACATTTTATAATCGCGGAATATGATGTTTATGATACAAGAAGAGCGATGGATTAAATCACGAAAGTGGAACGAACTACCTATTTATCAAATTTGGCCTTCGTACGCGCTCGAGACTTTAATGCGCATTGTAATGAATGTGGCCTAAATAAGCCTAAGACACCCCTAAATCTTGTTGCATTATGAACGGATGCTATGCGATTTCACGCTTTCAGCCATGACGGGATCCTCGAACAACGTGAAGACCGCGCACATTTGTTTCTGCCATGTGTACGGCGTAACACCGTCTTTTCTTCGTAAATTTATTCAGGCGACCGTCGAATAGTTCGTTGTACACACGACTCGTGAATAGATAAAGGCTGACGCTTAAGAAGCCAGATATGACATCCTCCCTCTTCCTGATCGAGCTCTTCCTCGAAAAGGTGGGTACGCGATTCATATTGTAATTTCAACAAGCACGAATCATTTGTCTTGCTGGAAGCAGTTTTATAGTATAGTAAATTTGTTATCCCCTCAGCATAGCGCTGGAAAAGGACGGGGTAAAAAAAGAGAGAAAGAAAGAAAGAAGAGAAAGGAGATAAGAGACAGAGCCTCGTTCGCCGAGTCGTGACGACAATGAACCGTTTCCGTGGCAATAAAACAAAGCATTGTTTAATGCATACAGTCTGCTTCATTATGGAAGCTCTTTGTTCTTCTCGGTACAATCGTACGTGAGCTTTGACTAGCACCCGAAAAGGTCCTCGATTATTTTAAATTGGGACATCGATCATTTTTAATAAAAATATGTAACGTAAAACATGAAAATATAAATTAACATATGGCTTATATCAGTTTTATATCGATTGATAAATTATTTTTACTTTTTAGAAAAATTTGTGAACAAAATTATTTCTTGAAGTATCTAAGAAAGAATTATTTAAAAAAATTTTTTTTAATTTTTTAAATCTACAAATAAAATTTTACAAATAAAATTTTAATATTTTTTCGATTGTTTCATGTATGGTATATATTTTGTATTTATTTTTCATTATTATTATTATAAATTATATTGTGCGCTTATTATTATTTCTTAAAATATTTCTAAATTTTATCTCTTTGTAGTTCGAAAAATATGGGAACTATATATTCACTATGTCGTTCTACGTCTGCAAAAATATTGGATGTCTATGCTTGCTTGGCGATAATGGATGTTTGCCGTTGACAAAAAAATCATGCAGAGATCGAATATCGAATTTTTCGAAACGATTCAGATGCCTGTACTAGCAACTTTAGTGCTAGACGAATCTTGTCGTCGATGTCAGTTTACTTGACGAGGGAATTGTCGTGGTAAAAAACAGTCGCTTGGGCTAGCTTAAATATTTACGTTATTGTCTATATATTTGAAAATCAATAGCCGCATTAATTAAAATAACAATTAAAATATCAAAAGCGTTTCATAACACTTTATTGTAAATGGTGTTCTCTTCAAAATAAACTTTTCTTGCATCTTCAGGATACAAATTTTCGCGACATGTAAAAAATTTACGTTACACTTTTGAAGATAAATAACGAATAAATGTTTCGTATAAATATTTTTTTATAAATCTGTTAATTTGTCTAAAGTAATAATACTAATTAAGAATAAATTATCTTGCTAATTTCGAGCGTTTGTATTAAATATTTTTTGTTTAATAAAGAGAGATTCAAACTAGATTCAAACTAAGTTTTGACGACTGGACTTTGCATAAATAGGTCGATGAAATTTTTTTTTTAGAACAACACTTCTCAAACGAGCGTTACAGTAATTCTGGTCTCTGAAAGCGAGCTCACTGATGTGAACAGCCGGGAGGGTCACGGCTAGCACCCACGCCAGACCAGGTGTTTGAGATTAATAGAGACAGATCGATCGGCTGCCGAGGGAAAGGAGTACAATGATAAAATCGTCGCGATCGATACTCGTTATCCTTCGTATCTAACATCTCCCCCCAACAAACGCGCCTTTTTTTCTACTCGATTCATAAGCCTTACGGAATTATAAAATCTCGATTATGAATTATGTTATCCTGAAGGAATATCTCGTAGTATCGTAACTTAAAGTAATTAACTTGCGTTTTTTATGTCTTAAAAGTTTGTTCGTTTGCTTTTGTTCTTAAGTCCTATATTATTTGGTACGAGTCGCAGAGAGAGAGAGAGAGAGAGAGAGAGAGAGAGAGAGAGAGAGAGAGAGAGAGAGAGAGAGAGAGATCGCGTTACTCGTTTTGTTACATTTTATATCGGAGCGGTTTAAATGCCTCAACATGCAAATTCGAGAAAAAAATCAGAAACGAGGTTTTCCTAATTATGTACAATTACTAATTGTTGCACGTTTGTCGTGCACGAATTGCGCTCACTTTCCGCTTAACAGCCGCTAATAGCCGGTTTTCTTTTCACCTAGGCTAACTCTAATCAATCATCAACCCCGACTTACTTCGAAAGTCACTCGCCGCGGATTTTGTGTTACGCAAGCTTCTCGCGTTTCAAGATATTGAAAGATGAAAGCGCTTTAATACTCTATCTTACGGCGAGTATAAAGCAGCGATGGATGGGACACGATGTTTTGGCGCTTTTTCAACGGGAGAAGAGAAAAGGAGAGGAAAACAGATGGTGAATCGCGACGGACAGCAACGTTGTTGTTGACGCTCGGGGTGGCAATTCCCACGAGGCAGGTGGTGCGCGATTGGCGGTGCTAAATTTGAGCCCCGGCTCCGATTGGCCGCGTACGCGGCGAAGCTTAGTCACCGTTCTGCTTTTGGAAAATTGGCGCGGTGCCGAATTTCCGAAACCCTCGCCCGAAGGGTTTCGCCCGATGGCTTCCCTCTTCTCTTTCTGCTGTCACCTCTTTCTCTCACTTTTCGCTGAAGGCGAATCATTGATCCACCGCGAACGCATTTGTTTTACGTGACTTTCGGCTAATTGACAGATAACACACAAATTAAGCCTAAAGTCCTTGACTTCATCTTTGACTTCAAGTTAATCAAGTGCTATTGTTCCACAATTGAGGACTCGAATCTAAAGAGAAATGCGATGTCTTTAATGATAAATTATGAGTTATAACAAATGATCTGTCTGAAGAAAAGTCTAAAGATCTAAAAGATGATATCTATTTTGTTAATACAGTCCCAAGTCCAAAAGCCAAAGATAATAAAAACCAAATGTTAGTCATTTGATTATATAAAGTTCAAGTTATATAAAAATCATTTCTCTTTAAATGTACTTTTAATTAAAAAATTATTAATATGTCGACGTTTTTTTTTCCAGGGGAATATTGATTCTAGATTGCAAACACTTAACGATACGCATCTTGGGGTGTGACGAAGGGGTGCGAAATTGACTATAAGGACGTAATCTGTCATGGCACGAGCAACTTTATCCGTCTATTTTTTTTTTCTTATTGACGAGGACGTAATCTGTCATGGCATAAGCAATTTTATCCGTCTATTTTTAATCGCTTTTTAGTCGCGCTAGGTGTTGCGTCTTGCGATGGATGAAGAAGGAAAGGGACGAGCGGAGGACGAACAGAGCCGCGAGGCTGCCATCGCGATTGCAACATCGAGTCCAGTGTTTACGAGATGCGAAGGCTCTCCGGCTAAAAGGGTCAGTGAGCCAGGGTCACCGTTTCGTATCCACACGGCGCGCCGTTCGTGTGAACGTTATTCCTATTGCGGGTACGCATCGTGCGAAGGCCACGCGGCGTTACATCGTGTACATCGTGTGAAGGTATCCTCATAAAGGGGATTTGTCCTGAGATGCGAATTGGAAGTACTTTGGTATCATTAAAGATTCTCTCAGAGAATCATACAACGCGATACAATTGGAACTGGTAGAAAAAGATATAAGTTGATGAAGGAACCTCTTCGTTACTTAAGAGGGTAAAAGTAAAAGGTTTATGTAATGATCTCTGAATTTTTTTGTAAACTTGGAAATGAGCTTGAAAAAGAATTACATGTATATATAGATTAATTTCTTACAACAAAAAAAATAAAAAGATAAAAAAGAATAAAAGTCGATGAGAGTCACGCGCTGGTGATAATGTGCAAGGTTAAAAAAATTACATATGTCTTTAATACGTCAAAAAAAAAAAAAAAAAATAAAATACAATAAATGTACGTTTTGATTTAATTTTAAGCCAGTAGTTAAAAAAATTCTCAGTAGTTAAAAAAAAAAAAAAAAAAACAGAAACAAAAAAATTTCTTAAAGTTTTTGGAATCTGGAAAATGGAAAAATATATAAACAGCTGCTCGTGTTTATATTATACAAATATACAAATAATAAATAATTACAAAATAATATCACATATGTTGTAATTTATAAAACGCATACCATAAATATTTTAGTTGCTAATTGATTATATATCTAAATATCATTATGACAATATTCAGTAATTAAACTTCTATTTTCTATCTATTAACAATTTCGCAATTGGGTCATTGATATCAAGACGTAATGTATCATCGGAAGAGTTTGAAAAGAGGCATATATTTGTGCAACAGCGAGCATGATAATGTTGACTCGGGACAATGGTGAAAGTGGTTCATTGTTGCCTCTCGAATCTTTCGTTTCGCTATTAATACTATCGTCAAGGAGCGCGTAGGAGGACATGCTGTCATTCACGAAATTGCCTTCACTTATTCGGGGGAAGAATATTACATCCGCGAAGTTCAGTCGAAAAGACTGATGTTATTTAAGGCTTCCGCATTATCGTTTGCCTAGGCATTGCATAAGCGCTATATATGGAACTGAGGATGGTATTTATAGTTGTTACTTGAATCTTATCTCAAAAAAAGAAAATTAGATAAACATTCTAAATAAATAAAGATCCAAAAAAATAACGAGTCCAAAAAGATAATTTCGTAAAGCATTTTTTCAATTTTCAATTAAATATTTATTATTTATTAAAATTGTTTAAACAATGAATTCTCAGATCATCTCTTGTGATATTTCACGACTCTTCATTTCCAAGACTCCTAATTGATAGATTCGAAAGCTATTAATACTCTTAAGATTTGGTTATTAAGGCTCGGAAAACAACGCAGGCTATGTCTCGAGACACTCAACCGAGTGCTCCTCGATTGAATCGCAATTGCAGAGATGACGTTATAAGTATCGAATTGACTATCAAAATCTATTTATCAAATTGTATTACATCTCGAGTCTGGTTTCAAATGACTCGACTATAAATATAAACCTAAAAGTTACGACATTGGATAGACGTTTCATCTCCACTGTAACGTATATCGCAGTTTCCGATCAATTATTTTAGTCATCGTTTGAATGTACGATTGCTAAGAACAGGTAGATACGTAATTGCGCATTATTATACTTCGCGAAGCGCAAATTAACGTTACGGCGCAATGAACAAAATGAGACGCAATAAATTTCTTTTGTCACCATACGCTAACACAAGTCATTTATCTGCGCTGTTTAAACAAGTTTCTCATCGCATATTCATCATACATAATCTATAAGAAAAATCTAAGTTTTGATAATTTTCTGATGAATATTTATATCGCTTGTATACTTCTTCATCCTAAATAATTTCGTGAAAGACATTCGCTTAGGGATTCGAAGAGGGATGACTTTGCGAAACGTTCTTCCACGAATAACCCTCGAGAAGCATCTGGACGAAAGTTTGCGAGGCGTTACCGATTTTATGGTTCGCAGGCATAGACAGACAGAAACTGAGAAAGAAGCTGAGAACCGCTCGTGTGGGCGGTTCTCATGCGGCTTTTCTTCCTTCGCTTCTTCATCCGCCAATGTTCCCACTTTTTTCGCCCTCTTCCCGATTCTCGAAGGATCACGACTGTAGTTTTATCTTCCGATTTGTCCTCTCCGATCGTCGGAGAGAGTTGTGACTTACAAGCTATAGTAGATATAAGATGAAAAAGCCATATGATTTTATCAATATTTATTTTTCTATTATTCCATAATATCTGTAATCTAAGACTATTGCTTTATCTTGAAATATTCTTATCTTACATTGATTATTTTGTAATATTTAAATAGATTTGGGTCGTCTCCTTTTGTTGACAGCTGAAAAGCCTCGTCGATAGATGAAAAGATCGTTTCTTGGCGCTATCTGTTCGAGGAATCGCAACATTCGCAGCGGCGTTAATGTCTGGCCCGTGCAAGATCGCGAATTGCATAATGTTGTGTCGTTAGACTTTTCCTCGAAAAGCAACACGTCCATAATAAATCCCTAGCTGTTGACACTGCGGAACCTAGACTTATTCATCGATTTATTTTTAAGCGGTACCACGTCCCTCTGTATATACGCCCCGAATTACGTAAGGAGCGTGTTTGAAGGGTGAAATCGCCCTACAGTAGACTAACTTCCGTATGTAAATGTACAAATGTCCACAGGAATAATAATGATCGGAGCGATCCTTATATTATTTTACTTTTTCTTTTTCCTATTTTTCCTTTTAAAAAAAATACAATAGCTTTAAAATCAAATTTCACTTAAATGTTTTATAATTTTATTAAATTTAAATTTAATTTTTTAATGTAAATGTAGATTGTATTCTTCTTCTTATTTATTAATAGCTATTTTTCGTGAGAACGTCCTTTTATTTTATTTTGTCATTTTACATAATTTTTAATATTTAAATCGGGCTAATAATGAGGCAAAATGCCAGGTCGTTAAAATTACGAAATACGCAAAAATATGTATTCCTAGAAGACCCTTCATTTATCTATTGACCATTACTGCGATCACCGGATTTTGTGCTTAGTGATAATAAAAACGCAAGGCCGATCGAGAAGGGTCAACTTTGTCATCGCGTTAGATAACCAATTGCATCCTCTGGAAATAGTGTCGATACAGGACACGTGTGACTATTAATAATACTGTAACGCACGAGACTCGCATCGCTATTTAATATCAATCCTTCCTGCGTAAACAGATTTTGTTCTCCATTTTCTAAGTGATTAACTTCAATAGTAAATTTTAAACGATCGACAAAAATCTTAAGGAGCATCAATGCAAGAATTAATTTAAATTATAAATAATAATAATATATACTAAACGATATGTAATAATATATATTATTTAAAATATATGTCATTGTAATTTTGTCGATTTTGTGCAATTTCAAGTTTATCGCTATGGGATTCCGTTAAAGTTGTCAGATCATGATTTTTAAGTGGATTCCTGGAGCCAATATGACTTTCGCGTTTTAACAATGATAAAACTTTTAATGAAATTTCGTCAATCTTCTAAGAAAATAAAAAACATTCAAATAAAAAATTTCATATCAAAAAGATTAAGCGCTTTAAAGTGCATTGACCCTGCGCCACTATGGTGCCCTCATTAAGTAGCCTCACCCCTACTATCAGTCTTTTTTCACGGTGCTTGGCGTAACCCCTATGGGTGGGGGGAGACAGCTGGTCGCGTGCTGACCCCCATGGCGGTGCCTACTAAGTTCAGTCCGGGCTTCGGTTTCTATAGGGTGTCAGAAAAATCGATACTAACCACGAGCCATCAAGCCGATAATCAATAATGTTGTACCACAAAGGTTTCTTTATTAAAGCGTATTATTTTTTATTTTCTTTCTATATCGCAATTCTTTATTTTATCTTAAGCTTACACGGCTTATGCTTATGAAGTTGTCTCTGTCTTCCCATGTCTTCTCCTCGAATGCGTTAGGTATTCGCGCGATTCTCGTCGCGGGCTCACGACGAAAACGAAATGGCACGAGCTAGTAAACGCTAGTGTGCGCATTGCGAGAGAAAAATAATCACGACGATTATAGCTCTTCCTACGCGATCGGTCGGTTTACACCGTCGCGAAGCGAAGGCCGCCATTTGACATGTCTATAAAGAAGCACTGTAAGAGCGCCTAGACCCGGTATATTTTTTTTTCTCCCTTCCCCTCCCGCATCGAGGCCCGCAACAAAGGATTCGGGTCGAGAGACGGAGATCCCTATATGCTATCGGCATCATTAATATATGTACATCAATTTCGGGCCCGACGCCCACGTGTGAGAAAGCGTGGTTAAGAATTTCAATGCGCGCCGTATATCCTCGATCCATCCTTCCCTCCGCGATCTGTCTTAAACGCTACGTCGCGGCGGCGATCAATCTTAATCCTTTTCTTCACGGCAAAACTAGAAAGAGAAGTATAGCTATTTCTTCGAACATCATGTTAGTCCTCCAATGACTTCTCGACGAGAGTAAAAACGGAGAGATAATTATTTCCAAGTAGGAGAAATTCCTCCCGACACGCACGTATCCGATATTTAATCCTAATTTAAGTTAGAAGTCGGGAATAAATGGAGGAAATTAAATCACGACAATATTTAAAATTAAATCCTCTAAGTCTCTATTCTGTATAGAGCTGTAGAATAGAAATGGGAGACCTGACGTACCTTCCTCTCGTGTCCGCGCCCGTTTTTCACGGGACACGCGCGCGAATAGAAGAATTAAGAGAATCGTACGTACGCAAATTTAAAACCGGTTATTCGACACGCTCTTCTCGCGACGGAATTAATAACATCAGAACAGAAAGATGGGACGAAGGTCGATCGAGAGAGGCCCGAGGAAGAGAGAACCGACGCATCGCGCCAGACGACACTTCTATTCCTTCGCGGATACAAAGTACGGCAAAATACGTGTTCTGCGAGGCAGAACACGCGCGTTATCGGACAACGAGTTGCGGAGCACGTTTCGCGTAATAAAAGGTGCTGCACGACTTTGTTGAAATAATGGTCGAGTACCGCGAGATCGGGGCGCACGTGCGGAATATTAAACCGATGATTTGCCGTCGACGGTGAATCTCGCGTGTCCCTCTCTCTTTCGGCCACGGCCACCTTCATTAGAATAACAATTAACAATTTTACAGTTACGTCGGAGTTATTCACTTAATGTAATAATTAACGTAATGTACGTCGCAAACGCATAGAATGAACGAGTGGCATTGCTCGAGAGATATGATCTTTGTGTCTAATAATTTTTCCCTTCATAGAATTTTTTACATTTTTCCGAATTTGTATAGATATAAATTCAACGAAAGGAAAAGATTCTGATCTCCCTCTCTCTCTCTCTCTCTCTCTCTGAGCAATGTTACTTATTATCTTATTATTATTTAAAATTTATCTCGGTTTAATATACTGATTATTTATTCATTTATTTATTCTTTAATAGCTAATTAAAGAAAATGTTTCTTAATATTTACAATTTGTCTTGCAATGTTCTTCCTCTGTATTAAATATAACTAAAATGAAGAACACAGATTAGTAAATTTATTGTACATTCGAATTGTTCATGCGTGTACTATTAATATAAAATATAAATGGAGCTTTCAGTTTTTACACGGGATTGAACTCTGTGCACGAGCCGCGTTGCATGTGCGGTGTACAGAACGACAATAGAGTGCAAAACGATACATAAACCGTTCTGTCTTTTTCTTTTATTCAGCAAGCGTGCGCGAGCGGGAATAACGCTGTATCGCGCGGAATATTAACGAGCGTGTCGGTCGTTTCTGCACGGTTCCCCGACATAGAATTCATTCGCTCGCATTTTTTATTTTCACTGTATTTCGTAAAAACGTACTTTTTTATTTAACACCATCTAGATTGATTTATTTATTAATTTAAGCGCACGTTTATTATCGCGTGTTCTTCAGGTTTTTCCTCTTTTTTTTTACCTCGTGTTCGTATACACGTAAATATGTGTGTGTGTGTGTGTGTGTGTGTACACGTTTATAAATATTCTTGTTATTTTTAGTGCGATAATATATTTATTTTAAGGAAAAAAATAAAAGAAATTATTATTCGTTTGTGTTGTACTGAATTTTAAGTATTTTAGAATTAAGAATTATTAAATTCTAGCGGGACTTTTCGTAAAATGTGCATTTTATTTTCGATAAAACGAGGCCAAGTACGGCGTCAAGTAGAGACACCGGCGAGTTCTCCGACAAATTGCGCACATACGCAACGCAAACGCTTTATTCCGCCGGCGTGTTGCGAGCGTGTGCGCGAAATATTAATCGCGGATCGCTAGATCGTCGCCGCGAGCATCCTTGCGAATGCACGCATCATAACACGCGCGCGTATTAAATCGCCGCACGAAACCTGTATTTTTACATATCCATTTATTTATTTCGTAAAAAATATCCCGCATCTCGTTACAGGCGGCGAAAAAAGATTTTTTTTCTTTAGAGTAAAGAATTATAAAAATACCGGGCTTTCTTTTTCGCGTTCAATGTGTCGTTTACGTTGAAATCCCACAAAAATTTGACATTATTCTACGATCACGCGAAAAAAAAAAAATATATATTCAAACGTGATATCGCCTTCCTTTGAAATAACCGAACTGTTTTTTTGCCGTATTTTTTTTTGTGCGAGCCGAAATGTCAGGCCAAGGGGCGCCGCACGAGTTATTCAGCGGGGGGGCCACGCTTCGTCGGCTCGCCCCCCAAAGGTACTTTCCAGGTCCGTAACTGTTCGATAGCCATCCTCGATGTTTCGTTCCGGAACGACATTAATAATTCGTCTTTCGACATTTCGATAGAGTCGTTACGCCGATTCGCTGCTATTATTTTTTCGCTATTATTTGTTTGTTTCCTCTATCTCTGTCCCTCGATTCGGTCTGATGACGGTTTTATTTATCGCGATATGTATGTTACATCACCCAGTTAATGTCGTGTAGTCTCTCAATAATTATTTTTTTGTTAGAAAATTCCCGGAAGAACAAATTATTTTATATATTTTATTTCTCGTAATTTTATATCATTTTGTAAACGATTATATTCTGTTTTACTACGTTGATCTATATTACTGTTATTGAATTAAATCTTTATTAGATATAGATATGTATATATAAAAAAGATCTTAGAATATCGTCCGATGATTGTAAGTACGAAGAATAATTTGCCGATAAAATACATTAATTTTGTAAATATTTCTTGAGAATGTTCCGATTATTCGTCGGCACGTTCCTGACATAGATGCACTTACAGCCGGGATACCCTCGCCCCGTACTTTGCAGGAACGACCAACGGGGGGGGGGGGGTCTCGTGGCACGTATTGATTTTCGTCACCCCTCAATGCGGGGGCCATTCGCTGACTTCGGCGAATTACTCGTCCGAAAAAATTGCATTACGAGATTACGCGATCTGAGTGCCCGAACATTCTGTCGCGTATATATGTATATATGCAAATGCGATGCTGCATCGATGCAAAACACTTTGGGAGGAAGGCCTGTGTCCCAAATAGGATGCCATATCGCGCATCTTTCAAAGAGATCGAAGGAAAACTTACGAACAAGTTTTCAATTAGAGCTACAAAAATAGCTCGAAGCGTTTCATTAGTTCGGAATTTTTTTTTTCAAAGGTTACGCCGTATCGCAATTCTCGTATAATCATCATTAATGATATCGTTAACGATTTCTTGAAAAATAAAAATAATTCTACATCGTTCGAGGGCCGGTCGAGCACCTTAGGGGGCGGGTTTGGAAAATTTCCAAACGTGACGGCCATCAAAATTATATTAAGTTGCCCCGCCCTCTTGGTACCGCGAGTAATCGGGCTTAATTTTACGTCACTTCGCGCGTGTATGTTAATTTTGAAAGCACCAATTGTTGTAATAACCTCTATAAAAAGCGATCGATATGTATTTATCGAGACGCGCATTTGCAACAAAAACCGTCAAGCTGTTCATTAGCCGACTATTTTATACGAGCAAAGTGGCGAGCTCGCGAATCGGCGCGATAAAACCTGCACGTGTCGCCGTAATTGCTTCCTGGTTCAGAGTCGACAACGCGGGGACACGACACGCGAAATATCCGTATATACCTCGTCTTTCCGATGTAAACGAAATCGTACGAGCCGAGCTGAGCTAAACGCCCCGCGCGAGCCGTGTTTTACGTAAGACATCCGGTTTGATAGATTTACAAATCGCCGCCGGCAAATCGCGCGGCAACGATTACACCGCCGGTTACGATGCACCTAAAGAGCGAAATCTTGTTGAGGAAACGAGATTCATTGTGCAACCAGACCTTCGCGGGATCTCTCGATAGGATAAAGTAATCCGGTCTTAATAGCGAGGATAAATTGCGATCGGTCTTGGTTACGCAAAGATAGAGTAAATTTCAGGCGTACGGGAGAAGGATTTCGCAAGAATTTTATACAACGTCGATTACTTTTAAAATAAAATATGATGAAGTTAAGTAAAATCGATAAGACTTACTTATGTACCTTTTTAATTTAATAGCTAAGATCCGCAAAAAATTCAGAAAAGAAGGAAATAGATAATTGAGACTAATATAATAACATGATGCTTTTTCAGATAATTTCAAGAATGGATAATTATAAAATTATAAATAAAAAGTAAGGTTTCATGTTTTGGAAAGAGCATAATGACAGATTATTCCTAGTGTATTTTATGGTCGTAAAACGTTGGAAATTCTTATGACGGGGATCCTATGACGATGCTGGCGGACGAAAGCACAGAAGGAGATCCCGTTGGCACGACTATTATGTAGGCCGGGATTTAGCGCCAGCACCTCTAAGAATTCTCTAGTCCCGCCTGCCAAAGGGATCGCATTCTACGAACGCTATAAATCGGCTCATATACCCGCGCCACCGACACAGATATTATCCCGGACCAAAGTGCCCACCCGCCATCTTCGTTCCACGAAATCCGCTCTTCTAGATCACGCTTCTAGATCAGCTCCAAATCGAGCGCGACGTCTCGGTTCGTTGCACAATTGGACGTTGCATCGATCGGGCAACGATCAAAGTCGGCGCGGCATTGAACATTAAGTCCCGCCATCATTGTGTATTCCGTTATCAATAAATCGATGCGCGCAAGATACCACATATTTCTTCCTGTTTATTAATCTTAAATTATCTGTTTTTCGTTAATTGGTCCTTAATTAATTTAAAATTAGCTTTCACTCTTTATTAAGCAATTTTATTATATTCTTTTATCATTAAGCTTTTATCTTGAGCTCTTCACTCTTTATTAAATTATTTTAGTATATTCCTTTATCATTAAGCTATCTGACTGAGTCTAAAATGCGTTTATGTTTGTACCGCGTCTCAAGTTTGCTCTTCCGAAAGCTTGAAAGCGAAATATTTTTGCAATAAACTACTTTAATTTAAAAAAAAAAAAGAGTAATTCCTGTTTTCATAGCTTTTACACATTAAAAAGAAATCTAAAATAAGATAAGTCTTCCGTACAAAATACGACAAAGTAAGTTCAGCTTTGAAGTATCTGACTTTTTTATTTATCGTTCTTTGAGATTTTCATAAATAATGATACGAATGAAAAGCATCGTTTGCTCCGTTATAAAAATATTAAGCTCAAAGAAACAGCTTATTTATTCAGAAAGCAATGTAACTCTTTCTCTCTCTTGCTCTCTCTCTCTCTCTCTCTCTCTCTCTCTCTCTCTCTCTCTCTCTCTTCTTTTTCTTTTAAACTGCTAGTTGCTATCTTCATTAAACGATCGATACGTTTCGAGGCGCCCGATCGGCGAGTATATGGAAACTCGAAATGTTGAACTTGGTCGACGTGTAAAAGCAGTTCGCCCACACGGCGGATTGCGGATCTCGCCGACCAAATTCGACTCGCGTTTACTCGTCCCGAACGATTTCCGTGTGTTTGCGAGCCAAGAACCCACGAACCCGCGCTCTTTTTCGCCGGGAAATTTATCGTGTTGTTTCATGTTACGCTCACCTCCAGATCGCATTATCACGAGATCTGGTACTGCCACCGTGTCTCGCACACACATCTCGAGCCTGCCCACATGAGAGAACGCGATTCCGCGCGGCTTCACGACACGACACAGTCCCACGTATTTGTATTTTCTCACCGTATTACACGCCCACCTGTCTCCTAAGAAACAGCCGATTTCGAAGAATTGTTTGCGCAGTGACTTTATTTGTCAAACATTCACATTTCTAGCGTTTGTCTCTATTCGCGCGTTAGAAATTATTTGACACAGACGAAAACGCACTCTCGCAGAGTCTTTTAAATCTTTAGATTCCATCCGTCAATCATTCAGAATTTTTACGAGAAAAATTTTCACTAACCAAACTGCGCACGCAATCTCGCGTGATGTTCGAAATGCAAAATGCTCGGCAGGAGGAGACCCGAGTGCACTTCTTCGGTTGCACTTGGAGGTTGCGTACAAAAAAGAATAAATCTTAAATCAAGACTATATATTTTCATATGTAAATGAGCATATGTAAATGAGCATATTATAAGCTTCATATAGAAGATTTTTAATCTTGAGTTGATCAAAAGTAATACTTGCGTCAAATTTCATCCAAAATCAAGAGTAATCAACATCTTTAAAGAGATCACAAGATTCTCGCTTATATATGAGAGTATCTTTTTTTTATTTAAGACTAATTTTTTTCTGTACGGATATCTTTAAAGTTACAGTCGATGTGATTTTAATGATACCTTACGTCATTGCGTCTCGATCGCGTATCGCGACGTTCGCGATTTTCCATCGGGACGTACGTGCCTCGTGCGATCATTACGTAACGCGAGGCGTTGCGGTTATATTACGCGTCGCGGCGACCGCGGAAGCTGATGATGAGCTGCCATCAGAACTGAATCATCCGATCGATATCGCGCACAACCGCTGCGACGCTGCGTGCATCACGCTGCAATTAATTACCAGCTCATTGGCCCCACCCACGCAATTAGAAATGCGCGTGCCCATGTCCGCCTACCTCCCGCCGCTGATCGCTGTCTCCTGTTTCGCCTCATTGTCTTCATCTTTCCCTTTCGTTCCTAAGAAAGGAAGACGTCACACTAACATACAAACAGAACGTGACGTCACGGTCGTGACGTCGCGACTCACGTGTAACGCTTCCGTCTACAAGGTGTCCGAAAACCCACGAGCCTAACAACGAATTCACAAGTCACGAAGCGACACATGATTTTTCTCTCTCCCATGATTTTTTAACATATATTTAATTATATTTAAAATATATTTTATTTATATATTTCTGGCTTACTTATTTCACAAATAAGTTTTTTACGAGGACGCTTGAAAGTTTCCTTGGCAGCTTGATGTTTAGCTTTTTCTCTCTTTTAATGGTAAACCACTTTTTTGGAGTAATAAAACGAATTTAATGTCATATGTCATATGTATGTCCAAGACCTCGCGAGATAAAAAAAACGAAATAAATACTTATCACGAAAAGCTATAAATTTTACGAGACCTGTGATTTGAACTGTCGACTATTCTACGACTCTCAAACTTTCTAGCTTCATCAATTTTTAAAGTAATATTTTTATCACGGCACCAAAGGCTTTCAAAACTGTCAGACTTAAATATAATACTTATTCTTGTTAACAAAACATGTCTATTGAAACAAATAGCATTGCATAAATTTTAATCATATTCCTTCAACTATATTTTTGATATACATGAGAGAGAGAGAGAGAGAGAGAGAGAGAGAGAGAGAGAGAGAGAGACACCACGCAGAAAATATTAGTTTTTCATAATTTTTCTGTCTTGTATAATTTTAATGTTCTATGAAAAAAACGTTTTTGTTCGTTTTGAAGAACATAATAAGTTACCATTCCAAACAAAGACTCGATAGCAAACGTAATTTTCTTTCGCTAAGTACTGTCATCTCTTATCTCCTAATGAGCTCTCAAATTACTCCAGAGTCAAGGAAACTTTTTCGTCTCGTATATGCCTCCTATCCAATCGCGTGATACATACGCGCAGATTACGTTGATCGCACGTTCTCGCGGGTGTGAGTCACTCGGCAGGAGGAGACCCGATGACGTATCCGTTGATACGTTGCACCACTCGTAGATGCTTGTAATATCGAGAGAAAAAGAAGAAAATGCAAGTCGGCGAGAGGGTAGGGTAGGCCCACGGTGAGGGGCGAGCGCGTAAAAAGGAGCAAAACGCGACGCGAAACCTGCTGGGCGTTGCAGAGCGATGACGCCGCACTCTGTTTACGGCAGTGACGTAGATCAGTTATACGCCACGTACGCGCGAAACGCTGTGCGTCATTACGCAATACGAGAATCTACCTACCGTGACGGAATTCCATGACCGGCTGATCGAGCGTTTTGTCGGTATCGCTAACTAGAAACGTTGTCTTTCTTGCGACAACCCTGCAAAGATAATTGTGAATCAACAGACATACGAAAACATGATTCTCGCCAGATTCTTAAACGAAAGACAAACTTTGAATTTTTACAGAGAGAAGGAAAAAAGGAAGAGAAGAGGGGAGAAAAATTTCTAAATCTTTAAAAATTTCTAAATGGAAAATATATATATATATATATATATATATATATATATATATATATATATAATTTTCTATAATGCCAATATACTTTAATGTTTAATTTTGAAAATAATTTCTTTTAAAGAGAATTTTAATTGATTTTTAGTGTAGAATTAACTTATTTTAAGATTAAAAAAGATTTGATTGAGAAATTATTATTATTACGAAAATATAAATATTCCATTATTCATCTTTTGATAAAAGAATCTCTATTGTATAGGAGAAAAAAGAAGATGGAAATGAGAAGAAATAGGAAGATGGAAAGCTCGTTTGAGGCTCGAATGACTATGACGTATGCAGTTGTGTTTACCACGATAATGTATTGCCGTTATCCACCTTGCGTCATTATATATAATGCAGACGTGACAAATGCACCGGAGAGGATGTACAAAACACATGATTAATATTCCACAACAAATTACCTGTGATCTTGAACCATTCCACTATTAGACTTTTAATTCCTTAATGTGACTTAATACGAGTTAATGAATAAAACATTATCGGAGTGATTGATAAAGTTCGTAACATTTGCGGGTAACATCAGCATTTGCAGTCCACGTGAAAGAACAGAAATAATAATTGTTAAGTAACTGGCGGACGTGCAAGGTCGAAGCGCGCGATAATAGTTAATAGGAAAAATATTTGATATCGGAATGGAATCCACTGTTTTATCTATGTTAAAGATATGATATCTTTGATATAATAAAATTTATCACGATGTATTATAAACGTAAAAGAACTTAATCGCACATTATCTCGATTTTGTACAAACATCGGAGATTGCATGTTATAATTTTTTTTTTTTTTTTTTTTTTCATGGAAACGCCAAGTTCGTGGATTTTGTTCTTTTCGAATAAAATAATAAATAGTTCATTCGAAGAATGAAACATGAAGATAAATTGACTGGCGGACTTCGTTTCTTATTGGATCGTCAGCTGCAGAACTCGTCTAAGAGTTTAATCATTGTTAATGTGTTAAAAGAGAGCACTGCGCACAATCGATCGGTATGCACACGTGATATTTGCAATTCGATATCGTTTAAACATTGTCCAAAACATTCAGGTATTTGTTTGTACAATCGCCGCACGTGATTCATTTATCTGCGCGTCTACATTAGCCTTTGTTAGAAACTTGCGTCGTTCAAAAAAAATGTACATTTTGCAAAATTATCACAATATTAAATTCACATTCCGTGAAATTTCACAAAAGTGAATTATAGCGAATGTTATCTTAATTAATTAAAAAATTAATTCGCGAAAAAATTTTATTTTAGACTATTAATGTTTTTTTTGTTTTGAAAGATGTGCGATGTAATTCAGAATCGTGTAGAGAAGCTCTATTGTTAATAAAACAATGTTAATTCTCGAGAATTAATTCACCATGGACTATGTTAATTTCGAGTCGGACAAGCGTTAATTAAATTTATATTTACTGAATACTTTAGATTGAGCCTTAAGCATTAAAAATGCACTAATGATACATGTGATCTCCTTTAAATCAAACGACATTAGATTTTTCCCAAAGCTTTCATTTGCTGAAAATCAAACCACAGTTGGAGAATTTTTAACTATTTATTAAATAAAATAAATCTGTTTCGTTTTTGCGAAAGGTCGATTTCGATTGATACGAGTGTTTCCTGGAAGATTTCTCATATGTGTTACGCTGTGAATCATCACTGGAAGCCGGAACTAGAGGAGCGTTACAACACCGGCCTACCGTAGATCGCGAGCAGATTCTGAATGAAATTTTCTCGGAAGGAGCGACAAGTAATGATTCGCATAGTATACTATCGCACTTCATTCATCGTTTCGACTTCCACGAAAATCATTCAAACGCGCCGGACGTCAATGGACCGTGTAACTTCCGATTACCGCTTTTATTAGCGAACGAGAACATCGGTGAAACAATGTCTTTACTCTTTATGTAGTTGACGCCGAATGGAGTATCATTTGTGCAAAGAGCACGTAAAAATTGTAATGGAAAGCTTAGTTTTATTTTATAATTCCACTCGGAAATGGCCACGAGATACGGAATAAAATTGCACTTGTGTGTACTTATGTACACACACGTATGCTTTTACATATGCATGCTATTTTATTGTCGACGTACAATAGTTACACGATTTTATCGATTAGCCATTTTTCCTTTAACGTATGCTGACCATTGAGTGGCATATCACCGGGTATCAATCGATACGAGTTGTATGTAAGTGTGTTCGATTACTTCTGTCGCGAAACATTCGCTGCGTCTTGAATGCATAAACAAAATACAGATTTGCGCATAAAATTTCGTCCGGACGATCGACTCGAACATTTGCGGGAAGTGTAAATCTTTTTTGAAAAAAAGATATGGAAATGTAAATTACACAAAATATGCTCTCTGTTAAATAAATACCTATTATTAAGAGAAGAATATATTTTATTTTTTAACCAATACCTTAAGCACAATAAAATCCTTTTCAATTGATTTCGTTATTTTTCTGAATGTATTCACGTTTGGAGAGAGTGCTGTGACCAGGCATTTTTCAGAATAAAAGAATGAATCCGCAGCGAGTGTCGGATATTTTAAATAGAAGAGAGATCGATTGAGGTTTTTCATTGTGGAAATGACGCGAGTCCTAGCAAAGGAAAGATATCTGTCGGACGGTGATTCTGAATGAATGTCTGAAAAAAAGAAGTAGGTCCGCGTGTTTTCTCGAGCAGTAAGAATGCACGCTTATACACGCGCGCGCGCGCGCGCGCGCGTGTGTGTGTGTGTGTGTGTGTGTGTGTGTGTGTGTGTGCACGTGTATGCATGACTGGTATGTGAGTCATCCAGGTAAAGACGGCGGAGATCGCGAGGAGCGATCAACATTCTCGGAGCAACCCCATGAGTCACCGGGTCGCCGCCATCCCCCCGATATTACCTACCTGCCACCACCTGTTGCTGCATTCGGTTTCTGGGTCGCCTTTAAGTTTTAACCTGCGTTTTTCCCCACCTGAATCAACCTGCGTGCCTCTCACGCATTTAGAGGATAGCGAATTAAATGTTCCATTCGATGACATAAGCGTATTTGAATAATGCTCGATAATGGCAAGTAAACGAAGATAATTCTTTGAAAATAGCGTACAACTAACGGGAAGAGACCGCGATTGTAATTTGAGAAGCAAAACAGAAAGAAAATTATAAAAATAGTTTCAACTTAAAGATTCGAGGTAATGTCGCAAGAAACATCTTGATTTTATTAAAAAATGTAGTTTTCATTTTTAATAAAATCAGTGCTATGTATATCTCTCTTTACATATATGTGAGAGGAATCAATACCTGAAAATAACTGGATATAGTTTCCATGGGCTTTCCCGGAAATTCTCGACTTTCTCGTTGGCCGCTTTTTCGACGACGAGATAGACGTCCATGCCACCGACGGCGCGTTCGGTGGGCGGATCGATGACCTTGAATCTCGTAACAGTGTCGCTATGAGTCACGTTGCGAATCGCGACTTTCAGAGCGGAGAGACGACGATCGGACGATGCCGGAGGAGGTTCCGAGTAGTTTCCGGAAGAGAAGCTTTCCCCACTCGTAAATTATAGTGAGTCATCCCTCCCGGTCCACATGCGCGGAAATCCGCGAGAAGTTCGGCGATTTCGTTTCTTCTTTGCCAATTACGTAACGCAGCGGTAAAGTTCAGCGATGGAGGGGACCGCTTTCAGCAAATCGCTTTTCGTCCATCGAGCGAGATTGTACAAAGTTTTACGCAATTCCCGGCATCCGTTTATTTGTCCCTGAGATAAGTTAAATCCGACTCAGGAATTTTATCCCACTCGTATGCGTGTTCGTCAAGTTATCAAACGATTGTATGTGTCTGTTTTTTACGATATTAATATACGATTTTCGTTTCGACGTTTCAAGTTATTTGTTTCCTCTTCAATATATTAATTACTTTAAATATTATTTTTATATTTATATTCAGCATTTCCAAATACCTTTTATTTTATTACGTACGTTTTTATTTAAATTTCCTTTCTTTTTTACTTTAAATTAACTTCATTAAAATATAATCTATTTTAAAACTTGACATGGATTTTACTAGATATTATTATTCATAAATATTATGTTCTTTTCTATTTCAAGAGATTCCATAACTGTTTGTCTAAGATCACATTTCACAGAAATTTAAGTAAAATGAAATCAGATATATCTGCTTCTGTTTCTATTAAATATGTTTAACAGAAAGATTTTGATTGTATTTTAATTTTAAAATTACGTTTGAATTTATTTTCTAGATATCTTTTTAGAAGTAATGTTCTTTTTTATCAACATAATATTTATCCTAAAATAATTATTAAATATTTATTATTTTGATATATAAATTAAATTACAATTACAAATTAAAATTAAACTAAATTTGTCTTACAAATTATTTATAGATATTTAAATAGACTAATGATATTTGATTTACGTATTAAGTCGTACGAAAGAAAATAAGTAAGCATGAAAGAAAAAACGTGACCCAGTGTTAACAGGCAGATAATGCATGTGGCTGTTTAAGTATTATCGCGTATCTTATAAATTGAACACATAGTAGAGTCGAAGAAAATAGCTTTTAAAGTCGACGTTAAAGTCGATTGGAGTCTTTCCATCCAACCGAGCGTGAACGTCGCATTCGCTTTAGGTTCGTTTCCCTATCACCGGTTTAAAGTCGATTGTTTGCTTTCGAGATAAGCACGACGGACGGGCGGATAATCCAAGACCAGTTTCTGCCACATTCGGTTCCGATCCTGTAAAATGCTTTTATATTAATGTACAATTGCGATATTGTGGTAAGGCACAGTGACCTATTCACTTGTCTGTCAACCATGAACTTTATATTAATTTGTTGCTAGACATTTTTATAGCTCTATCAATCTACAAGATAATTTAATGATACAAAAAAAAATGTAAACTATTATATATGTATATATATATATATATATATATATATATATATATATATAATATTTTACACGATTAACTTATACTGCGTGAATAGAATTCCGTATAAAAAATATATTTCAGAATAATTTAGAGTTGTCCATATAAATCTCGAATGTCGAATAAATGGAAATTAACGGGTAGAATGTAGTTGATACAGTTTTGCAATTCGAACGTAGATGATTTTTATGTTGAATAAGAACAGAAAGCACGATACAGATACGTGTAATTTTCTAAATAAATTACAAAGAACAAAGAATAAAATTGTGATAAGAGAACTAAAGATAAACTTTAGCTTTCGTTATCTTTTTCTATTTATATAAATACAATTTAGTTCTTCCTTTTATTTTCCTGTTACTCTTAAATTAGATTATATATTGTTGTCACTTTTCTGCAAATGTTATCGCATTATGAATCATACAAAACATACGTACGTGACGTGTAAAATATGTGGATATAGTTTTATAGATTTATTATGCCTAGATGATTGCGTGAAATAGTTACTGCATGAAAAATTGTTAGTTTTTTAAAAATTAGTATAAAAACAAATTAAAAGACTATAGGAAAGATATTGTTACAGTGACTCAGACTCATTGCACCATCTAACGTTGCAAGTAGCAACTTTGTGATACAGCTACAGTTTCCTGCAGTATCTTGATTATTGAATATAACAAATATTAGAATAAGAAAATTTTTCATAATTATCACTTTCACGAAATCTGCGGTTTTTTAATAAAATATAATATTTTAAGAAATATATTCTTTTTCTTAAATTTTCAAATTTCTTTTAAAGCTATTGAATAATTTTTTATATGTTGTTCATTATTCAAAAAGTATTTGCAATCTAAATGTATAATATTATTTATATATTTTAGAAACGTTTGTTAAATTATTGCGGTAATCACTAAACATTTATAAAACATTTAGGAAATATCATATAGATCGTCAAAAATTTAAGCAATTAAGCATGATTATTTATTTATTGACTTCTTTATATCGCACTCTTACTTTTAATATTTTAGAAAGGATTTGTGCTTTTTTTATGGACTGTTGCGTTAATCTAGATCATGATGATTAGGTATTGCTCTTCTTGAGAAAGAAACAACAAGAGATAAAAAGAGAGAGGAAGAGCGAAGGGGGAAAAGAAAGAAAGAGAGAGAGAGCAACATAAATAATTAGACTTCTTAACACATGAGGAGGACGTTAGGATTCTTAACTACATTCCGTAATTGTGTTGTAAGTATGGCAAATTCCAAGATGATAAATTATTTTATGGTTATATGCAGTTGTTAGCCTTTTTTAAGAAATTATTAATATATTAACTCTGTACTCGCATGGTTGAGTTTCCTTAACTTGCGCAATGTGTAATAAAGAGACAAAAAATTTGAATACAGGAAAGAAAGTTAAGAAATTTTACAATATTCAGAATTTTTTACTTTTTTTCAAATTATCTTTTAAAATATTATTATATATTTATTTTATCATAGAAACCTATTGTCATAGAAACCTACCTGTATTTAATTTAAATCTAACTTTTATTACAGCTTACATTATTACATAAGAAATTTAAGATTTTTCTATTTTATAGAACAAATTGATATTTTTTGCAAATGTAATAATATTCTATTTTTTATCAAAAGGTAAAAGATACCAATATTATATTTTCTTTTGCACAATTGTTAATTTACTTATTTTGTTTCCTTTAAAAAAATTTTTTTTAAATTAATGGTAAAATTATTTCCAGATTCACATAGGACTTGAATAAGAGATCTTAAAAATTATGCATGTATCACTTTATTGTTTCGAAAGTTAAGACGAATCAAGATTCATTTTTCTGTGTCATAAGTGTCCGCATCTCATCTTGAAGAGGCATTTTTTTATGTCAGCTGTACATCGAGAATTGGGCAAGGGTCAAGAAGGTGAGTTCGATAGAAAGTCATCCACATAAAGTTCGAAAATATAATGGTTTGCGAAAGTGCTTCCGACATGATTACGAAAACGAGAAAACGTAAACAATATTTCAAATACATATAATTTTAGTAACATTTTATACATATGATCAAATCAAGATATTTTCTTGCAACAAAAAATTAATTGAATTTAATTTTATATACACATATTAAATAAATAATAAATGGATAGATCACTTATATGCAAAATAGATCATTTTAAACAAAGTATTTATACAAGGCGCAAAAAGTTCTTTAAATTGCTTGAAATTTGTAAATGAAAAAAAAAAATCTTATCCATGTCTAGCGAATACAAAAATTGTCAAGAGATTTTTATAAATGTACTTCCTGTAAAGACAAAACGATAGAGACCCATTAAATATATTACATTTCTCCAAGCTTTCCGATTACGACGAATTGCAAGAAAGACGGAATCGCGTCAATTACTTTGATCCGCCGTACGTGCGATCTTATCGCCTAACATCGAGCATATCGCTGATAGGATCATGACGACGTAATAACAGATTTTCGCAGAATCGAGGAGTTCTTTCTCCATTCTCTAAACGCCGTAATCTTTATCCAATTTGTTCTCACGACCCGTACCCGTGCACTATTTAGATACAATCCATGTTCCACGCGGAAGAACGCAGGTGCGTCGATTTTTTGACACGTGTTCACGAACGTTGACAGGAACCTATTACACGTGTTAATTGCCGTCTCTCAAGGAACGCCTAATCAACGAGCGAGAGTAGAAAGTGTAGATCGTCACAGTGGCACAAAGAGTTTAAACTAATTAAAGCAGTAGTTTCACAAAAAAAAAAGAACGTAACAATGTTCTCTGTCCTCTTCACAAATATGTATTATTACAAGACGCAAATTATTTTTATATTATCCTTTTTTATTTGTATAAAAAATATTAATATAATATAAATATGTATTTTTTTATGTGAAACTTGTTGAATTATATATTTTATTTAAATAAAAAGATGTCATAAAATTTATTGCACAAAACCGTTTGACTTTATTACAAAATGTAGATCTACGTGATATTACTTCATCTCAAATAATTCCAGAACTCAATAATAATGTCTTATCATTGATTGAACTTATAATGAATACGCGAAATTTTTTTTAATTATGAAAATCCGCGGACTTTCAGTTACTCCTTTCAATACCGATCTAATTAGAAGTAAATGATTTTGAACCAAATTCCTATTAGTTCATTGGCTATGCGATGAGCGCTTTCACAAGAGAACGGAAATTACGAAATTTGTGTTAACTTATGGCAAACGTAGCCAGTCTTCGGCGGGGAAAAGTCTTGGACGTAATGATATTGATAATTATCGGATCACGTGAAATTAGCTTATGGATCATTACATTTGCTTCTTGATTCATCGCAACTCGTTAAGATACCTTACGCACCGTGAATGCATCCCACTCGATCATAATCTACGCAAATATTCGACTGTCGCAAGACTGCTCGAGTTTCGTCGAATCATTTTTTTTTGCAACGTTTCCCTGATAATTTATTTAGGGCGATTGCGTGAGAAAATGATTAATGCTTACATTTATGCACGCATACGAAAAGTAGTTCAATTATATTTCTTAAAAAAAAAAATTAAAAAAAGATGGAAATTATTATACAATCATTTTACAACCATTTTATAGATATAAATCAACCCAGGATAACTCATTTTGATCGATCATTTGAACGGGATAATTCGAATCATTGTTTCGACATCCTCATTTCATGATTGGCTTGAATATTAATAATGTAATTATAAATCCCCGAGTGAATGACGTTTATTAGTACTGGATCGAAACGCAAAAGAAAAGTTGCCCGCGTGCCCGCGATGATATTTTGCTTTCGGTTTACTTACGATTTCTCAGCGAAGAAAGTCCCCAGCATGCAACTTCCCTTTCATGCTGCATCCATATATACGCAAGTTGCAAACAGGGTCACGCCGATGAAAGTCAATAATAACACTTGCGCGAGCAAATACGGGTGTCTTTTTGATTTGCATAAGTAAGCGCCATTCTGTGGGTGCTAACAAACATTAATAAATTTCATCTTTGACGATCTCAAGCGACCTACCGTCATCCTTGACGGTAGAGGACATTTTTCTTTGCCTTTCGCTACCTTTGTACATGCATATGTGTGTGATGTGTGTGTGTGTGTGTGTGTGTGTGTGTGTGTGTGTGTGTGTGTGTGTGTGTGTGTGTGTGAGCGCGTATGTGTGTGTGATTATTTTACAAGATAAGAAAACCTCCTCTTTCATAGAGATTTTAATGTCTTCTGTTTCCCGCGGCTTAATACTCGTCGAGTATTATACACGGCTATCCACCTAACTACCTCGTCATAATCGACCTCTTCGATTGCAATTCTGTTAATGTCACAACACGATGTCCTGCGTGATCTATATCTTTGTATGGACTTTTCTCGATAGCATAAAGGACTCGAGCTTACATGAATGGATCTTTCTAATATGGATCTTTTCTTCTTTTCCGAGTGCTCGGTTTGTAATGCATGATGATAATTAGCGTTCCAACGATATATCTTGTATTTGACTCAAATAAATTTAATAATTAAATTAAATTAGAAGAACCGTTAAGACACTTTAAACATATCTCAATTTTATATTAAGTAATAACATAATAAGTTTAAACTTTTAATTATAATTATTCGTGTAGAGGCAAAAAATTATTGTGCGACCAGTCAAAGTTTTTGTGAAAAAAAAAAAAAAAAAATCACGAAAATCTATCTTCGAGGAAAATGAATTGACACTTAATGGATGGGCTACTGCGTTTTCGGAATACTGCGCGATTAATGTGTACAGCGAGAGCAAAGTGACGCAAGACACTCGATAAACCTTTTTGCCTGTCGTCGTTCGCCATTAGAGCGAACGCAACTCGCGCGAACGGTACCGTTCTGCATGAAAGCGCGGTAACGGCGTCGTAAATAGTTGCGCTTGCCGTTGTTGTAACGTCCGACGAGGATGAGAAGCGGCGAAAGGGACGAGAGCGAGTACGAGCATCGTCCGCAGCATCCCGCCGCTGTTACGTACTCGTAGAATGCGATGCGTACCCACTGACCGGCTTCACGTAACGTTCCGCGACAGGCACGGATTTATGCTCCATTACGGATTCACGCATCGTATTCGAAATATGTAAATGAAGCGGAATGTGCCACCACGAAAGCTATTAGAAAAAAATTATTATCTTTTTTTTTAATAACCTTATATTTAAGTTAATTTAAATCAAATTAAAATAAATTAATGCTCGTACACTCTTTGTTTCGTAACTTGATCAAACTTGAGATCAATGGAAATAACGATTTAGTGATATCTAATTTTAAAATATTTAAAATATTTGCAGCAGGGTTATTTTAGGGGTGTATTCTTTAAGCGTATTCACAATGAAACGCATAAGTTCAAGATCTTTAATGACAAAGTTCAGAACAACAATAATCCCGCGTGTCTCGTACATCTGATCTTGTCCGCAATATCTTGTAATATACCGCGCATGTCGACGAAAGTAGGCTCTAATTTTAACGTAATAGCCTGCGGTTTGCCACGCAATCGCCCCTCCCTTTTGCCTTTTAAAAAAATTTAATTAAACAAAAAATTTCGCTCCGAGGGGTCGGGTAAGCGTTCGCTCTTAATTAAGATACCGATCGCCGACCTGGCTTATAACGCTCGTACGAGCGAGAGGCGACCTGCGGCCTCGAAAAATCGCACGCACCAGGTGAAAATGGCGTATGACTTACCGCAGCTGGTCACTCGAGTGCTGCTCGAGAGGAAAGCTCGGAGGTGGGAGAGAGGAGATCGCCGGTTATGCAAAAGGCGAAAACGGTCACGTGTGTACGCCGCAAACCGTGGCAATGTCATCGAACTTATATAATGCGTCGCCTTACTTCGATTACACGTAGCCCTCCGAGCATATCGGATTTAATCCCTCCACGGATGGATGGATCGTGGTATAACGTCGCTTTCTATGGCATCTCAGGGATCGACGACTTCAACATTCCGCGAGTCGTAAGATGATGAGAATTGCCCATACATTTACATATTACCTACAATTTTAAGTAATCGGACGAGCAATTATTTGCCGAGTGCCTGAATACTCGTCTAACGATCGTCCGATCAAAGAGATCCTCGGTTAACAGTCAATGGTCGAGCCATCGGAGCCTCCGGGATACTCGTATCTTCTTAATTGGCTTAACTAGGCAGATGCTCGGCTGCCTGGTAACAAGGAAAATCTAATCCGCACCGATGGGAGGGGGCGGGCGGGGGAGGAGCGCGGCTATTAACTCATCCGCGCGGCACAGAGAAGGGAGGATGCTGGATCCTCCACGCACGGAGGAGAGATTCCGGCGAGAGGCGCGACCCGCGCGGAATTCCTCGTCGCGCGCGGGGGATGGCCCGGCCGTTCGTAGATAGGCGCAGGTGAGAGGGCCCCCGCGAGAAGAAAGGTAAGAGGTCCCACGATCTCAGGGATCCCTACCGCGCCGGCCGGCGAGGAGACGCGGCGACGGACGAGCCCCGGTCGAGAGGAAGAGCCCGTCGAGAGCTGAGCCGAGTCGACGTGATCGCGTCGAGGTGCGCAGTGCTGTCTCTTTTCGCGGAACGTGGACGAGCGTAACCCGGGGCCCCGGTCCGCCGCACGACGCCCATGCGACACCGAGCAAAATGCCGAAAATTGGCCTGCGTACTCTGTGTAGTAAGTGTCGAACGCACGTGTCGAACGTGCGGGAAACCGTGGGGAGACTCGAGGGATCGGCGTGCCTCGCGATCAGCTATCGCGCGCCGATCACACGAGTGATAGTGCGCGTATCTCGTCTCTCGTTTATTTTGATCAAGCGTGTTAGCTCACAGCCGCGGACAGGTAAGACAATCCGGCTGTGGCGTATGTTAATCGAGCGGCTTTCAACGATCACGATTGAATAATTTTTTAACGACATGCCGATCACAGTACGGACAGCAGCGGTAAAGTAGTAGTAACGAAAGCGCGCGCCGAGGATCGTGAGTCAATTATCTCGGTGGGAACCCGATGACTCGACATCGGGGATGGGTCGAATACGTAAAAAGTTCCGACGTTCCGAGAGTCATGATATGAAATTCTGACGTAAGACTTTTACTCTTCGTATAATATTTTCAGCGTCTTTTATTTACGAAATGATAAGCCAATGAAAAAAAAAAAAAGAGATTATTTGATCGTTAAATAGAAATCTTGATAATCTACTCATCTTAATAATTCATTAAATATTTTATTAAATAGATATATTACGTTCATAATTTTTAAACACATAGTTTGTTATCTCAAATATTAATTATTAAAATTATTGGAAGATAACTGAATTATTAATTCCAATCGATTCAGATTAGATTGTCTCTGTGCTAGATACTCAAGCACAGTTAATTAGAAGCATGAACATTAATTATAAAAATATGAGTCTTTAGAAACTCGTGAAAGAAAAAGATAAAAGAATTGTTTCTGGCAGTTTCTTTAAGATAATCATCTTAATTATGTACTTAAGTTAGCGATTGAAGTAATAGATTTTAGCGTGTGTTCGCAACTTCAATTTGCAATTTCTATTTAAAATTTTTTTATTTGCATTATGCATTATTCATTGTGCGTGTTAATGTATGCATAAAAAGGAAAAAAATATTAGTTGCTGAAAATATATTTTACCTGGCGCTGTGGTTTGAAGTTAATCTTCAGGGAAAACTAAAATCGTAATAAAACGATTTATGAAGAACTTAATTTATGAAGGTCTTCACTTTCCTCTTCTCTATCCGTTACAGTCGCAAATATTACGCAACGCGCGATCTTTCAAGCGTCTTCTCATCGGTAGCAAGCCTAATCAATCATCGGTGAGCGCGATCCAATTATAATTAAGAAAAGATCACTTATCCGCATTTCACCGCGATGGTCCATTCAAACTCCGAGACGACGTTCACGCGATGCTGGAAAGAAGACGTTGAAGTAATACGCTCATAAATTAAATCATTTTATGACCCCGAGGTATTACATGTATCGGAATTATTACATTTTTTGTCACGATTTCGACAGTCCGACACGTGTAATTTACAAATGCGCCGTGTAAATTGCAACAATTGCCATGGAAAATTTTATTGCTCGCGTGTGAAACATATGGCTCTTTGATTTGACATTAGCGATCGTGTAACTCGTAACGGACAATGATATAATATGGATATGTTGACTGTTGATGTTTAATAAAACTTTCCATTCCGAATTTCTGGAAATTTCCTGACTCAGAATATTTTTTTGAAAAATGCGAAATTATATTACGATCGATATTTCTATTAAGATATTAATATAATTCAATATCTTTTGCTTTTGTCAATATTTCAATAAGATGTCACAAAAATAAGTAATAAAAAATTAAATTTTTTGTTGTTTAAAGCTGAATTGTACATGATAAAAAAATAATACATTTTTATAAAATTAAAATACGTATAGAATTTCAAAGAGGTAGGAGAAATGGATTGAAATTTTATTGAGAAAAATATTTTTACCGTCATTTTTTGCATCTATTCTGAACTATCCGAATTCTAAATTTAAAGTATCTTATTTGCGGGTGTTCGATATGCAAAAAGTCAAACTGCCAGCGACCAGCTGAATTGACTGTTCAGGACAGCTGGTTTAAGTGGCACCGTGAAATCCGATTTGTCTTGGGTCTCAGTGACGCGAATATTAAAAAGAGCGTTGTTTGCGAGGACACTTTCGCCGCCGGAAATTGGCGCCACTAATTACTCTCGTTCTGCCGCAATCGCAAATTACTCGACATTTTCTCTCGGAGGTCGCATCGTTCTGCGTGCATATCTTTTGTACTGTCTGATCATTAATTTCGCGATGAGTCAGGTGGAAAATAATTCACGGGCGATTTCTCGCGAATCGAGCGATTTGTAACACCGAATAAACCCGCTCTATCACGACCACCGGTCTTCGTCGTGCTCATTCCACATGGCCTTTGCGTCCTTTTAATGCCATTGAAAATGGCAGCCACAAGAGAGAGAGAGAGAGAGAGAGAGAGAGAGAGAGAGAGAGAGAGAGAGAGAGAGAGAGAGAGAGCACGTGCGTTTAAGAACATCACTTTATAAAGTGGATATTGTCGGCCTGTCGGCCTTTCGAAAGATTTCACATGTTGACTGTTAGAGATAATGACAACAAAATTATGGACATCGAACCCTCGATAGTTTTATATAGCAAACATATAATAATACATTATTAAAGTACGCTTTGCAACTAATACCTTGACTGCAACTCGTCAAATTAAATTGCAAGTTTGTTGATATAATGACGATATAATTTTAAATAAATATTTATAGTATTTTTTATTATACATATATACAGTGTCTCAATTTTTGGCAAACAATTCTAATCTAAATAATTTCAATAGACTTCGCTTACCAATTTTTTTGATATTGTGCTTTTATCGATATATATGAGGAAGAATATTGAGAAAATATAGTTGTACATCGCAGAGAAACGTAACTTTCATTGGCGTCACTTAAACGATGCAGAGCAAGAGCCCTCAAAATATATTATCGTGCTGTATTGCACAATATTAAATAATGTTGTATAATTATATAACCGCGCGTTATATAATGCGATGACAATTATCTCGAGCTGCGCTTTTCGAAATGCCACTGAACACATCTACCGAGGTGCCTTTTCAAGGGAACGATCTTGCCGAGAAACGTCGCGTTATGATAATGCGGCAGAAGATGCGCCTCGCTCATGCTAAGCGCGAATATGAATTATGAGAGAGAGAATCGAACTGTTCCGACGCGATAAATCACGCGGAGGGACTGCGATAAAACCTCTCTCGCGTAATCCTCGTGGAAGATTCGAGCTTCTCGGGGTCAACTGCCGAGCCGTAGTCGTGACGACGACTGTTCGTTCATGGTCAATCGCAGATTAAGAGTTACCTTGCTTAATCGATTGTAGAGCGTAGGGGCGGATTTTAGCATGGCCTCAAAAGCCCAATCGTAGGAGATGTTCTGTCCCGAGCGACCTTTCACGCTCCTTCGATTATGAAATCGAAATTGAGCGATATTCAGTGATCACAGCGCGGCTAAGCGAAGCTTCGCAAAGATGAATCGCGTAATTGTAAATCATAGACTTATTGTTCGAATACAGAAACGTTTTACATATCCAATGTCTTTCTTAATCTTAATATAAAATTATTGATTGGTCAAAATTAAATATTATATTTTACATTTCGTAAATTTAATATAATACACGACAGTGATAATATGTTTAAATTGCAAGACTACTTAAAGTAGTTAGTGTAATACTTATACTTGGGAATAAGTGGAGAAAATCTTAAATTTTTGTACAATAACATGATTTTTTGATTAAAAATATTTTAATTAAAAATATTACTGTACAAAAATTGAGATTCTTTTTATTACTGTGTGAAATTTTCTTGCACGGTTGCCTCACAATTTATGCGATTAATAGAATTCTCGTTCTCGTGCACAGGTCTCGTGACGGCGGTCTTGTGCATCATTCAGCAGAGTCTTGAACATGAAATTCCTAGGAGGAGTTTCCTGTCACGCAGAGCGATCGATGGAACTAGAGGAAGGTACTCGTTAAGAAATATCTTCCGCACGTGAATTCGATTATGCGACTTAATTAAACCGTTTGTCCTTGCAGGAAATACTTCGACCCGAACGAGGATGGCGCATTCGACAGTTATGGATCCGCGGGAGGTCAGTACGATCCGTACGATCATATAACGGGTGAGCTATTTGTCGTCTGTTCGATTCCTAATATTTTTAAATTTTACGAATCTAGCAATTTTTAAAACCTTAGACATCTTTCTCTCATATAACTTTCATAATTTTGTAACTTTGAAGAAATGTTATTTCTGCATGTCTGCATCTTCTTCAATTGAATTCCTTTCTTTTGTAACTATCTTCTGACAGTCTCTCATAGTTTCAACTAAAATAAATACCGCCTTATTCATTTATGCATTACGTAATTATCTTTCCCTTGCACCGCGACGTGCGGATTCTCGTTGCGCGGGGCGGTTAACTTTCAATTAAACCTACGCGACGAAAGGAAAATCGATGTCGCGGTGATAATTACAAGAAGCTTGTCGATGTCGCAGCTGGCAATTTTATGGAAATCATAACTCGAAACTTTTTGCTACCGTAAAATTATTTCGCGTTTCAGAGAGAGACAGTGGAAATGTCTCGTTAGCTGTCGCTGTAAATACAAATAAACACGTGTGAACAGCTATTAATTCGCGTCGTTCCCAACGAACCGTCACTCGCGTGAAAGGCGCTACGACGTTTATATATAAAAAACTATAGGTCATGAAAAACTTTACTGATTATACGGACGGACGCAGCAAATTATGAGAAGTTATCTGTGTGAGCACGCGCGATAACTGCGAAGATTTAAATATCACAGATACAACGCGATCATCGCGGCCTATTTTCTGCGACCTTGCGATTAGCATCCGACGATGGATGAGACTCGATACACGTGTTTAACGACACGTTTTTTCCTTTGTAATTGATTATATAGCAATTAAGTCTTCAAATTCATTTATATACATTTATATACCTTCAAATTTCAATGTGATGATTATCGAACGAAAGATATTAAAATACTTGCTTGACTTTTATATACTTTTATTTAAATTTATCAAATTTATATTTATTTAAATTTATCAATTTATAAAGAACACAAAATGTCAAAGAATGATTCGTTAAAATTGTGCGGATCTTTTGATTTTATAAAGATATTGAAGATGAACATATCAGGATATTCATTTTTAGATAGCTCATCCAATTAAAAATAGTTCTTAAATGGCATATTCGATTTGCTATATGATATAATGGATCTGCTACTTTTCACTTTTTCTTTCGTTTTCAGATTTATCTGACATCAGAAAAAATGTCCCAGGTGAGCCAGGCATCGATTATCCCGCCTACACGACATTACCTCAGACAGGATTCACGTGTGAAGGACGTTCACGTGGTAAATATACATGAATAAATTATATAGCCAATTCATAGTTGTATGCTATTTCGCTTATTATTATGCATTATGACATCTATAATTTTATTAAACGTAGCATTTCTATTCTGCGTACATGAAATCATCGTTTCTTTCTTTATTTCGAGAAAATGCAAAATTCCCAGTTCACATTACGTAATATATATGTTTGATATATTTTTTAAACTTATCACAAAATTAATTCCGAAAAATGATTGATATTAAAGAAAAATAAATAATGCGATAACTTAAAAAAATTCAGTCTAAGTAAATAATTGCATATATAGATGTCTGATTGAAATTAGTGATCAATAATTATATGGTCGACGTATGTATGACATATTTCGAATATCATATAAATCTAGAATGACGAAATTGCTCGATTAGAAAAAGAATGCAGAAGAGATCAATTAAGCAGTACCACAGAGAAGAGGGAATTCAAAAACTGAAATTTTTGCACAAAATTGCAATAAACATGATGTATACATTCTGTGATCTGATGTTGTTGAAACTCAGTGTTTCAGACGCTGACCGCAGATGTTAGATAATTCACAGAGAGAAAGATGAAGTACATAAAAAGAACACTGCACACCAATACAATTAGAATTATTACATAAACGTTACGAACTGTATGTGTTTATTATATTATACATAATAAATTTCTAATCCTCGCGTGAGAAAATTTATAAAACCTTTATCGTATAATCATAATTTAAGTACCATTTGCTTATCTATTTATTACAATTCATTTTTAATATTACAAAAAATATTGAATATTATATTTGTCCTGTTTAATGTTTGAAAAAACGTGCTTGCAATTTTGCTTCTAAATTGTTTTTACATGATCATATACATCTCGCAAAAATTATTTGTACTAATATTTATTAAGTTATTTAGTTATTTATATTAATAATAATATTAAAAATATTAAAGGACACGGATAATCGGCTTGTCAAGTTC
The DNA here is from genome assembly GCF_055798465.1 of Pogonomyrmex barbatus. Classification (NCBI taxonomy): domain Eukaryota; kingdom Metazoa; phylum Arthropoda; class Insecta; order Hymenoptera; family Formicidae; genus Pogonomyrmex; species Pogonomyrmex barbatus. The sequence continues at coordinate 1,461,411 of NW_028297193.1, forward strand.
ACGCACAGCAAAGCTCGAAAAGCGACGAAATATTCGTAACTATTTATAAAAAAAGATAATTTTATTGTTGTCGATTTTATAATAATATTTTAAAATGTACAATTCCTTTAATTTTTAAGAAATTATATTACGACAATTCGTGATATAATTTTTTAATGATTTTTAATAGAATATTATAAACATATGTTATTCTCTAAATGCCAAGGAATGTGAACAAGAATTATAATTCAAAGATCCGTTTGCGTGATTGCCCAACAGGTTACTATGCCGACGAAGCGGCTGGCTGTCAGGTTTTCCACGTGTGTCACGACGTGTTGGTGTCCTCCTTTTTGTGCCCGATCGGCTCAACTTTCAGTCAGAAGCTGCTGACATGCGATTGGTGGACCAAGGTGGACTGTGCCTCCACTAGAAGATATCTCGAAGTAAACCGCAATAATTATCAAATTGACGACGATGAGATGATCCGCAACGCATACGCGATGATCAGTCTACAGACCTCTGCGGAGGATGTCACTAAGGACGGTCTGGTGGACCCCGACAGCGGTGCCAGAATCATTGACTATTCCGCCCTCGGTGGCAGGATCGTGATGGACTACACGCCCGGATTCCGCAGAATCACGAATTATGCCGCGGTCGAAACGACCGGGAACGATCTGCCGAGTGGATTCGAGGATTATCCTCATCAAGACGCGCGACAAATTCTCAACTATGATCTTCATTATCCGCAGAAGAAGACGAGTACTGCGTATCAAAGCAAACTTCGCCTTGAAAACAAAGGGCGATCACCTTATCACGCGTCCCCTATCATTCGACATGATTATCAGGATCGACCCGGCGATAATGTGTTCCAGAATCACTATCGCAGACCCGATGGATTCACTGATCGGTTACAGGCATCCTACGCGCCTACTGTTCCCACCGTTACCACTACCACTAGAAGATTGTACTCGCCTACAGTTCCGACGACCTATCGACCTTCCACCTTGGCCTATAGCAAGCTGGATCTGATGGTAGATAGCTCCGATCACCTTTACGCGCAAAGCAAAAGCCTGGTAACCTCACCTACGATTATTCATCAAGATGATGACATGAGAAAGATTGATTTGAGAGAGAGTGAAACGGGACACGGCGGCCTGAAGAAATCGGAGAACGTCTCGTCATCGCGAACGGATAAAAACGATCAGGAAGGCGACAATGCACGCTCCAAGAATGACAAAGTGCATCTTGATGTCGAGGAGACATCAGAAACGAGTTTCAGGATCAACGTAACTGACGCGATTGACGAAGACGAAGTATTTAGGCAGCAGAATGACAGGCCAATAATCCAAAGTGATAGCGAAGATAGCTCGGAAGTTATTGAAGTAGAAGATAGCATCGGAATTGCTCGAGCATTAAATAATCCACCGGATAGAATTATTGTTCAGAGTCAAAATCCTATACATCAGGTGTCAAAGGATAAGCGAAAAGATTTGGCCGAGCCTATCTCGTCGCAGACAGTTTTCAATCATTCCTCGGGATCTTACGAGAAAGCAGGTGACGTGAATTCAGCGGATATTCTGAAGAAGTCAGAAGCCTTCAATGAGACGAGCAATGATCGTTCAACGGAAGATTATAAGGATATCTCGAGCTCGACAACGAGAAGTTTTGGTGACAGGACAACTCCGTTGCTAAGAAATTGGCAACAAAAGAATGCTGATGACGTGCAAGCGTCGATGGTATCGATGACTACGATACTTGTAATAAATACTACTAGTGATGAGATTTCTGAAAAAATTACTGTTCGTTCTTCATCTAACGACAGCTATACAGCTATGGACCAGAACTCATCGCCAACCGGTTCGATCTCCAGCTTCAACGACGAAGCTGTGCCGAGACTAAAGCTTAGCTTCGAAGTTCCTCAACCAGCACAATTTTTAAAGCCTCCGCTAGAACCTTTTCTCATTAACGTCCTTGAAGGAACGCGCTATACAACGATCGACGAAAATTCCAAGATTTCTTGGAGTCCTACTACAACGACCACGGAGATTCCACAATTTACCAGTACACTTCCCAAAACTAATGAGGATCAGTCGCCGATCTACGACGAGAACGTTGAAGAACAGTCGTTGATTGATTACGCAGACGAAAATATCACGCCTAACTTAGGTGTTCACTCGACTGCTCCGGTAGTCACTGAAGCATCCACGTCCATTCCGTGGCTGATTTCTACGTGGCATGATCGAACAATCGTTGATGTTCCCGTGACCGATATCGTTCCGCCAATTGTGGACTACAATGATAGTTTCGGTGACTTCGTTCCGCCGGATGAACGTCCATACACAGAGCAATTCGATCATACCGAACCTGCGGATTCGCGAAGAACGCAAAGTTCTTCGACAACCTTGAAGAACAACGACAGCGAAACGGAATTCTTGGCCCGGTTTAACACGGGATTTCAATTCACTATCAGAGATGCCATCAAGACTCAAGAGAAATTGAAAGGAAATTCCAAATCATCCTGCCATTCTTCAAGCTCTGATAAACAAGAGGGACGCTGCGAGACAAGTTCTGCCACTCCCAAAATTACAGTTTCTCCACCGAGTGTAAAAGACAGGATTGTTTCGATTAATACGAAAGTGACTACGAAGATCCCAGAACAATCGACTTTTTCAAGTAGCACAAAGAGTCTGAGATCATCGGAAGAATCGATGACACCTCTTCCTAAAGAATATCAAACTTCTACTGAAATTTCTGTGAAATCTTCGATTATTAGTAATGTTAATAGTAACGTAAATAGTAACGATACAGAAGAATTAAAGACAGTTACGCCGAGAGATGTGTTACAGGTTACAAATCCTAAAGATGACGTGGAAAAGATAGTGGAAACGACAGCGAAGAGTCTATTGCATTCGAACCGTCCAGAATCTTTAAAACAGATCGAGGAAGCAATTGATAAACATGATTCTCCATATGAAATATCCTTTACGGTAAAAAAAGATGATCTAGAGACGACCGCGGACGATTTTATCAGCCGGTTGATTGCTCGACACCAACAATCTTCCTTTTTGAACGACGAACTCGGTGATTTCGAAATTATCAAGTCTGTGGAACCAGAAACAGAAGTCGCTAGTATTTTGCAGACACCGAAATTTCCCGACACTAGTCACACTTCTCTAAACAATTCAAATAACAACAGTTTCCACACTGTCGATAAGGATACGATTAATCAAAATGAGCAATCAGACTCAAACGTGAGCATGGTGGGTCTTCTCCAACTGATGGCGGAGTTGTTGAAATTAGATCGACTGCCGCGACCGTTTTCAACGAAAGACTTAAGGAGCATAGAATTGAAGGATTCGTTTAATCTGGACCTCGATAAACCGTCGTACGTTACAACGAATTCACGATTGGATCATTTGCAAGATAGAACGCCGTACAAGAACGAGAATTTCAAGGCATCTACCTTCGATACGTTCAAGACACCCGCTACGTTCGCTGAATCAAAAACGTCACGAAACCTACGTCTCGATGAATCATCAATCACTACAGCGAGTCCATTGTCGGATCACTTACAAGCCGGAACGCCGTTTGGAACTGAAGATTCCGAGATATCTTCTCTAGATGATACTTCGAAAATCTCTATTGATCTTGATTTCAAACCTCCTGATGTTTCATCGAGAATCAACTTTAACAATACCGTGGAACAAAAGACGAGTCAATCGAAATCGAAAAGCGGGATTGCTCGACCGCTTCAAAAGGAGGAAATTTTGGAACAATTGACCGAAAACCTTGGGCAGCCTCTTTACCGTGATGATTCGATTCGTAGACTGCCCGTCTTTGATTTGCCGCAGGTGCAGAGGAGTTTGGATTTCGAGTCCGGTTTACCGATAGAAGACAGCAAACATACCGCCGAAGAAGGAAACGAAACTAGAGAACAAAGCGAAATTGAAGAAGAAAGTGAAACTGAAGAAGGAAGCGCAAATGAAGAAGAAAATTTCAAATTTGTTACAATGACGCAAAAAACGACTACAACGACTACAACGGAATCCACGAAGACTATCGTGGAGACCGAATTCGTTCCTTCTCTAGGATTTTCCCTCGATACTGACGAAGGTCGCGAGGAATATGTACAAGCAGTTCTTGAAGGATTGATCGACGACCATACTGTTGAAAGTGCTAAAAACGAAACCAACATCGTTCAAGACAGAGTTCTCAAAAACGAGACTTTGGAAGCTGAGCAATGAGAATTCAAAAGATATTTAAGTGATCTCGGAAAAATATGAAATATTATGAACTTTTGAAAGTCCCTGGGATGTCTTTGTGAGGATCATTTTTCCAACATTGATCAATTATAATGACGATCTTCTTGATGTTGATCGATATAAAGCCGTTAAGCTCAATTTTGTGTTATAAAAAAAAACGAAAATTAATAAAATAAAACTTGTTTATACATATTTAAATATAGAGCCTCGGAAATAAATGTTACGTTATTTTTCAAATAAATAGTTGTAGACATGCAATAACCTTTCGTGCGTATATTAATCATTAATCATTTAATTCATAAAAAAATCGTGTAAGACTTTAAGCATTGACGCTTTCCCCGAAGTTGATTAGTTTTTTCGCTTTGCTCACTTCATATTAGCGAAGCATAATTATTGTCAAATATTAATATTATTACTTATGTGAGATTTTAGTGACGAAGTTACATAATATAAGATGTAAATATTTTATATAAAAATATATAATATTAAAAAATAAATAACGCGCGTGAAGCATGCGCTTTGTGTAATGTAATAAAAATAACAAATAAAAAATAAATAATAACTTCATGTTCTAGCACGTTTTTTTTAAAGTACAAAAATTGATAAATTTGTAGAGGCCCTCCACCACCTCCGCTAATTTTAAATGGCGGTCCTCTTTTCTTTACATGTACATTAAAAATTTTTTTATATTTATTATTTTTATATATTATAATTTAACATTAAAAAATATAATAACAACTTAAATATGGAAGTACATATAAAATATATTTTACATAAATTTTTAACATATTATAACAAAATAAAATTCGATAAAAATACAAGTTTAATAAGAAAAGTTTAATAAGAAAGAAAAGTATAATATACTCACAGTCTCATTATACTATAATTCTTTACATAATATAATGCTTTTTACATATATTAAATACCAAATTTTATAAAATATATTTTATTCTAAATCGCAGAAATATATAAAAATAATTAATTCACTCACCAATTCTGCCAGTAATTAATTCACTCACCAATTCTCAGCCAAATTTCAGCTTCCCGTTGAAATTCCAGTGACCGCTTTTCTTCTCGAACCACATACACATACACGATCGCCCGACATTTTATTCGGCACTCCCGATATTACGCGAATAATGCGAACCACAGGCGCGAGAGAATTCAACTTGTCGTAACGCAACAGATACTAAAGTTGTATTAAGTAGCAATTTATAAACGAACGAGATAATATTTATTCACTATATTATTATTTACGCAATAGAACAATCCGTCCGTTTCCACATTCGGCAGTTTAGACACCGTATCTGCGTGCAATTTGAATTTCGGAAACGCAAAAAATCTGGAGCGTTCAATTCGAAGCATAGCGCGAACAAATATGGCACAACAAGAAGACCGCGATACGCCAGCAGTATCGAGAATACGCGCGCGAAAATATGCACGCGAAATTTCATTTTGTTAAGTACGCGACTGTCGCATTTCATGAATTAATACGATTCTCTTTGTATATTATACATCCATTTATGTAACAAAATAATTACCTATTTCTACATTCGGCACTCTAGACATCGTATTTACGTTCAATGTAAATTTTGAAAACGCGAGAAATACAACGCGTCCGATCCAAAACACTGTGTGAATAAATATAACGCCGCAAGACTATGCGTAGTACGATACGCCGCCGCGCCGGCACGTGACGTCATGTGAACTCGACGTAGTAAAAACAACAACAAGAACTGTTTGAATTACCGTACGCGTAAATATGTACATAAAATTAAAACGAAAAATCTCAATTCGATTTGAAAATTTCATATCTAATGAATGAATTAATATTGTACGATACTACATCATGTTTTTTTCGATATTCTCGTTGTATTACTGCGCGAGTAACACATTTTGGTTGCATTCCGATATTCACTGCCAGTACTAAAAATCTACAATATACGTGATCTACCATATATTTTCAGTACTGGCAGTGAATATCGGAACGCAGCCTTTGTTCGAACGAATATGCGCGCCAGATTTCATTCTGTTACGATATAATAAGAACGCGATCGTTGCGTTTCATGAATTAATATGATTCTCTTTATATATTATACAGTCATTTATGTAATAAAATAATTACGCATTCCCACATTTGGCACTCTAGACATCATATTCGTGTATAATTCGAATTTCGGAAACGCGAGAAATACGGAGCGTCCGATCCAGAGTACGGCGCGAACAAATATGGCGCGGCAAGAAGACCGTGCGTAGCGCGATATGCCGCCGCGCCGGCGCGTGACGTCATGTGAACTGATGTGACGTCACGTATAAGAACGACATATTTTTTTGGTTCTTAAATTAAATTTACAATTTCTTATTATCACTATAATAAGATATCAATGAGATATTTCAATTTCATTTATATTGTTTTCAATTATTTAAATATAAAATTATTTTTAGTATTTTTAATACAATTTATTTACATCACATAATATACTATTTTTATAATTTTATAGTTGAGCCAATAAATTTACATATTTAGATAAAACATCAAAATATTGTAACATAAATTAATTCATTTTTAAAAGTGAGCTTTGACAAACATTGAACATATTTCATAGAACGGTATTTTGCATATATAAAGAACAGTGTGTATATGTAACAATGTATGTTACATTCAGTATGTGAGTACAGGAAGATATAGATGTAATATAATAAATATTTTGTTGTTTGTCTAACCCCAGAATCATATATATTATAATTCTTTTTAGGTAAATCTATCTTGTAATCTATCTTGTGAATTATATTATACAATGTGAATTATATTATATAATCAATAAATCCCCCCCCCCTGTACATACATTTATATGGAAAAGTTGTTTATTCACCATGACAACACGACGACGTTATTGCGTCATGTACCCACCGTGCAGTATTTTTCAAAGACGAGTCAATCATGTTGAAAAGCATTACTAAAGAATAGTTATCCACATAATAATTCTTTTACCTCCAATTAGTTATAATCGTAAGTAAAACAATATCAACTTTACCAAATTATATTTTGAAACATTATCTATGTAAAACATGGAAAAAGCAAACGTGAAGTATGATTCTGTTATTTCGAAGTGAGAGATAAGGTTATTATACATTTTAACATGATTTATTCTTAAAGAATTAATAAAATGTTAAAGGAAATTAATTAAATGTAGGAATTTTAGAATTTATTCATAATTTACGTAAATATGGAAGAAAGTATTAATGAAAATGATGAAAAGAAGGAAGAAGATGAATGGGAAAGTGATATAGATCATGATATATCACATATGGACTATCGGTATGTATATTGTTAATTGATAAAATAGTATTAATATTTGTTATCGATATAAAGCTTGTTATCGATTTATTAAAATGGTATTTTATCTAAACAGAATAAGATGGATTTGCGATCGAGTTTTGAAGTTTCTCAGACTGACAGATCAGGAGCATCTTTTCAATAAACTTATTAATGTAATTAATCTTTGTCGATCTTGTACTTATTTAAAAAAAATAATTAAGATTAATATTTATTATTTTTAATTATTAGGCGAATAATCGATATTTTGAGGACAAATTGTTTAACTTTCTCATACTAGACTTGTATGGCGAGACAGATCTAGAAAAGAAGCTGATTTTTTTCTATAAAACTTATATCAGTGAAGTATTTGAGGAGGAAGTCTCAGTATGGGAAGAAAGTAAGACAAAATGTATTTTTATAGAGAGAAAGTATATTGGATTTATCAGACATTCCTTTGATGATAAAATTAATGATTTTTAAAATTGCACAATATCTAAAAAATAGCATTACATGTATAATATTTCCCATAATTGAACATTTTAAATATGATTTAATATAAATTAACTAGCATCATAATATTAATTTCTTATTTTTCCTATTTTCATACATAAATTTTAAAATACAAGTAATTTCTTAAAATTAATATATTTTTCATGATATTTTCATGAATGTTATTCAGAAAAGATAAATGTAAATAGCAACATTTTTGATAACTAGGAAAAGAAAAACGCGACGATGACGACAAGAAGAAAGATAAAAAACCCATAAAGAAAAGAAGGGGTAAAGCTAAAGGCAGCAAAGTAGATACTACTCCAATTGTTAATCATACGGCAATGAGTACTAACACATTGCATACTCCCAGTATACAATCTAGTGAAGAGGAAGAAGAGGACGAAGATGGTGGAGAGGAGGATGGCAGTGGTGATTTTTATACTAGAAAAAAGAGAGATTTTAAAAGCTCACCTACTGGTCAGCTACATTTTATAATTTTATACAGATTTCATTCACTTTAAAACTATTCATCATAGTAGCAATAATAGCAAATAATCACAGTAGAAATAATTAATTTTTTTAGACAGTTTCATTATTGCACCACCGCCTGGAGAAGAGGATAAATATGTTCTGACTAAGGTTATTTCGTTAAACAATGCGTAAATTAATATAACAATATCTACGGTTTTTGTTATTATTTGAAATGATTAATTCTGCACGTAAGAATACAAATTAACTTTTTGCTAAGAAAAGAGAAATCTAATCTTGGCTAATCATTAGCCTTTGGTTTAATTTCACTGTTGGTAGTTAATTTTAATTTAATTGATTCGTTATCTTTCTCTTCAGTTATTAGTTTTAGAAGTTTTAGAAAAGCGATTTGAACCGCGTACCGATATTGAGTAATCGATCGTGAACAATGTGATCTATGGCGATTGCAGAAAATGGTAGAGAAAGTCCGTCAGGTACCGGTGCTTCACATGATATGTGGTCAAATAGACAGCAGTAGAACCGATCTACAGGACGTCACGTTCTTCTATTTTATGCGCACGAGCGATGAGGGTATACCTTCCTTCGATACTTACGAAGAGTGCCTCAATGAAATTACGAATTACATAGTGGTTGGCTCGCTTAATAGCAACTTCTTGGCCTCTTTGAATAGAATATTAGTCAACGTAAGCTCTGTTCAATGTAATTGGAATTCATTTTAGTAACGGTTTTTTCACTGGTTATTATATTAATGTTAATCTTTTAGAAACTGCAACTTATCCTAGCAAACTATAATGCTGTGCATTTAAAGCTATCGTTTTTTATACGTCATCGGCATTGTAAATTAAAAAATTTTTTTATATACATTTTTTGTATATATTAATTGAGGGAATATAAAAATTATTTTTATCTTAACACAAAAAAAAAATTAGCAAATACTATACCACATATCTTAATGTTATAAAATTAAGAATTATTAATATGTTGTGTTAGATAAACACTTTATTTAAAATTAATATATAACAATAATACGTAAAAAATGAAATATTAGGTATTTAAACCATTAGTGGAAAATCAATTTAGAAGGTCGGATACTCGTGGGCATTTCCAAACGAAGAAAATAGATAATGAAAAACGAAAAAAGATAGACGTAGAAACAGTGAGTACTGAGAGAAAATAATATATGCATAATTATTCAACATTTGGATAAAAATAAAATATTACCTATTTTAAAAATTGTAATAAAAAAATCACATAAGACACGCACATAAATATAATTTAGCATAATTCAGTCAATAATAAAAAAATAAATTTCAATATTTTTATTTTTTATTAAAGGAATCATTGATGAGATCATCCCAGTTCGTAACAGGATCTACTTTAGTATCCAGACAGAATTTGGACACAAAAGGAAAGGGAGACAATGAAGAAACAATTTCCGTAACCACTTTACAGGATGAAGATTCAAAAAGTCAAAAATTAAAGTCTTTAAAAAGATTTGATAAGAGATCCGAACCGTCTGTTTCGGAATCCAAATCTAGCAAATCGGTTAGTTTAAAGGAAACAGAAAAACTACCAGTGAACGAACAGATCAAGAAAGATATTTTAGATTATCTAGACAAATTAATCGAAAAAACGGAGTGGTTAGTCTTATTTTTTTATATTAAAGATTAATAAATATTATATTTATTTTTAACAATGAATTTTTTCTTTTGTACTAATAGTTTTATTTTTGATTTTGATAATATAGGACGTTGGAACATGTCGAAGGCGATATTTTGCTGACTATGCCGAAAATTCCAGAATTGAATGACCCTGCAATAACAGACGATATGTTATTAAAAAATAAGGATATTGTTGAACAAATGGAAGAAATAGCTGTGTCGTGGGAAAAACATATACAAAAGGTAATTTACTATCTTTTTTTTTCGTATAATTATAATCTGGATTATAATATACATATGGTATCTTAAATTATCAATCTTAAAAATGTTGGATGAATATAACACATGTCAGTATTTAATATATATTGTAAATATAATTAAAATTATTTAATTGTAAAAATTGAGGACTTTTAATTGTTATCATATATTACAGCATTTTACTTTATTATTATTTAGATAATAGAATCGTACGAGAGCAAAACACCTCCGGGGAAGGGGCCAATAGCGGAGTATCAATACTGGCAGGATTGCGAAACTGGATTAACAATATTGATTGAACAATTAAAATTGCCTGTCATTAAGAGGATTCTTGCTCTTCTGGAACAAGCAGTCTCGCCAATCGCCTCCAGTTTCCATTATTATGAAATCGAACTTTGGAAGCACTATGCTGAAGCCAGAGATAATAATAAATTTATTCAAACTCTGCTAAGGTATTTCAAGGTAATTATAAAAATTTTAATAATTATTTATTTTAATAATGTACGATATTAAAATTTGAGATAACTTTTCGATACATTATTGAATCAATTTGTGAAATATTTTAAAAAATATTTAAATATTTTTAGCTTTTGAGTTACAACAAATATTTGAAGCTTTTTGGAAAGCTTTTCGTGAATTACAATTTAAAAATAAAAATATAATATTATTTTTTAAACGTTACATGAGTAAATAGTTATAAAATATAATGTGCAAAATAAATGCTGAAAAAATAGATTGAAAAATTTATGCAAATATTTTGATAATATTAATTATTTATTAATATCGCAGTTGATTACTGAGTCGGATTCATTTGAATCTATAACGGAATGCATTCCCTCACTGATGGAAGGATTACGAATGCTATGGGTGTTATCGAGTTATTATTGTCACGAAGAGAAGATAACGCTATTGATGGAACGGATATCATGGCAGCTCTGCGAGAATGTTAAACAAAATTTAGCGATCGTTTTGCTGTTTAAGAAACCTCTGGAAGAAATTCTGAAGAAGACAAGTGATGCCAACGCGATGCTAAAGCAGTGGAAACAATCGTATTTTAAGACCAGGCTTGACATTGAACTGTCGGGGAAAGAAGCTCGCTGGGAATTTGATCAGAAGCGTCTTTTCCAGAACACGGAGTACATCGCCGAGGTGTGTAGCGATCTCCACAAGATTACCGGTGTCTTGCAAGACTTCTACAATATCTTTGGACCCGATCTGAAGTCCATCATAAATGATCCGGCGCAGATAGACACAGTGATAAAACGAGTAGATGCCCTGATAGTGCCGATTGAGGGGGCTGATTTTGACATTTTCAATGCGTTCAACAAGGAGAACTGGGAGGTATTGATGACGTGGTTCTACGAGCAAGTGATGTTCCTGGAAGATCAGGCCAAGTTCTACATCGATGAGTGCTTCACGGTGTTAATTAGTGCTGAGAATTCGCTGGAGATGTTGCTCAAGTTTAAGAATATGAAGACCCGTGCCGCGATTCAAAGCCAGTTACTCCGGAAGTTCGATGTCATCATGCAGCAGTTTAGCAAGGAGATCAATATTGTGGAAAACATATATCAACGTGGCAAGCGGAATCCACCGTTGTTGACGTATCATCCGCCGATGGCGGGAGCGATCTTCTGGGTGAAGCAGCTATTCCACAGACTGCGCAAGCCAGTGCTGATTTTTCAGGAAGTGCGCGAGCTGAAGCACAGCCCGGTGAAACTCCTTGCGTTTAAACAGTACTACGATCTTGCGAAGCAACTGAAGGAATTCGAAGAAGCGAAATTCAATGCGTGGCTCGATAAGGCGCTGCTGACGGTGAATACCATCATGAAGAAGAGTGTGCTAAAAGTAGTTCGAGTAGAACGGGATCCTTCAGCCTTAATTTTCTCCGCTGAAGAGCAAGCCGCGAAGGATCTTCATTTGAAAACAAAGGGCAAAGATATGGGTTCCGTCCTGTCGATTCCACAGGAATCCTTGACGAAGGTAGATGGTATAATATCAAAATTCAGGGCGAAAATAAGTCCCGATGCCGCAGGATCTAGGGTTATTTCCATGCATCAATCACGTCCGGAATTTATGAGCGACACCATTTTGGAGGAGTGTCAGCTGCGCTTTCAAGTCAACTTCGATTGGGAAGTATTCGAGGTGATCAGAGAGGCAGAACTAATGGAGCAACTTGGTTTTGAATTACCCACGACTATCAGAGACATCGGTATTCAAAAAAATAGACTCAGAGCGGATATCGATGCCATCACGAAGATGATCGATCAGTATAACAACATTCTGGATACGTTGGACAGGGCAGATACACAACTGTTGAAGCAGACTTTGCAGGACGTTGAGAAGAACATTCAACCTGGATTGACGCGATTCAATTGGAATTCCCTAAGCATTTCGGATTATGCGGCCGCTTGTCATAGAATACTTAAAAATTTAAATTCCATCGTCGATCAAATCAATCAGATAAAGAAAGAGCTCGATAGTCGAATAGAATCTGAATTGCAATCATATCATCTGTTTTCTACGAAGATGGAAATCACTGAATCAGAAGATCTCTTGTCATGCAAGGTATTGCGTTATAAATTTTTATTTTTTAATATAATTATATATTTAATATAAAACTATATTTTCTCTTGAAAAATATAATTAAATTCTAACACATTTCTTTTTAGATAATTGTTTTTAAGTGCAAAATTTTTATAAATAACAGATATTTTTAGTCTTATTGCAAATTGTTTTTTTAAAAAATAGCATTGTTTTAAATAAAATGTAACATCTAATTCTTTTTTTAGAGTTATTTTATAGAAATAAAAAATCAACGATCCGAACTAGTGTCATCGATGTTAAAGACTTATCATTCAATTAGTCCAATGCTTGTGAAATTAGAAAGTTTGGTATTAGGCACTTCTACTGGAGCAAGTCCAGCCATGCAGCTCTTATATGAAAAATATGAGAAGAAAATTTTTGCTGCCTTTATTATGTATGTCTCTTTTTTATTAATAAAAATTATAATACAATTAGAACAGAAAATGTTGAATTTATTTTCTAGATGTATGGCAAGAAACATGGAAGTTTTAAATAAAATGTTAAACGGCACCAAGCCGATCTTTCAAGTAGACGCATTATTAATAAC